>NW_011889032.1:1661834-1664277 GCF_000151845.1 Pteropus vampyrus | reverse complement strand
ATTTACATTTAGGAAATGCTAAGGAATCAAAAACATATTAGAACTAATAAATGAGTTCGATAAGGTTTCAGGACACAAAATCTATGTACAAAAGTCAATTGTATTTCTATACAATTGCAATGAATAATCCAAAAACGAAATTAGGAAGGAAATTCCATTTGCAATAGCATCTAAAAGAAGAAATATTTATGAATAAATTTAACTTAAGAAGTGCAAGATTTGTACTCCAAAAACCACAGAACATCGTTTAAAGAAATTAAAGAAACAAATAAATGGTAAAATCTCATGCTCATGGATCAGAAGACCTAGTATTGTTAAGATGGCAGTACATTCCAAATTGATGTAGACTTCATGCAATTTAATGACAGGTCAGAATCCCAGCCTTCTTCTTTTTTTTTTTTTTTTTTTTTTTTGCGAAAATTGACATACTGACCCTAAAATTCATATGGAAATTCAAGGGACCAAGAATAGTGAAATCGGTTTTGGAAAAGGAGAAAAGGTTAGGGACACATACTTTCCAATTTCAAAACCCACTACAAAGTTACCGTAATCAAGACAGTGTGGTACTTCCATAAAGATAGACATGTAGATCAACGGAATAGAATTGAGAGTCCAGAAATAAACCCTTTCATATGTGGTCAGTTGATTTTGACAATATGCCAAGACATTTCAACTGCTGAAACACTGAGTATCCACACACAAAAGATTGAAGTTGGGTTCCTACCTCACACTGTATATAAAAATACTAACTTAAAATGAATCATAAACTAAAATATCAAAGCTAAAACCATAGAATTATTAGAAGAAAACATAGGCATAAGCATTTGTGACCTTGGGTTAGGCAATGGTTTCTTAGATGTGACACCAAAAGCATAAAGTGACAAAATAAAAAGTAGGTAAATTGGCCTTCAATTGGACATCTGCGCTTCAAAGAACACTATTAAGAAAGTGAAGAGAACCCAGAAAATGGAAGAAAATATTTGCAAATCACATATATCATTAGGAACTTGTATTAAAAAAATATAAAGAACTCTTACAACTCAACACTAAAAAGATCAATAAACCAATTAAAAATAGGCAGAGGTTTTGAATAGGCATTTCTCAGTACAATAGAAGACGTACAAGTGGCCAATAAGAGCATTAAAAGATGCTCAGAATCTTTACTCATTAGGGAAATACAAATCAAAACCACAGTGAGAGCCACTTCACACCCACTCAGATGGCTAGAATAAAAACGACAGAAAAGAGGTGTTACTGGGGATATGGAGAAATCGGAGCTCTCAGACATTTCTAGTGGGATTGTGAAATGGTGCAGCCGCTTAGGAAAACAGCTTGGCAGTTCCTTATAATAACATAGAGTTACCTTATGATCCAGCAATTCCATTCATAGATATATCCTCAAGAGAAATGAAAACATATGTTCATACAAATATTTTTACACGAATGTGCCCGATAGCATTATTCTTAATAGCCAAAAAGTGGAAACAACCCAAATGTTCATCAACAGAGGAACAAGTAAACAAATTGTGGTGTAGCCATACAATGGAATATTATTTGGCCAAAAAAAAAAAAATGATCTGATACATACTACAATGTGAATGAACCTTGAAAATATCATGCTGAGTGAAAGATGCCAGAAACAAAAGACCACATATTATATGATTTCATTTATATGAAATGTCCAGAACAGGGAAATCTGTAGAGACAGTGGTTGACAGGTACTGGAGATAGGGAAATGAGCAAAGACTGCCAATGCATACAGGGTATCCTTTGGGGTGATGAAAATGTTCTCAAATACATAGTGATGATGGTTATACAACTCCAAGTATACTAAAGCCACTGAACTGCACATTTAAAAGGGTAAATTTTATGGTATGTAAATCTCAATTAGGCTGTTATAAAAATAGGGAGCATAACTCCCTACTCTGTAGGCGTGGGTTGCGTTAGTGACTTCCTTCCCAGAAGTTCAGTGGAGAAGTGGTGGGAGTGAGAGAGAAACTGTATAGTGGAGAAACCTGGCAAACACTGCCTCGGCCAGAGACCAAGATCAGCATCGACAGTTATATGTCATGTTGACAGTTATATCCTTGATGTGATGAGATTAGAATGGCATGTGACTGACCTATGTGGTCTTTCTCCCAATGACCCATAATCCTAGCCTTATGAGAAAAACACCAGACAAATTCCAGTAGGCATTCTATAGATTACTTGACAAGAACTCCTTAAAGCTGTCACGGTCATCAAAAACAAAGCCTGAGAAACTCTTGTAGAGCCTAAGGAAACATGACAACTATATGTAATGTGTTATCCTGGATGTGTTTTTAGAACAAAAAAAGAACATTAGGTAAAAAACTATGGACTTTAGGTAATAATGTATCATCAGTGGGTCATTAATTATAACAGATGTACCATATTTATATGTTAGTAATAGTAACTGGTGTGG
>NW_011889032.1:1659324-1661784 GCF_000151845.1 Pteropus vampyrus | reverse complement strand
TAATAGCCAAAAAGTGGAAACAACCCAAATGTTCATCAACAGAGGAACAAGTAAACAAATTGTGGTGTAGCCATACAATGGAATATTATTTGGCCAAAAAAAAAAAAATGATCTGATACATACTACAATGTGAATGAACCTTGAAAATATCATGCTGAGTGAAAGAAGCCAGAAACAAAAGACCACATATTATATGATTTCATTTATATGAAATGTCCAGAACAGGGAAATCTGTAGAGACAGTGGTTGACAGGTACTGGAGATAGGGAAATGAGCAAAGACTGCCAATGCATACAGGGTATCCTTTGGGGTGATGAAAATGTTCTCAAATACATAGTGATGATGGTTATACAACTCCAAGTATACTAAAGCCACTGAACTGCACATTTAAAAGGGTAAATTTTATGGTATGTAAATCTCAATTAGGCTGTTATAAAAATAGGGAGCATAACTCCCTACTCTGTAGGCGTGGGTTGCGTTAGTGACTTCCTTCCCAGAAGTTCAGTGGAGAAGTGGTGGGAGTGAGAGAGAAACTGTATAGTGGAGAAACCTGGCAAACACTGCCTCGGCCAGAGACCAAGATCAGCATCGACAGTTATATGTCATGTTGACAGTTATATCCTTGATGTGATGCGATTAGAATGGCATGTGACTGACCTATGTGGTCTTTCTCCCAATGACCCATAATCCTAGCCTTATGAGAAAAACACCAGACAAATTCCAGTAGGCATTCTATAGATTACTTGACAAGAACTCCTTAAAGCTGTCACGGTCATCAAAAACAAAGCCTGAGAAACTCTTGTAGAGCCTAAGGAAACATGACAACTATATGTAATGTGTTATCCTGGATGTGTTTTTAGAACAAAAAAAGAACATTAGGTAAAAAACTATGGACTTTAGGTAATAATGTATCATCAGTGGGTCATTAATTATAACAGATGTACCATATTTATATGTTAGTAATAGTAACTGGTGTGGAGTATATGGAAACTCTCTTAATTTTCTTTTAATTCTATCAATTTTTCTAAAAAATAAAGTCTTTTAAAAAATGAATGGGATTCTACTGTGCCTTGGGAAACCTCATAATTTTCCCCAACATTATTAGGTGTTAGGAACAAAAAAAAGTACCATTTTCAAATAAATTTTTTAAACACTGGGTTAAACAGTATGAAACAGATTTCATTTCTTTATTGTAGGACTTCTCAGAGACTTTCCTTTCTTAATGTATGGAGTGACTCTGTAATCAGCATTTTGCAAAGTTATTTGACCATTTCTTTGCATAATGCCTATAAACACCCTCCCAATATTGATGTCTGCTGTTTTAATGTAGTGGTTCCCAGATTTGAGAATTTCACGAACCCCGTAAAATTTCAAAAAAGAAAATAAAAGTTTGGAACCAACGATACATTGTCAACTTTTTATTATAGCAAATAGGATTCTTTAAAACAGAGCATTTGCCATCATCATCATTTCCTAAAAGAAAAGCTATTTCACCACCTCAAGGCGGGAAGTAGGTAATTACTTTAAGATTAGAGAGCGTATGCCTTCACATGGAACACACTGGCATGCCATTGCCACATGTTTCTCATTTGTCTGTGGACATTATGAACCAGCTCAGAGCCCTAGACCATCACTCTGGGACCTCGGTTTCTTTGGACAGTGGCGGAGTTGACTGTTTCTCCTGGGCTCTTTCCCCAGAAGCCCTCGCCTTCAGCTGCTTCACAGAGCTCATGAAGAGGATGAACCAGAACTTCCCTCACGGAGGTGCCATGGACACGCACTTTGCCAACATGAGGTCACTAATCCAGGTATGATCCATTCCTATTCAATAATATAAGTTATTCCAACTGACCTTAAGTCAACTGAATAGCCAAGCCTGGTTTAACTCAGCTCAGTAACTTGATTCTGCTTGAACTCAATTCGGTTCAACTCAACTCAGCCCACCTCATTTGAACTCAAAAACTCGATCAGCTCAACCTTAATTCAGCAACTAAAATCAAGCCCATTGGACTGAGCATTTACTTGGTCCAGGCACTGTGACCACAACAATGAAGGAGATGTGGGTGTTTGATTTTATTAGTCCTTCTCCTCAAAGTAATGTTTGGGTATGTTCCTCATACACACACACAGTTTTATTGAGATGTAATTCATATACCATAAAATCACCCTTTTTAAATGTATAATTCACTTGTTTTTAGAATATTCACAATTGTGAAATCATCATCACTATCTAATTTAAGAACATTTTTATTATCTCAAAAAAGAAACTCCATACCCAGTAACGTCAGTCCCTTTCCCCAATACCTGGCAATCACTGATCGACTTTCCATCTCCATAGCCTTTACCTATTCTGTAAGTTCCATATAAAGAGAATCATATAATATGTTGCTTTTGAGTCAGGCTTCTTTCACTTACTATAACATTTTCGTGGTCCATCCATGCTGCAGCATATGTCAGTAC
>NW_011889032.1:1646832-1657744 GCF_000151845.1 Pteropus vampyrus | reverse complement strand
ATATGGACATAGTTTTCATTTCTTTGAGAATAGATCTAGGAATGGAATTGCAGCCACACCATTTTATATTCCCACCGGCAACATAACGAGGGTTCTAGTTTCTCTATCTTTGCCAACACTTTGCTGTCTGTCATTTTTATAGCCATCCTAGTGGGTGTAAAGTGGTACCTAATATGGTTTTGACTTGTGTTTTCCTAATGATTCATAATGAGTAGTTCTCATGTGCATATTGGCCATTTGCATATCTTCTTTGGAGAAATGACTGGGTTAGGTCGAGCTAGATTGATTTACACTTCAGGTCCCATTTCTTAGCTCCATTTGGTTGTTAAGGTCTGCAGGGCGTCCGGCATGGAGATGTATCATTATTTATTCAGCTGTCCCTTCTGGTTCAGCCTTTTCCCATGAGGCTGATGTCCACCTTTCCTTCCTCTGACAGATCCTGGACTCAGAGCTCTTTGAGCTAATGCATCAGAATGGGGACTACACTCACTTCTACTTCTGCTACCGCTGGTTTCTGCTGGATTTCAAGCGAGGTACAGATTTCAAATTGGGGCCTTGTACCCGGTCTCTTTGTAGCCAAATCTCAGAGGTAAAGACACCATGGAGCAAAACCAATGGAAAAGAGTAGCTAGCACCCATTTACTGAGTTCTGTCGGTTTACCCACGTTATTCTTGCAATGCCACTAAGCAATAGGTATCGTTACAGTCCCTGTTTTACAATGTGGAAACTAAGGCTGAGAAGAATTAAATTCACAGCTAGGTAGACTAAAGCCAGGATCTGAGCCCCCCTCTCTCTACCCTCTAAGGCCAGTTCCCTTCTATTCTGTTATGCTGCCTGTCACAGACCAAGAACTTTGAAGCTCATAGAGCACGTTTCACATGTGACTTAGAAATCATGTATAACAAAGTACATTGCAACTGTGCAAATATGGGGTGATGCTAAGAATAATAATATCTAACACCTATGGAGGTGTTCATTAAGTACCAGGTACTAGTGCTGAGCCATTTCTGTGTATTATCTCTTTTGTCTTGTATTACTGTTGGCACCACCCCACTTAGAGATGAGGAAAGAGAGAGGCTCATGGAGGAAAGGAACTGACCCAAGGTCACCTTCCCAGTAAGCGATGAAGCTAGGATTCAGACTGAATCTATTGGACATAGAAAGCCTTGCTCTTAACCATGGCTCTGTTCTATCTCTTCACTAGATGCAGAGGCAGCAGCCAGCTCTGCCTGTGTGCAGGGGGAAGGGGAGATACACCCCATGGGTGCTAAAAGAGATGGAGGATGCAGGGAAAGAGGGGGCACTGGTCAAGGGGCAGAGCAGGGACAGGTCAGTGTCAATCAAACGTACGCATGCTCACTTCCTCTACTTGTAGAATGTCAGAGCTGGAAACTTACAACCGACCTGGTTTGTATAGCCTGTTTTACAGACAGGTAAAACCGAGGCTTCTGATGGTCAAATGGCAGAGTCAAGGGCAGGCAACACCGTGAGCTCTGTGGCTGACTCTCTCCCCATACGTGTGTGTGTTGATGTCTTGGCAGAACTCATCTACGATGATGTCTTCTCTGTCTGGGAGACCATCTGGGCAGCCAAACATGTCTCTTCTGCCCACTACGTCCTGTTCATTGCACTGGCTCTGGTGGAGGTCTACCGGGACATCATCTTAGAGAACAACATGGATTTCACAGACATCATCAAATTCTTTAATGGTACCCACATGACCAGGGTCTCCTCTGAGGGCCGTGGGCTTCTGGAGGGATGGAAATTCACTGAGACTGACACACAGTGAAGGGGCTGAAGCGGGGTTCTTCTCACTTTTTTTGCCTATTTCCAAATGGGTGAGTTAACATCTTGTAATGCTGAAGGGTCATTTTTCTTGGATCTGGCAGCAGGAGCATATGTGGTGAAATCAGGCTTGAGGGAAAACCCTGGCTCTGCCACTAACAGCTGTGCCCATGGACAAGTCACTTATCCTCTGTAAACATTCACTTCCTCATACGTGAAATGGAGTAACGGTGTCTGCTTCCAAGGGTCGATGTGCGTAGGAAAAGCAGGCACAGGAAGGCAGGTGAAGTGACATGAAAAAGGCATGGCCTTTTAAGTCAGGCAGATGTGGATTTTGATCCCAGCTCTGCCAAAATGGTGCTAACAATACCACCCTCACAGAGATGTCAGAACAATTAAATGAGATGTAAATAAAGCCTGTCACATGATACCTGGCCCATATGAGGGGGCCCATAGGTGGAAGCTATTGCTACCATTATTACTATTTAACATTTTTTTTTTAAGTAAAGAAGGTTTTGGAAAAAACAAAACTGATTCTACTATATTGTCACAACAAAGAAATTGACATTGGAATGTTACTGTTAACTAAATTACAGACTTTATTTGATTTCATCTAGTTTTTAATTCATGTCCTTTTTCTGCTCCAGGATCCAATCCAGAAAACCACATTGTGTTTAGTGGGTTCATTAAAAAAAGTTTTTTCTAGCCAGTCTTTTCCACAGTCGTACATATTTTTATGATATTAACCATTACAGAATCCAGTTGTATCATTTTTTTCTGCTCAATTTTTATTTATTGATTTATGTATTTATTTATTTATTTGTTTGTTTTTAGGTGAGGCAACCCTCGGTTGACCTCACAGATTGCAAGGAGCCTGTCATCTTACAATCCCTTATTTTTTATTTTTTACACCTACAGCACCTGGTCTTCCTAGGTGGTCTCCCATCCAAGTACTAACCAGACCCGACCCTGCTTACTGCTCAATTTTTTAAAACTGCCTTCCATATAATCACTTTTTAAGACTGCAGAATATTCCTCAAGCAACTATCCAAAACTTACTGAATCATCTCCTGTTATTGAGCATCGAGGCTGTCTTCAGTTTGAGTGTGTGATTGAGAACCCAAAGCAGTTCCTAGCTTAGTCTAGAGGTTCCCAAACTTTCTCAGTTCATGGCAAGCCAGGTCAAAAATTCCTCTTAGCAAATAGATGAGTCTGAACCAATTAATATGCATTTATACACTAACAACTTAGCAGACATTTGAAAGATAATACACTTAAGTCAAAAGAAATTATTTTATTACATTCTTAAATATAACTACAATTACTAAAGGGATGTATGCACCCTGTGGGCTTCGTGCAGCTTCTCAAACCTACAGTCAGGTTGGACACCACCCCTTTCATTTCCTGTTCCAGTGATTTGTGGTATACTTTTTATCACAGCAACCACTTACCAAAAACCTAGCTTTGCGAAGCTAAAAAGTCATCGATTGGGATGTAGTGCAGTTTGTGAACTCATTCATATTAGCAGTTTATGTAGTGTTTCAAGAGATGTGAAGTATCCCTGTGTTTCCTTCAAATTTTTTGTGAGTTCACAAAGGCACCCTGGGGTACCTTGGCACCCAGTTTGGGAACCATGATCTTACTGCCTTTTTTTTTTTCTCCTACTAAATGATTTCTTATGACATTCTGTTTTAAAGATCTGATCATTTTGTGTGGCTCTTGATAAAATTATTATTTTTGCTTTCTTTCCTCCCCTCTCCTGTTGCTTTCTTCCTTTCATACTTTTAAGCTTCTGCTGTGTGCCAGGATGGCTTTCTTATAAAGTTCCCAGTCGTTGTATTTGTGGGAAGGGGGTGGGAAGATACAACATTTTTTAGCACACACTGAACGAACATCATCCCACCTGATCTCACAGTAACCTCGTGAAGTAGGTGCTGTTACAGTCCCCATTTTATAGACAAGGAAATGGGGGAAGGGGGATCCAGAGATGCCGGCCCTCCCCAAGATCTCTGTTTCCAGAGCCACTTGGGGGATGATGCCAGATAATGATGATGGGGACACCCCAAAGGCCCCTCTAGGGGCTGGAAGTGTGTCCTAAGGATGGACACAGAAGGAGACTCATGAGATATTGTTGCCTTCTGCTTTTTCAGAAATGGCTGAGCGACACAACACCAAGCAGGTCCTGAAGCTGGCCCGCGGCCTCGTGTACAAGGTGCAGACTCTGATCGAGAACAAGTGACGGCCGCTTTACTCAGGCGGTGTCAGTGGAGCTGTCACCTGCCTGTTCTGCCCGTTTCCCTCCCGGCTGCCCTGGGAGTGAGTGAGGTCCTGGTATCTGTTCATGAGTATGGACTTCTGTGCAAAGAGACACTGACCTACAATGGCTGCCAGGCAGCGAGGTCGAGGGGTTGCCCCTTGAGTTCAGCCTTATGTTTTCCTGTTTGACCAAAGATTGCCCACGTCTGAGATTCCTCCCTTGTGGGAGTCGTTGATGGATGGAGCGAGCATCTCCAGAATTATCTCCTCTCTCTCTTCTTCTCTCCCACATCCCTCCAAACTGTCTTGTCAGGTGAAACATGGGGAGGGAAGTTTTGAAAATTGGTGTAGGAGAGGTCTATGGGACTACCTCTATGTTTCGAAAGGGGCCTTTGGAGATGTTCCGGAACATGGCTGGAACATTGGCGTGGAGCAGGGTTTCTGCACCTCAGCGCTATTGACATTTAGGCTGAGTCGTTCTGTTTTGAGAGATGCTGTCCTGTGCACTGTAGGACGTTGAGCAGCATGCCTGGCCTCTACTTGCTATATGCCAGTAGCATCCTCTTCCCCACCCCAGTTGTGACAACCTAGAATGTCCCCAGATATGCCACATGTCCCCATTTGAGACCCATTGGCTAAGAGGGGCTACCAGTGAATCTCCCAACCCACTCTCTTTCTACCTAAGCCACCCGTGTCCTGAGGCTTTCTCCCATTTAGAAACAGCACACACGAGCCCTACACATGTCTCCCCTTGAGGTTTGGGGACCCATTTGTTGTTTTCTCTCATTTTTTTCCTCTGCCTGACCCCAGGAGAGACTTCTTTTCTTCTTTTTAAGAAAGGGGTCTTCCTACAAGCATGGTGGAATCCCTCCCAGAGGTGTCTGTAGGCTTGTGATGTCTGACACTCTCCTGGGTCCGCCCCTCTGGCAGGGTGGAGTCTGCATCTCCTTCCTCTCCCTCCAGGGCAGACCTCGCCACAATCCCTCTGGTGCTCCAGAAGCTTGGAAGCTGTGTGTTGGAGGTCAGGGATGCTGCCTTTTCCCCAAGTGCCCTTGCTCACTCAGGACAAAGGAGAAAAAGGAGGACAGGTTGGCCAGAGTAGATGTGTGTGTGTGTTTTCCTCGGGTAATGTCTGCTGGTGAATTAGCGCCCGGATCACAGCTAGGTCTGGAAACAGTCCCCTCCATGTCTTGACACAAAGGGTCACCAAGCTACAGACAGATCCTGAGTTAGCTAGTTCACTCTGCCCACCTGTCCTTTCAGAAGAGCAGTCCTGCCAATTCCTTTTTTCTGAGAATGCAGAATCAGGAGAAACAGTGAGTCAGGGTGGAATGCTCTTCCCAAGAATGGCAGGTAGGATTTTGCAGAGGGGAGCAGACATGTAAAGCACACTGAAGTATTGGCAGAGGGGGTGCATCAGTCCTCCCTCCCTGATCAAATCAGGACTGGAGAAATCCTTTCTCTGCATACCTGTGAAGGCTCTTTCCTGGGTCACAGCGCCTTCAACTGTACCTGAAGCCTGGTGGGGCCTCTTAGGCAGGACAGACAAGGCCCAGATAGCCCTTGATTCTGAAGAGTGTACATCTTCTCGCCCTGGTCCCCCACCTTCCCAAGATGGGAAAAAGTGTGTGAAAGGCCCCTCCAGAGAAACGTGTCTTTTGTCCCTCAGCTATTCACTACAGAGGACGTTATGTTAGCAAGACCCAGGTCTTAGACCTTCTGATTCTTATTTATTTTTATTGACAGACTAGTCACAAACTATAGCACACGATCTCTTCTCTGCCTTCTCTCGTGGTGTTCCAGAGGAATGTCTGTGGTTGTGGTTTGGAATAACTCACATTTATTCAGCTTACTGTGCTTATTCAGGTCTCTGTATGTCGTGTGTGTCCTCATGTCCTGGAATCGAATGCGTGGGGTCACTCTATCTATTGAGTGCCCTTTTCTCAGTGTTGCCAACATATCTTGTAACTGTTTACTGGTGAATTGTGTCTATATAGAGAAAATATATATATAAATAGAGAAATGTGTGAATCTGGGTTGTTTTTGTTTCTATGTCTTGGGGAATTTTTTTAATATGTAAGAAAGAAATGTTTGCTTCTGAGGACTAGCCTCCCATCCCCACCTCAGTGACCCATACCCAGATGGGATCAGATTCTCATGAGAGCTGCCTGGTCTCTCCCTAGAAAGTTCAAAGCAGATTAACCTCTTCTCACTCCTTGTATCAGTTAGCTATTACCACAAGTAAAGCTGTGTAACAAACTACCCCAAATCTTTATGGCTTAAAACACATTTATTTAGCTTGTAAGTCTATGGTGAACAATATGGACTAGGTTCAGCCGTTAGGTTCTTCTGGCCTCAGTTGGACTTCTCCATGTGTTTGTGGTCAACTGATGGCCAGCTAGGCGACTTGGCTTCTGATACTGGGCTGGCTGTTGGCTAGGGCAATGAGAGAGACTGGGCCATGTATCTCTCAGCTTCTAGCAGGCTGGCTCAGGCTTATTTACATGGCCATGATGGCACTTTCCAAGAGAGCAAACAGAAATGTGCAAGGCCTCTTGAGGCCTAAGCCTGGAAACGGCATAGTCATTTCTGCCACATTCTCTTGGTCAGAGTAAGTCACGTGTCTGAGCTCAGATTCAGAGGGTGGGGAATAGACTCCACCACTGGAGGGGCAGCTTTGAACACTGTTATTGAAAAGGGGTGTGGATACAGGCAGAGAAATCATCGAGGCCATTTTGTAAACAGTGTACCGTGTATCCCAAGGTCCATACACAAGAGGGGTCCTCACATAGGGATGCTTTCCTCACTGCACCTCAGTTTCCCTGAGTTCCCATCATTCACCTTGCTCAGGTTCTCAGGTGAGTCTCTGAAACCTAAGAGAATATGGCTTCTGGAGAACTTGGGAAGGGACGAGCTCTGGGCCTTCTTGAGCTGTGATGGAGGAACAGTGCAGTTAGGTGTGTGAGGCCATCAGTTCTTAGCAGGAGCAACACCCATGCTGACTCTGCAGTTCACATCTGACTCTACTGAGTCAGGAAAGATCTCACAGGTTTCCTTGTTTCTGGCGTTGAAGCCACTGTGCACATTGAGAGCTTGAGTCCAGGACAGGTACAGACTCTAGAGGAACACAATTTGATCCTTTTTGAAGTACCAGTTTGCCACTTCATTGCTAAGTCAAGCCCTGGCAGAATTCAGAAGACCCATAGGACCGTGCAGTTCTCCGGGAACTTGCCAATCCCTTAAGATGTTATGCAGGAATCTTCCACTATCTTTATTCTTTATTCAAATTTGTGGGCACAGTGATTTCTTTATTCAAATTTGTGGGCACAGTGATTTCTAGGCTTTGAAGGTGCAGGGCTCCTTGCAAACAGTGTACACTTTTTGTTTTGAAAATAAAACAGATTCTGCTGTCTTTTGTCAAATAAAGACAGAGTCTTTCTGTAAATGGTTCTGCTTTATGGGCTGGAGAATTGCTCCCTTTGGCATTGCTGAAACAGTTCAAAGGGAGGATTAAGGAACTTGGGGGTCACTGTGAGGTTATTACAGAGAGGAGACGGCACCCCCCAAGTGCACATGGGTGATGTGGGCTGAGTTTAGGCTTCTACTTGATGGCATCCACTTGCTGCTTTTTGCACTGGGGTGCTGCTTGGGGCTCGAGGAACCTTGAGAACTCAGGAAGGGGCGGGCTCTGAGCCCTCTTGGGCTGGGACAGAGGAATCTTCCCAAGGAGACTTACTTGCATCAGGATGCTCCTGCAGAAGCTGGAAACACGTCTCTGATCTCTAAGTTCATTTGAATACCTTGTGGTGGCTTCCTCAGTTTTCTATTACTTTATTTCATTATTTTATTACTTTTTTTTTTTTTAAAGCTGTTACGTTGTCCTATTGTTCTGTCCAAAAGATGAATTCAAGCTACATTCTCTGCGGTCTGTGTGTTTTCAAAGTAATAGAATCACTCCTGGGGGTTGTTTATGGATATTCTTGGGTGAACATTTAAAGCCAGAAGAGTTTGATCAAGATGAGCTGGGTGGAAGCAGAGGAAGCAAATCCAGGTGTGATTTTGCATCTTCCATAGAATCTGACAGACCTGGGTTCAAATCCCAGCCCTGCTGCTGATTAACTATGTGGCTTTGGGCAAGTGACTTTACCTCCTTGAACCTCAGTTTTCACTTCTGTGAAATGGGGATAATAAAGCCTCCCTTAAAGAGAGATTTGGGCCTTGAATGTTTTTGCCTGCCTAGCCTCCTTCCACTGTTCTAGTACCAGCACCTTCTCCCATCTTCAGGAGAACTATCTCTTTCACTATAACCATGGCCTTCCGGTGAAATGGCTGACTTGCCCCTCCCCCAAGAGGTAGGCACATGACCCAGTTCTGTCTAATCAGATACCTTCCCTGAGATTTATATATACCAAGAAAGGAGGAAGCTTACTCTTTCTTCTGCTGCAGCCAAGCTGGGGGATGCCAGCCTAGAGCTGCCTGTGACTATGTCTCCTGCAGGTAGGAGAGCAGGCATGGTTAGATCCAGGTGTTCAGAGGAAGTCCTTAGCACTCCACCTCTGTCCATCTCATGGTGTCACTCTCCTCCCTGCTGGCTTATACACATCCATCCCCATCTCAACCAATCATTCCCACCAGGCTTGATTGGCTAGAAGGGTTCCTATGTCCATCTTTAAGCCTGGGGCAGTCAGAGAGTTGCCGAGGTCATGAGTTGCCAAAGGAATTTTAGGGGCTGCTCCTGAAGAAGTGCAATGGGATTGTGATAGGCAAAAGCAGCAGATTTGATTCCAGCATCCTTGGCAGACATAGCAGTGCATGCAAAGTGGTAGAGGTGTGAAGAGGCCTTCTTTGGGCTCGGAATTCAGTGGGGCTGGAGGGAGAGGTGCAGGGGTTGGGCCTCAGTGACAAGAAAGAGGCTGAAAGAAGCAGTCAGAATGGGATCATGAAGTACCCCAAATAACAGTGAAGTTTCCATATCAGTGGGATTTTTTTTTGGAAGGGTGAGATAGGTTCCTAACTCCCGTCTCCCCATTCCTACCCCAACTCGGGACAAACTTGTATATAAGGGACACCTACTAGATATTTGATGGGAAAATGAATCATTCTCAAGTTCTCCAAGAGAGGAACAGTTATAAAAGGGAAGGAAGAAAGAGAGAATATCACATGCCCATTAAAAGATGTAGTATTTGAGTGACAACCATGGACTCAGAATTACCCTAGGCACTTTTCATGAAAAGATTTTATTCTCACCACAATCCTATCAGGTCAAGATTATAATAATAGTAGCTAAAGTCTATTGAATACTGTGTGCCTAATGTGCTGAGTGTTTTATTTACATACATCATCTCATAACAATCGTATGAGAGAGTCAATAATATTTTACCCGTCCCCCCATCACTTTATGGAAGAGTACACTGAGGTCCAGACAGGTGAAGTGACTTGCCTGAGATCACATAGCAAGGAAGTAGCAGAGCTGGGTATGCGGTGATTTCATATAGCTGTACCATGGGCTCTTTTTGCTCCTTCTGAGAAATTTTTATTTGCTTATTTCTGGCACTAGGATGATTTTCTCAGTGTCATTGGAGAAGAGGATGGTCCTCCCCTGAACTTTGGTCATGCGGGAACAGCTGATCACAGGCAGGAGGCTGGCCAGGACTGCATTGAGGATAGCGGTCCCATAGCCCCAGGCCAGTTTGCAGTGTCCACTGTAGTACACAGAAGAGGCACCGCAGGCTTCCTTGGCAAATGGGGAGGCCAGGCTGGTGGGGAAAACCAGCAGGCCCACAATGGTGGTGGTGGCTTGAGAAAGCAGGAAGGAAAACCAGCGTGTCGGTCAGGGGCTGTGGACTAACCTTCCATCCTGGGACTCACTTATCCACCTTCCTGTTCACCTACCCATCTATCCACCCACCCCTCCATCTAGCCATTTATCCATCCATTCATTTGCTTATTTATCAGCTCATCTATCCTTTCAAAAAAATTTTATTAAAGGATAGTTGATAAACAATATTGTCTTAGTTTCAGGTATGCAACATAGTGATTTGACAGTTATATACCTTACAGTGTGATCACAATAAGTCTAGTAACCATCTGTCACCATGCAAAGTTATGTATCATAATAACTCATCTACCTATCACTCAATTACCTTTCCACCCATCTATCCATCTAGTCATCTATCCATTCAACCATATTTCAATCCACTCATTCTCTCCACCCCTATATCCACCTATTCATTCACTCATCTACCCATCTATCCACCTGCCCACTTAGCCACCTGCCCCCAACCCATTCCTCCAGCCAGCCAGCCAGCCAGCCAGCCATCCTCCATTCATCCATCCATATTCTAATCTACCCATTTTCCTTATCTATCCATCCACCCATCCATCCATCCACTAATATATCCATTATTCATCCATCAGTTCATCCACCCACTTACCCACCCATTCATTCATTTATTCACCAACCAACCCATCCATCCATGCATTTGTTCACCAAAACTGTTAGAGGTGCTGTGGTGGGCACTGTTGAGACTAAAGAAATGGACCGTTCGCCTCCTCACCTTAGGCACTCCTCGTGGAGAAGAATCAGATGAACCCTCAGCCTCCCTTGCTGCCCTAAAGCCACACTGGTCCACTCACAGTTCCCTGCACTTGCTCTCTTGTTTCCATGACTTTGCCCCTAATGTTCCCATTACCTGAAATACCCTCCTACATTTGGCTAACTCCCACTTGTCCTCCCAGCCTCAGCTTAAGTGATACCTCCTCCAGGAAGCCTTCCTTAACACTCTCTATCCACCTAGAATTTTTTCTTGCGTCTTGTGCTCATCCTTATTGTGTCAAACATCCATTGAGTTGTAAATGCCTGACATACCC
>NW_011889032.1:1638554-1646287 GCF_000151845.1 Pteropus vampyrus | reverse complement strand
TGGCGGGGTAGATAAGCCAGTCTGAGTAGCATGATTTCAGTTTTAACAGGACCCATTGGATCAGTGTGTGGCAGAGTCTAAGGGGCAAAGGTGGCAGCAAGGAGACCCATGAGGTGGTTATTGCTCTCACCCAGGTAATAGATGGTGGAGAATTAATTGGATGATGATTGTCATCAAGGACTGGCTAAACCATCCAGAGACTATGTGTGAATTGGAGAAAAGCAGTCCTTTTGGGCAGAGGCAACCCTGCAATTTCACAGCTTAATAAATAGAGCATAGGCTAGATTTTAGCATCTCTCAGCCCTCAGCTGGGTACCCTTGTGCAGTGCACAACCTGCCCAACTGTGTATGGTGGTCCAGACAAAGATGATGCAAAGTGGATGGATAAGACAGAAATAAAGGGGGACAGACTATTAGCTAAGGGCAGGGAGAATGATAATGCGGCCACCCAGCCCCCATTTCCAACTTGCTAAGGAACAAAGAATAATCTATAATCCTAGGGTTTATCTCTGAGATTTGACCCAGGAGGCCAGTCCCTGCTCACAAGTTTGCTCGTTCATTCATTCACTCATTCCACAGACAGATCTGGAATGCTTCCTTCATGACAGTGGATTTACCTGCAGCTGCCTGAACCACCGGAATTTTGCCACTGCCCCTCCTGGGGCACAGCTCTTTGGGGGCCAGGGCCCAGGAGAGGAGAAGAACTGCATTAAAGGCCAACAGGAGCCAGCCTCCGAGGAGAAGCGCAGCCGAGACCTGCCAGGAGACAGAGGAGGGAGGGTGTTGACCAGGGTGGAGGTGGGAGGATGCTCCTTCTGCTAATTGGCCAGCTATTGAGTCCTGGAAACCCCAGGATGGTCTGCGCTATTATTATCCCCATTTTACATATAAGCAAACTGAGGTCCAAAGAGGCAGAGTCATTTGTCTCAGGGCACACAGCTAATTAAGTAGTAGATCCAGAATTAAGATCTAGATCTACAACCACCATATCCTACCTGTTTTGAATACCTGCTATATGGCAGGATAACCAGGAAAGGTGCCTTTGGAATGATCAGTTTTGAAGGCTGCATAATCTTCCTTAGAGGATTGGGAGTCCTGACCCATTGTCCCCATGTTGAATTTGGTAATATCTATCATAACAGAGATTTCTAGCACCTTAGCTGTGATTTTCAAGCCTAGCAGTGCTTAGAGGGTGGCCGGGTAGGCTTGTGCAGGTTATACACTGCACTCTAAGAGATGCATATTGATTATAGTAACTTTCCAGCAGATGGCAGTATAGTATCCTGGAGAAGGGGCTGCTTTTTGTAATTTGCACAAAGGCACTATATGTGCTGACAGCTGCCTTCAGAATCATCCTGGGTATTTGCTACAGTGCAGATAGCCAGACTCCACCCTACACCTACAGAGTCAGAGGCTCAGGCTGGGGTTGGGAGTACAGAACTTGGCTTTTATTTTTATTTTTTTTGCTCTCGGGATTGAGAGTGCCCCCCGAGGCCCCAGTGAACTGTTGAGCCCAGGTCTCACCTTCCAGGCAAAGTCAGGAATATCATCCAGGGATCTGAAGGTCCCACAGCTCTGGTTCCAGCTGCCACTCTGAGGCCAGGAGCAGTAGGTGAAGACACCAAAGGAGAAGGTAGGGCTCTGGAACCAGGCAGGGGAGATGAGACTGAGGGCTGAGATGCAGCTAAGGGAGAGTTCCAGAGCTGTCCACACGCTGCCCGCCATCGTGGAGTGTCAGTGACCTGGGGGTCAACAGGCAAGATTAGTGGTGGGGACTGCCAGGGCAAGGGTTGAAACAGGCTGCGAAGGTGCTGCCCAGCCAGGGTTCTTTCCGGTCCTGCGTTCGGACCCCAGGTCATCAGCCTCCCTTCAACCGAGTGATGCAATGAGAGATGCTAACAACTGGGGTGGGAGGTAGGAGGGCTTTGTCCTAACAAGTTCTAAAAGTAGAAATCCTAAATCCTAGAATAAATGTTAGTGTTTAAACAGATCTTTGAGTACTCCCACTCTGCATAGCACATCATCATCACTGCTCCATGCAAGGCCCCTCTCATATTTTCATTCATTCCCTCTCCCTTCCTTCCTTTCCATCTGCCTATCAATTCTTGCTCTAACAGGGCGTTTCTACCTAGCGGGCGGGCACCTTTTTCTAAATCACACATAGACGGTGTATTTCTAGCAACCATCTTGCCTATTAACTAACTCTCCTCAATCAGTGACCATTTTAATTATTTAATGTGTATCTTTTTGTTTGGAGGTATTTTTGCAAAATTGATGTTATTCAGTACGTATGTATTTTTCATTTTATGTTGATGGCATCTTCTATGTTGCATTCTGCCACCTACTACTATTTTGAGGATTAAGCACAATATTTTTAGATCCATCCATGTGGCCTATTCCACTTGTCTTGTTTTGAGTTCTCTAGAAGCAGATCCTGAGACAAAGGTTTGGGTGCAAGGAGTTTACTTGGGAAGAGGAAGCGAGATGGGAGAAGGAGGCAGTCAGTTATGAGTGGGTTATGAAGCCAGCTGTTTCCAGGGCAGATGGAGCTTTAAGAGATGGGATGCAAGCACATCCCAGAGTTATCCCTCCCGAGAGCTGAAGGAACCGTGGTTTTCACACACTAATTCCTGCTGGCCATTGGTTGAGGGATGTCCCCAGCAGTGGGTGACAGCAATGTATGGGAGGGGGCACAATAGGCTCCAGCAGGAATAGAAAATCCACAGGCAATAAAACGCAGTGCCAGCACATAGAAGTTCACTGATGTGCAGTGACATGATAAGGACGAGGGATCATGAGCAGGACACTGAGTGAATCTGCCACACTGTCAGTCCCAACTGCTGTGTGGTATTCCATGACACGCACACTCCTCATTTCACCTCTTTAACTCAGGGGGCCTCCTGTTCCCTCTACCACAGGCAGCTCTGCCGTGAACATCTGTGTGTGTGGACTTATGCAAGAATTCACTTGGGGTGTACACTTTGGAATGCACTTGCCGTCTCAGGTTGCATGTCTCTGTCTACTCTCGGTGAGAAATCCCAGCTCTCTTTCTGGGATGGCTGCACCGTTCCACATTCTCTCCCTCGGTGCTAGAAGGTTCCTATGGACCCACGTGCCCGAACATTAGCCTCAATCTCAACCTCCTCCTGCTTTTCAGATGGGGAGGTTGAGGCCCAGACAGAGTATCAGACTGCCCCAGGCTGACCCAGGAAGCCAATGTGGGTGAGTGTGTGGGTGGTTTTTACAAATAACGGCCACTACCATCCACACACCATCGTATGCCAGGTAATTAACATACATCACACACAGCTCATAGGCTTCGTGTCTGTCCTGCTGCAAGCCCAGAGGGCTGCCGTGAGCTCACCTTCGTTGGCTGGAGGAGAGCCCACTCATGCCTGTGTGTCTGCCGGGCCGCATAACCACACAGGAATGGGGTGGCTGTGACCTTTTGTTTTATGAAGGAGGGCACTGAGGCTCAGAGAGGTATGGACAACTTGGCTCAAGGACACAGTTAGAAGGGGTGGGCTGGACATTCATACCCAGGCCTGACGGGTATGAGAGTCTCAAGGTCATGGTCCTAATAGTTACCATGCATCGTCCACCTGCTGTGGGCCAGGTGCTGTCCTAGGTAATTTCTTGGAGAAGCAAAGGGACTTTCCCAGGGGTTACAGCTAAGATGTGGGATACCAGTACTTGAACCCAGATCTGTCTATGCTTAAACCCTTGTTTTTAGCTATGTTACTTTCCCATCTCTTTCCTCGGTTTCATTTCACCCCAATCTCCAGTCTTCCCGCTATCTTCCTCTCCCAGCTCTTGGCTTTCTTCTGAGGCAGAGCTGCGCATATGTCCCTCCCTGCTCAGGAGAAGCTGCCTTCTCCTCGCCCCCATGAGGCCAAGCAGGCTCCTCTGGCCTAACGATGTCATCTCCCTCAAACCTTATTCCAAATAATTTCATTTCTCTTGCCCAGAGACCATCCCAGGTACAAAACAATGTCCCAACCTTTTACACCCCAGTCGAAAATTCTCACTTTGGAGAGATATACAGGCTTTGAAACCAGAGAAATTCACTTTCTGGATCTCATATTTATTGGCCGTGTGACCTTGGGCAAGTCACTTACCCTCAGATCCTTAGTTCTTTCATCTGTTAAAAAAAAAAAAAAAAAAGCCTTGTGCTAGTACCCGTCTCATGGATTGTTGGGAGGATTAAGTGAGGAAATGTGTACAAGGTGCTTTGTGGAGTGCCCTGCACATAGTAGGTCCTCAATAAATGATGATGACAGTGGTGACGATGGTGGTGGTGATTATTCGTAGTAGTGTTATACACACCATTATTATCTTGCTTCCTCATACCACTTGGGATTAGCAGATAATCCAAACACATGAAAACCAAATGGAAACCCAGAGAGATTATATGACTTGCCCAGGATCACCTGCCAAATTAGGGGAAAACTGGAATAGAAGCCAAGACTCCTGCCCTGCCAACTGATAGAAAGAAACACTCCTTCTTCTGCTGGCCACATCCCTACAACCCTTCTTCCCCAAGTTTCTTTCCCCTTGGCTTGCTCCTAGAGAAGGAGAGGGAGCAGAAGGATGGGAAAGAAAGTAGATAAGGAAAGGAAGGACTCCAGCAATGGATGGAAAGCTGAGAATGAACCAAAAGGACAGACAGAGTGAGATGTGGAGTGCAGACCACTCCAGAGGGAGGGTGAGAACCTGCTTCAACCACTAACTAGCAAACACCCGTTACTACATGCTCAGAGTCCTCTCCACCCCTCTCCGAATGGGTGGACATGATACCCTTCCCTCCACACACACACACTCACACCAGGCCCCTTCCAACACACACATCAATACAAAGAGAGCTTATGACATAACCTAGCACTGCGAGGGCCTCTGCAGAATAACCACTCTAGAGTTTTCAAAATGGATGCTGTAGTGCCTCAAATGATCCTTGGGGGAGATATTCGGGTGTCACCTGGACCCAGCCTTAAATGTCAGGAAATCATAAAATGCCAGAGTTAGTTTTCAATCCTTCTCTTTACATCAAAGAGAAAGTCTCTGTGGGAGCTAATAGGTCTTAAACACTTCTGAAGCATTTGTCATTCTCTCCCTTTAAAAAAGACAGGGAGCCTTGAGTCAGCAACAGTCAAGTGAGAATTTGAGGATGCAGTTGGATTTTCCTTGCATTCGTTGTGGTGGTTTTGTTCTTTTTTCTTTTTTCTTTTTTTCTTTTTTTTTTTTTTGGACATAATACTGGTTGTCCATTTACAATTAAAATTTATTTTAATGAAAAAGTGAGTCAATCTAAAGTCAAGTCTTAACCTACTTACAACAGAGGAGGCAAGAAGGTGGTGTGCTAATAGCCAACGCTGTCACTGATGGCCAGAAGTGAGCCCAGAGGGTTGAGCCTACCTAAGAGCACCCAAAGTCAAAAGCAGCTGAGCTGCCAGCCAAGCCAAGGGCACCTACGCAGGCTTCCCAGGCCTGGTGCTTTTCATCCTTGGTTTCACTTTGGGATGCTAAGCCTGGCCAGCACTTACAGCATGGCAGGAATCCTGGGCTTGGAGGCCAGCCTGTGTTGCTATCATTTCCCAGCTGTGTGACCTGGAACAAGTCACCCCATTCCTCTAGGCCTCAGTTTCTCCATCTGTGAATGCAGATTAGAAATCTGAAGGAGCAGGCAGCGTTGGGTTCAATCACTGAGCCGGGTGATATGGTAGAAAGAAGCAGACAGCCTACATCCTTTCCGTCCCAGGGCTATGACCTTGGCGAGGTTCAAGGGGATAAAATCATGTGTGTGTTGCAGCGGGAGGGAGAGAGAAACATGGGCAGGTCAGGGTTACACTGCATAGACATTTTATTCCCAGGATCAGAAAAATCTCATGGCTGCTAGCCAGCAAATGAGATGCAGCCCCTCCAGTGAAGGAAAATCGACGTTTTTCTCCTGCACCCAAATTGGCCTCTCCTTGGAAGTTGGCAGGATCCCAAGGGATGTAATTCCAGGCAGGAAGCTGGGGAGCCCAGAGCCGCCACAGGCCCGTGATTTTGCCTCTCTCAGGCTGCCCCACTGGCTATCTAGGCGTTTCTGACCTTGAAAGGAGTTTTGTTCTCCAGATAATGTGCTCAATGTCACCTGGGAAAATCACGCTGACTGTCCAGGTGCCCAGAAAGTTAAATGAGTCATTATAACCCGAAACCACATCCGGCCAGGCTCCAATTAGCTAGAATCCAGCTAAGAGAAGCTTGCGAGGGACTGAGTATTTTCTCCTCCGGCTCTGTATGAACTGCTAATAGCAGTCCACAGTTCTTGAGCAACTCACCAAGCCCTATGCTAAACACTTGCAGTTTCTCATTTCATTTAAGCCTCACAGCTACTGAATAGTAAGTACTGTTATCATAGTTCCCATTTTACAGATGACAAAGTGAAAGCTAATTTTACACCTGCCAAAGTGAATGATGGACCAAGGACTTAAACCCAGGAAATTCGGTTCCCAACTCTGGGACCTAAGTCCAAAGTGATATTAAGGGGTTAGTTTAAAAGTCAAATACCCCAGTTTAAAAGTCAACCCTCCCTCCACTTGCTCCATCCAGAGAGCATGGATGGGCCTGAGGTAGCCATAGTCAGCCATGTCAGGAGGAGCACTGGGGTCTGGGAGTTTAGCAGTGGCTGCTAGTGCCTTGGTATGTCCCCACAGCCAAGTCCCTTTCTTACTTTGGCTTCCATGTCCTCATCAATCACCTGAAGGGGCTGATCGTTCATGAACTTTTACATGCCCAGCTGATGTGCCCCTCACGGATACAGTGGTAAACAGAACACAGTCCCTGCTCTCAAAGAGTTTAGAGTGTGGTGGGCAAGACAGACAAACAGGATGGAACAATATGGTCCATCCGTCTGTCCGTCCATCCATCCATCCATTCAACAAATATTTATTGGATATCTACCATGTTCCAAGAACTGTTTGAGATACTGGAGATTTGGCAGTGAATAAAACAGACAAAAGTGCTGTTTTTCTGGAGCTTACACTGTAGTGGGGGAGAAAGACAGTAAGGAAATAAACCAGTCAATATATAAGATGGCAGATGCCAGAGAGAAAAATAAAGCAGGGAAGGAGAATGGTGAGTGATTGAGGAATGGTCATGGAAAGCCTCAAAGAAGATGACTTTTGAGCAAGAGCTGAGTAAGGCAGCCATGTGGATTTGTGAGGGAGGAATATTCCGGGCAGAGAGAGGAGCAGGTGCAAAGGTCCTGAGGTGAGCACGTGTTTGGCATGTTTGAGGAAGCCCAGGAAGGCCCAGGTGACTGGGAGGAATTAGGAGGAGGTGTGTGGTGGGCCCTGTAGGCAATGAATATCTCTGGCTTTTGCCTTCTGAGTGAGATGGGGAATCTGTGGATGGTCTTGAATAGGGGTGTGACGTGACCTGTCTTACGATTTAAAAAGATCCCCCTGGCTGCTGGGTAGAGAACAGCAAGGAGGGGAAGGGAGAAGCAGTCAAGTGGCAACTTCAGTCAGTCAAGTGAAAAATAATGCTGGATGGGATGGAAGGACAAAGACGGAGGGCAGGGGCAAGGAGTGAACGGATTCTGGATCTATGTCGAAGGTCAAAGTTCAAGCCAATCAGATTTGTTGACAGAGTGGCCTTGGAGTGTGAGAGACCATGAGGAGGCAACGATACTTCCAGGGCTTTTGACCTAGGCACCTGGGATGGGGAGGCTGCCATTACTGAGATGGGGA
>NW_011889032.1:1619074-1636989 GCF_000151845.1 Pteropus vampyrus | reverse complement strand
TGTTCTCTACCTTTCTGTTTTGGTAATTCTAGTCCTGGGAACAGATTTACATATTTCTCTGGAACCTGAGGATCTTCCCAGAAGCCTGTGAACTTCCAGAAAGTTATGGGCACTGGATCTGAAATGAATCTTTATTCCCAGCATCTAGCATAAAACTTGGCACAGAGTAGGTGCTTGTCTTGTCTTTTGCTGTACATGATGGAAATGCAACTCCAACTGGCTCAAGTAGAAATGAAAAATGTATTGGCTTACATAACTGAAAATTCTGTGTTGCAGCTTTAGGCACAGCAGGATCCAAGTGAACAAGCCGTGTCTTCAGGGCCTCTGTCTCTCAGCTGTTTTCTGCTGGGTTGGCTTCACTCTCAGGAACATTCTCTCTCTCACAGTGTTGGCTTCTCATGGCCCCAGGTTGACCTTCTGAAGTTTAGCAACCCCAGAAGGAAGAAGAAAAAAGCTCCCCTTTACTCATTGTTGCCGCAAATGTGTGGTGAACTCTCACTGGACAAACGTGGGTCACGTGCCCACCCATGAGCCAATCATTGTGGCCAGGGGAAAGTGGAATGTTCTGATTGGCCAGACCTAGGTCTTGCGCCCTAGGATTAGGCACTGAGTTTTGGAGATTGGGGATAGAGTAGAGATGTCATGAGGCTCATCTCACTAGAAATACGTAGAGTGAGGGTGGGGGATTGGGGTGGTTTCTAGGAAGAAAACTGAAGTGCTGTTTCAGAGGATGGGGGGATGGATGCTGGGCAGGTGAGAAAAAGAGGTGTCACTATGATGTTATATATGCTGGCATGAGAAATAAGCACACAGCAGTTGGTGCTGTTGGATTCAGGAGGGTCCAGTAATGACTGAATCGAAGGCTCAAGTCCCAGCTCTGTCACCTACACACTCAATGTGACTTTGGTGAGAGCATCTCTGCTTCTCTGGGCCTCAGTTTCTCCACCTGTGAAATGAGGGCGTCTGGAAAAGATGATTGTCAGAGTATTTTCCCCATTTGATAATTCGTTCTTTTTTTTTTTCCTTTCAATCAGTATTTTTTGAGGGGCTTTTGAGTTAGTCTGTACTGGATCTGAATCCCAATTCTGATGTTTATTTGCTTTATCAACTCTGATTGGTACACCTTCTCAGGTGAGCTTAGCTTTGTCCTTCCCGGCCATCCAGCAAGCACTGGATGTGATCCAGCCTCCACTCGTCTTCCCCTTCAGGCAGCCTGGGTCAGTTGCTGCAGACGCTTGGTCAGCTCAGCCTGCAGTGACATGGCCTGTGTTGTGGCCCAGTCTCTCAACATCCCCAGCTTTCATCCAAGCCAACCTGACCTGACCCTTGGCAGGGACAGGGTGGGGAGGGGGCTCTCATGCCTCCTCTCCCAGACTCAGGTGAGGCCCTGTGTGTGGAACTGCCTTCTTTCATGGCTGCCTGGAGCTGAAGGTAACACCATCTCAGAAGTGAGGAACGGTTGGCCACAAAATATGACGAATAGTGGACAGGAGATGGGATGTGCCAGCTGATGAAATACTTGCCCTTCACTCCTGGAATACTTCTCGTGGCTTCTCGGAGACGCCCTGAATGATGGAACTCCTAGCTGTGTGTTTTGTGAGACGCTGTGGCCAACCCAAAAAGGCATGTCTTGTATTTGCTCTGCCTCATTGTTCCTTTCTTTCACTTTTGTTGGGCCTGATTACATAGCAGATAACGTATTAACATGAAAGTTTTGCCTCAGGCTCTGTTTTCTAGGGAACCGAGACTGAGATACTAGCTGTGTGACTGTGAAAATTTTACTTACCTCTCTGAGCTTCAGATCCCTCATATGTAAAAAGAAGATAATAATAGAGCATCTCTGTGGCATTTAATGAGACAGCACAGGCAAAGTATTTGGCTCAATAAATGATAGCTTTCATTAGTATCATTATTGTGAGCCAGGCACTGGATCATATCATATGGTAACATTTATTCAACTTTGAATTACACAAATATTTATTGAGTGTCAACTCTTTCAGGTTCTCTGCTAGTCTCTGCTCCCAACTTGCTCACAGTCTAGAAGGTAAGGCAGAGAAGTAATTGGGAAATTATATTACAATGTTATCAGTGCTTTGCAGGCAAGTAGAAGATTCAGAGCCTGCAGCATAGTAGTCAGGGATGGCTTCTCAGAGGAGTTGACGTTAAAGCTAAGATCTGAAGAATATGTAGTTGTTACAGATGATGGGCAGGTGAAGTGTTCCAGACAGAGGGCACAGCATGGGCAAAGACTTGGTACTGAAAACATTTCAAAGATCACATTGGCTCTCACCATCAAGAAGCAGATAAATTATAGGAGAAAAAAATGAATAAAGATGCACTGACCAAAATGCACAAATATGGTTTTTGCCAAGGAGTATGTGGGTTCTTAAGCTATACTGTTCAATATGGCAGCTGTAGCCACATATGGCTATTTAGATTTAAATTAATTAAAATTAAATGAAATTTAAAATTCAGTTTCTCAGTCACACTGGCTGCATTTCAAATGCTCCATAGTCATCTGTGGTTACTGTTACAGTGCAAGTATAAAACAGCTCCATCATTGTAGAAAGTTCTACTGGACAGAGAGCTGCCAGAGAATCTGAAAACAGGCAGCCAAATCGGGGCTCACTTCCTGAAAGAAGTGGCAGGAGATGGCAGAGAGGGGCTTCTGGGAAAGTCCCTGGGTGCACTGTCCTCTATCCTTAGGAAAAGCCAGGGCTGGGAGTGGGGATGGGGAATTGGCTCCGGAAACAGTATACGACTTGACACCTCTTTGCTCAGGGTATAATCTCCGGGTATGTGCCGGCTGGCAGCCTCTCACCTGAGAGGGACTGAACAGGAATGCAAGGAGGATCAGATAAGGTGGGGCTGAACTGGGAAGTCCCACCTCTTCTGGGTCCAGGAGGACTCTGGGAGTTGTAGTTTGGCACCCCTCAAAGCTTGCTGAGAGTAGAAGAGTTGACACTGGGCCTAAGCTGGGCATCTTTTGAGCATAGAGTTGTGGGAGTGGGGAGCTGGGGACATACCTGGCTTTAGGGTTTTTGCAGGGAATGGCAGGACGGGGGCTATCTTCTCTCCCATCTTTAAATTCTGGGATAGAGAGGTGATGCCAAGGCGAAGGACTAAGTTGAACGCAGAATTGAGAAACGTGAAACATTGAGTTAAACAGAACCCTCAGCCCACACATTCTGGTTGCCCAGGAGAGACAGGGAGTTCCCATAGGTTAGGGAGGAAAGGTAGCAGATGATACTCCATAAGCTCTTGGTCATTCATGCATTTAACACAAACATTTTTTTAGCTCAATATTTACTGAGTGTTTACTATGTGCCAAGCCCTGCTCTAGGCACTGGGAATCCAGGAGCTCTAGAGAGGACAGCAGACAATAAACAATGACTTGCCTTTGCTTGATAACTTACTCAAGTCGTGTATGAGCCTGGCTTAAAGGTGGATTTTAAGGGATTCTAACTTTCAGTCCCGCCATTCTCCGTCTCCTTTCACACAGACTTCCCCTTGGGAGTGAAGTCTTATTTGAAAGCCACTGATTTGGGTCCTATTGATGACTGCTCAAGACATCAAGATGATATCCTAAAACGTAAGAATATCCTAAAACGTAAATACTCATGGGACCTCAAGCTCACCATTTTCTTGGTTCTGTCACTGCGGGCAAGTCTTTTCCCCACCTCTCTAACTTTATTGCGATCTAACGACTTAACAATAAATACACATATGATTTTAGGTCCTCCAGTTATTCATGCTCTCTACATTTCCTTAGGAGCACGTGTAACAAATGCAATTCAATTTTACTTGTGCAATTGGTTACAATATCTGTAACCTCCACGAGAGTCTAGATCTTGCCAGCTGCTTCACCACTGTGTCCCAGGCACCCAGCATACCGTAGGTGTTTAATAAAGAGGTATGAAATGAAAGAGTAAAAGATAGCAAAAACAGGCATTTTCCCGTTCAGGAACAACTCCTACGATTCTTTCAACTTGTCCAAAAGTCTCTGTAAACGCCGCACCCCTCAGCCCACACGTCAACGCAATGGCAGTAGGCGTGGCATACAGTGGTGGCCCCAGCCGGGTGAACAGGATCCTGCCGGGGTCCTCGGCCCTACACTTCTGGGTGCAGTCTCCCTGCTCGCCGCGAGGTGGGGCGAGCGCCTCGCGCAGGCCCCGCTCGCTCCCGGGCTGGCGCCTGCAGCCCAAGCCATTAAATGGGCAAGCCTTTCCCCAGCGCCTCCTAAGGTCCTGGGATGCTCAGGTTCCCGGGGCGCAAACCCGGCGGCGGAAAGGTGTCCTTTGAGGAGGATCCCGGCCAGGGTCTAGGAGTCGCCCGGGGAACGCGGACCCAGACCATGAACAACTTTCCGAGTGGGGCGCCGCGAGATCGGGACCCTGGGGCTGTAGGAGTGTCCCGTGAGAAGTATCTTAGGTGGACTCGCGACCTCTGACCTACCGGACCCTCTCCTGGACCCAGCGCCTGCAGGCCAGCGCAGGTCGGACCCTCAGCGCTCCGCCCCGGGGCCCTCCGCGCAGGCGCCTCTGGCCGCAGTTTCCATGGCGACAGGGCGCTTCCCCACCCGAGGCCCCGCCCCCAGCAGGGTAGGCTGCGCGGGGCCGCGGGCGGCAAGGGCAGGTGCCGCGGGCTGCGGGCAGGTGGCGGCGCGGCGCGGGCTGGCGGCGGCGGCGGCTCCTGGGTAGGTTGCGCGGCGGCCGCGGGGGGTGAGGGCTGGCCATTTGTCCCCCGTCCTCGGCCCGTGAGGGGGCTGGGGAAGCGGCGGCCGACGATGGCCGCCAAGTTTCTGCTGGGCTGAGGCCCCGGGAGAAAAGTTGGCAAAGTTGGTCGGGGAAGACGCGGGAACCTAATGGATCTCCCTGGGCTCCGAGTCTGCGGGGAAGGGGAATCCTGATTTGGGAGCCGAGAGATCTGTCTCCCGAGACTTGGGAGTGGATCCCGCGGGAAGATCCCGCACAGGGCAGCCAATGGATCCCGCGCCACCCGGCTTAAGGCTTGGGAGTGGATCTCAGGAGGGGATCGTGCGCCGGCGGCCTGGGGTCCCATTCGGTCCTCTGCCTGGGGGTGATGGTGGACGGTAATTGGAGGCTGAGAGCTAGTTGATCCCTTTCCCCTCCACTCTGGTCCGAGCTCTGGGAGTGGATTCCAAGAGATCTGGTGGCCGGGAGCTGGGCGATCGCTGGAGATCCGGGGTACTCAGCCTGGAGCTGCTAGGATCTGGACGTCCGTGCGAGTTGGAGGCCCAGAGGTGGATCCTAGGGAGCGGGGGTGCCAAGCGAGGCGGACCCCGTGGCGAAGGGATCCTGCGGGTCTCGGGTGCGGTGGAGAGAGCACCTTGCCGGGCCCCAGGGCGCTGGAGCTCGAGACGCGCGCCCTCCCCGCCCGGCCTGCGCTCCCCTCCGCACGCCTTCCCAGGTCAGAGGAGCCCTGATGGGATTTGGGCTCAGTCTCCCTTTCTCCCAGGAGGGCGCAGTTGGTCCCCACTCCGCTGGTGGTGCTGACAGGGGCTACATGCGGGGCACTTGGCAAGGAAAGCGGCTCATTGACCCCCACCCGAGCCTGACATTTCCACACCCTCCTAGCACATACTCGCCTCGAAGCCGCGGCGCCGCGCCCTGAAACCCTGCTTTGAGTCCCGTAGCGGAGCGTGTGAGCCCTGCGCGCCGCCCAGGTGGCCAGGGCTTCCTGCAGCAGGATTGAACTTTCTCTAGCCGGGAGCAGCCATTACCTTTTGGTAGGGAAAGGGCTCTCTACCTGTTGCACAAAGAAAGAGTGTTTTTTTTTCTGCAGCTTCTTTGTCACCTTGGGCAAAGTACTTAACCTCTCTGAGCTCAGGTCTCACCTCTGGGTGAAATGGGGGGAGGGTAGAGATCACAGCCCTCCCTCTTCTTTGGCTGCCAGGATTAGGGGGTATAAGAGGCATGAAACAGTTAGGGGCTCTGTAAATATTAGTGGGCCCGCATTTGTGGCCTCTCCTTTCCCACATCACATCCCCTGCTCTCCCCTCCAGTATCTGAGGGAAGGCTCCAGAAACCCAGCTTGCTGTCTTTTTAAACTGCAGGATTAGGGAGATGTTTAACTTGGTCTTTCTTCCAAAGGGGTTAATTGCCCCTCTGATCCTCCTTGCAGAGAGAACCTCTAGGGTTTGGCTAATCAGTAACCAGGGCGTTTGGACAAAGCTTCTCCCTTGGCCCGGCTTTCCTTTTGCCAATCTACCAAGGCCCTTGGACTGACATGCAGTCACCCCCAGACACTGGCGTCTCAGCTCTGGGGCAGTTCCGGAGGGAGCTGTGCAGGCAGTAGCCCTGATCTTGGTGGTTTTAGGGGGAATCGTTTTAAAAAGATTTGCATACTTGACAAGGGTACAATTACCAGAGAAAAGTGCCCGGTTTCACTACGATGTCTGGCACATGATTCAGATGGGCACATGAACAGGCTTATTCAGTCACCACTTAAATGTGTATGTTGAACACCTACTATGTGGCAGACACTACAGAAATTGGTGTGGCTCAGGGCGATATAGGACCTGTCCTGGCATTACATTCTAGCTATGGAGCAATTAGCCTACCCTTCAGTCCAGTGAGGCAGCTGTGCTATTCTTGATGTTGAGGGTGCAGCCCTCACTCCAGATTCTGACACTGGAGGGGCCTCACTCTCCTTTGAGATTCTAGAGATTGGCTTTTATTCAGGGCTGACTTTGGCAGGAGAATGGAGCAGCCTACTATCTGGCCCTGGGCATTTCTCCCCTCTCAGCATCACCAGAATACATCTCGACCAACTCAGAAAGAGAGCGCCAGAGGAATATTTTAAATGTGAATTCATTTATTCATTCATTCAACAAGTATATCAAGACAATATCAAAGAGGAGGCTAGCAGTCGCACACATAGAGGAAGGGTAGAGTCTTTGTGAAAAAAGGCAGTTGTCTAGGAGGGGAGAGCTATGATAATGGGAGGAGGGGCTGATGCTTTCTGGCATGGGGAGGCATGGGGCTCAGGGGGTTTAGTTTCCTGGAGAGCTTGCAGTGGGAAGAGGTTGCAGTGGTGCTATGGGCCGCAAATAGGGAACAGAACAGCCTGGTTGTAGGAGGGAGCATGGAGTGTTGGCAGGAGATGCTGATGGTGGCCAGGTCAACCATTCTCAGGAGTTTGGACTTTGTTCCAGGGCACTGGGGTGGGTGTTGTGGAAGTTTCTATCTGGGAGGGGGATGGGGTCAGATGTGTCTTTTGGGAGGCTTGCCCTGCTCTTATAGGGAGACTGGATGGGAGAGAGTACTCAAGGAGGCTGAGAGGCCAGTGAGGAGAGACTGCTAGAGAAATCCAGGTGAGAGGCGATGATGGTGAATTGGACTTGGATAGAGACGTTAGTCAGTGTTATGTGTAGAGACCCACTTAGTTGAACACCTCTTAGAGGTATAACCTTCAGTCTGGAGAAGGAAACCCCCCAGGGGAAGTGGCCTGAATATGTGTCAGTATTTCATTAGATTCAGCAGATCTTCCTGAGCACCCATTGTCTGCCTTCCCTAGGATTGTCATAAACATCCAGGTCCTCAGGGACTTCACACTTGAACCTTCACCACCTTCCTGTGTGAGTAGTAGTCATTCCCATTCCACAGATATAGGACTTAGTGGTGCGGTGAGGTCTTTATCAGTCAGCAGTGGCAGAGCAAGAATTTGAACTCACTTCTAACTTGCAGCTTGCAAATGTTTGGAGTCAGTGAGGTTGAGTAGAGAAGCCACAAAAGGTGAGGTTGAGTTGGGGAGTAGCAGGGGAACACCCAGGGAGGCTTCCAGGAGGAGGCAGGGATGGAAAAGAGAGAGCCAGCCTGGGAGACTTGAGGGCAAACCCGGGCCCTGTCCCTTTCTGGCTGTGGCATCGGGCATGGTGCTCATTTTTAGACTCGGCTTCCTCATCCGTAAAATGGGCTCGTGATAGGATACTCCTCTCCCTCAAAGGTTCGTTATGTGATTTCAATGAAGCAGTGCATGGAAAGCGCCAGGCACAGTGTCTGTGCTCATTAGTGGCGGGTATGATTATTACCTTTATAGTCCGTCATCAGGTGGTGTTTCAGAGAGGTGGTGCCTCTCCCAACCTGGTGTGTGTGTGTGTGGTATTCAGGGGGGAGATGACCACAGGTGACACTTGAGCCGAGTCTTAAATAAGGTGGCACGAAGAGGAGACATTCCAGGCAGAAGAAGCAGCACAGGCAGAGGCATTTCTCATTTGGGGAGTTGTGTGCTAATTGGTATACTAAGAATGCAGGGTACGTTGAATGAATAAAAGTTAGGCCCTCTGCAACAAAAATTCTCTTTCCGCCTCCCTGCTCTTCCCTAAATACATGAACAGGAAGGCCTTGGCAGATTTGGGATAGAGGAGAGGACAGGAGGATTTATGTCTAGGAGATCACATTCCTTCTTACTCTCGCCGATTCAGATTATACGAGTGTGACCCCCGACAAGCCATTTCCCTCTTGGAACCTCAGTTTCTTCGTCTGGAAAATAGGAGGATTGGAGAGAATGTGGGTAAAGTGAGTAACATTTCAGAACAGCCACTTTTCACTAAACCCTTTCTATGTGCCAGGCTCTGGGCTAAGCTCTTTTTATATTTATTTATTATCTTTTTTTTTTTTCTTTTTAATTCTGCACAATGAACCCGGGGGACGCCTGCTTTTGGGACCCTTGAATTTGCAACTTATGGAACTGAGGCTCGGAGCCATCCTCCTGCCCACTCCCACTACCCACACTCCTCTCATTTAAAAGGAAGCCAACAAACTTTGAATTAAGGGGTACACGTGCCCATATTCTCTCCTTCCTTCAGTGCGATGAATGTTTTACTGAGCTCTTACCTGGGCAATTCAAAAGGGCCCCTGGACTCTGGAATTCACTCCTCAGGAAACAGGTCAATTGGGTGGGAGGAAGGGGGAAGTCGAAGTGAGACAAGCATGCAAATGATTATGGATTGACTTCTGGGAAGTAGTTATTGTGGCTACCTTTGTTAATTGCTCAGTTAAGCGACCTTTGAAGTGTTCTATGGCCTTGTCGCCATTAAGAATATGAAATACATCCCCCAAGCGTGATCTTTGGATGTTTACATGACTAAGTCAGAAGTGACACACACACACACACACACACACACACATGCACACGCACACACACACACACACACACATGCGCTCGCACACACACACACACACATACATCGATCTATCTAATCTATCATTGTGAAAATAATATGTAATATGTCCCCAAAGCATCTAAACTGTTTTTGTGTCCACCCTGGAGCCAGATGGAAGAAATTGAATCTTGGTTCTTCCTCTTATCAGCTGCGTGACTTTCTGCAGGAGGCTTCCCCTCTCTGAGCTCCAGTGTCCTCGTTCGTAAATGGGCATAAAAAGTGTCCTACCGCCGAGGGTTACTTTGAGGAGTAAATGAGAAGGGCCTGGCACAGTCCTCAGTATGTGTAGTCAGTGCTCAGTATGTGTGGATCGATGGTGTGAATATCATTCTTGTTGACTGTGGTGGTCCTAGTGGGGTTGCTATTGTTGCCTCCTGCTCCTCTAGACTCTACGCTCCAAGAAAGCAGAAACCGTGTCTGTCTTCACCACCGCTATTTCCTCAGTCAATAGGCGTGGAATAAACAAATGAATCAACATATGCAGACAGTCTTTTAACAACAGTCATAAAACAGAGTATTTTGCACATAAGTTAAAAATAAATTTGGACACTTTCCCACTTCAGAATGTGTTGACTTACCCCACTTATTAAAAAAGCTGAACAATACTCCAAAGCATGAAGGTGCAATTAGTTATTGAACAGATCCCCTGTGACAGGCACTGAGTTATTTTTTCTTTTGCTATGACATGCCATACCACAATAAACATCCAGGTTCATGCATCTTCGTACACTCTTTGCGGTCAATTGGAGGATAGATTTCAGGATGCGGAACTTTATCCCAGGTTGGGATAAAGGCTGCTTAGAATGTTGATCTAGCCTGCCCAGTTTCCCTCTAGAGCTGTTGTATCTTTCATACTCCCACCAAGGCTGTGTGACAGAGAGCCTGTTTGTATATTTCAGAGAGAGGGAACAGTGGATGGCTCTGTCTTATCAGTGGCCATGGGATATAGCCTTTGGCGTGACAGTAGGGAAGGTGATAGTTCTTGCAGGCAGCACATTTTGTGGCCCTAGGTTTTTAATCCAATCTGCCAGAGACTATGTCTTAGAAGATACATGCCCATGTACCCACAAGTCCACCTGCTTCCTTCTGGAAATACGTGGTCCTTGCATTATGTTTTTCTATGATGACACTGTGTAAAAAACATGTCCTGAATCACAGTGGCCTTTAACAGCAAACGTTGATTTCATGCTTGTGGGTCTGCAGATGGCTCAGCTGATCTTGGCTGGGCTTAGCTGTGGGCTGGACTCCAGGCTTTGGGTTGGGTTCATGTCTGCCCTGTGTATCTTCATCTTGATACCCAGGCTGACAGGCAGCAGTTGGCCAGGGCATGCTCTTCTGTGGTGGACAGCAGGTAGGAGCCCGCAGTGCCTTTGAACACCTCCACTTGGAACTAGGAAGTGTCACTTCTGCCCTCATTCTTTCAACCAAAGCAAGTCACATAGCCAAGCCCGACATCAATGAGGCAGAGAGGGAGCACGTATGTATTTTCTGAGCAGTAGTACAACCTGACACATTCATGTTTTTCATGAGGCAGGACAGGTCCTTGCAGAGATGGAGGGTCTGCCCAGAGGTGGCAGTGAGAGTCGTGGCTCATGATTGCATGGGACACTTCAGGGCAGGCTGTGGGTAAGGAGATCTGATTTAAGTTTATAACCTGGAACAGGCGGTTTGCCTCTCTGAGCCTCAGTTTCCTCATCTGGAAAATGGGAATAATACATCCTTTCTGGAAGAGTTGCTGTTAAGCTTGAACATGGTATTGGATAAGGAGGTGCTTTGTGCCTGTGATGTGAGGTGTGATGGAGAGGGACGATTGTTTTGATGAAGATTTTTGCTCTGACATGGTTTACAATTCTTTAAACGGCGATACCTACCTGTAGCCAATGGAGTGGGAGAACATGGTGAGGCCAAGGGGAGGCTGTAGAAGAGATGGATCTTGGTTCAAATCCCAGCTCTTCCCCTTGTGGGTCACGTGACCTTTTGCCAGTCTCATAACTTCTCTCAGTCTCAGTTTGTCCATTTGTAAAATAGACACAGAGTGTTTGTGACCATTAGCTAAAAGGACTTGGCACACTTGGAACACTTGCACAAAGTAGATGATAAATAAATGATGCCTGTGACTGTGGAGCTGAGGGAGTCCTGATTAAGGCAGAACGAGGAATTCTTCAAAATCTGATATTGGCTCTACAGAATTGGTTGCAGAATTAGATATACCCAAGATCCCTTGGGAATATTACAGGGAATCTGGATCCAGACTCCCTGGGTTCAGATTTGAGCTCTACCACTTTCCAGCTGTGTTACCTTGGGCCAAGCAGTTAACCTCTCTGTGCCTTAGTTTCCTCATCTGTAAAAAGGGAGTAATAATAGTTTCTGCACATTAAATAAGTGAATACATAGTTCCCGCTAATGAATGGACATGTATTAGCTATTAGTGTCATTAGTATTGCTATTATTATTAGTCTGTAAAGGTCCACAGAAGTTGCTTCTGGTTCTGGGAGCCACCAAGGCCTTGGGGAAAGGAACGGTGAGGCAGATAGTTTAAGAGCAGGTGCTTTTCCCCTTCTGCCATAGCTGAAGGGCCTCAGTTAATGGGTCACTGTTTCCCTGCTCCTCTCCCCAGGGCAAGCCTTTCTAGATAGGGAGGGACAAAGGGCCTCATCCCACCACTCAGCACTCTTGAACGTGAAGCAGCCCCAGTTTAGCCAAGGAAAAGTCCCAGAAGCTCAACATTTAAGGAATGTTCACACTGCCCCAGCAGGGTTCAGGGAACCCCTGCTTATAAGCTCCGCTAGAAACCACCTGGGCAAGGTGCAGGGTTAAAGGTCACTCAGTCATTCCTTCTTTCATTCATTTGAGAAAATTTAACTTGCATCAGTCACATGGCAAATCCTGTACTTGTTATGGGGAAAATGGGATTCTGCTGGAAGTTAGGGGGTGGGTTTCAAAAGGAAGCTGGCCGGGAAGGTCAAGAGTCTAGGGTGGCACAGGCATGGGATTCCTGTGTGAGCTTGGGCATGTTGCCTCACCTCTCTGAGCATATCCTCATCTGTGAAGTGAGTCTCAGATGGGCCAAGGTATCCTTGGAGGTGAGAGAGGACAGCCCTTGACCTGTGCAGGGCTGGTGATTCCTGCCCTGGTCCCCTGTGCCTTCAGAAGTTCGAGGGAGATGACCGAGGCTGCCTTTCCTCCATCTGCTGAGAACACGAAATATTCTTTATAAGAAAATAAAAATAATAAGTAGAGAGTATTCATTATGTTCTAGGTATTGAGCTCGTCATCATTTTACTTGGTTCTCATGTCCCCATTTTACAGATGAGAAAACCAAGGCCCAGGAGGGAGTCACGTGCCCAGGGCCACTACAGGGAAGAGGGAATGTGGATCCGTGCAGCCTGACTGTAGCCTCTGTGCCCTCGTGGTAAAACGGGGCAGAGCTGGACAACCCTAGTGTTCCATCCCCTCGCCACCATGTCATTGCTATGTGACTTTGGGCCAGTGACTTTGCCTTTCTGAGCCTCAGTCCTCATCTGTGGAAGGAAAATGCTGATTTTCCCTGTGGGGTTGTTGTGGGATTAGCTGAGATAACTGCATGGAGAGCCCCCTGTATATAGTAGGCAGTTTAAAAATGGGAGCCCTTTCTTGTATAAAGATCAACTTAGGATATAAAAAAAAAATATATGTGTAAGTTATGCCAAGGAATTGCTTTATAAATCACAATATAAATCTTTCTTGTTTGTAGTATTAGCAGAAATAGTGGCAGTGATAAAAAAAAAAAATTAGCATTGATGAACTTCTTTTTATGTTCTAGTTCCTCTGACAAGTGGGTTTGCGCATTATTTTGTCAAATCCTTTATTCATTTTATAAAGAAAGGTAGTAGTGTTGTTCCCACTTGCCAGATGAGGAAACTCTTGGAGAGCTGAAATGCCTTGCTCAGCTTACCGGCTAGTGGCGGGCAGGGAGCCCTGGAACTCATTTGCATGAGTCCTACCTGTCTGAGACACAGCTGTATTTTCAGAGGCCCCAGATGAGGACTGCAGCTCCCAGCTGACTTCGTGTTCATATTTCTTTTTGTTTTGCTTCCTCAGTGACGAAAGCCCTTTCTGGGGACTGTCCTGTTTACTGGTGGTATGGTGAGGCCCTGCCAGGGGAAGGAAATGTGGGGTGTATGGAGCCTCCTGGCAGAAGAGGAGGCCAGCGGGTCCGTTGGGTACACTGAGGTCACTCTGCGAACTCACCCTGCCTCGCATGCCGGGACATGAAGCCTGCACCCTGGTGGGCACTCTGCCTGCCGAGCCCTGCCCAGTGCCCTGGGCTGGGCTAGGGAGTGACTTGGCTGGGGAACGCCCAGGCCTGGAGTGCTGGCCAAGTTTATCTCTCCCTTTCATTTTAGGCCCTAGCACTGGAAACGTCATGTTTTTGTTTCTAGAATTGATTACCTACACGTCAGGGACTGTGATTGGGACATGAAGGGGTCCTAGGTCACGGGAGAGAATGTAGAGTACGTCAGAATGAGTTCTGGGCCAGAAGTCACGACTTCTGAGTGCTAGTACCTGCTTCTCTGCTGTGTGTCCTTGGGTAAGCCCCTTCCCCTTTCTGGACTCTTTTCACAGGGAGAGGAAGAAAATGAGTAGATCCCGGAGCCTCTTATTCTTGCTACACCTTCTGGGAAGAATCAAAATCAGCCCTTTCAATGACAGGGTCTAGAAAACCACCATTTGCCGAGGGCCTACTGTGCGCCAAGTCCTTTGAGGTATTGCATATACATCTTCTCATCAATCCTCAGAATTACTCAGACAGTTGGTATTACTAAGCCCCTTTACAGACAAGCAAACTGAGGTAGAGCCAGAAAGCCCTCGTGTCACTCAGCTTGATGTAAGAAATGGCAGAGGCTGGATTTGAATTCAGGTCTGCCTCCTGCAAACCTGGACCTCCCTACAATAACTCGATGCAGTCGGTTCCCTTCTCGCCAACTCACTCTGAAATTCTCTCTCTCTTCTTGGATCTCCCAGTGCAGTGTGTCCTTTTCTCTCCAGTTAGTTGATCATTTTCATTTTTGTTATTTATTAAGCACCTACTGTGTACCAAGGTCTAAGCCGAACCCTCAGTCTCAAAGCTGCCTGGGCCACAGCTCCTGCCCTCAGGAGAGAGAGGAGGGGTAAGAGCAGCGTGCCAGGGCTGTGATGGTAGGGGACACCGGGGTGGGGCCCATGTTCTCCTGGTCCCGCCTTCTGTCAGCCTGGAAGCAGACCGTTTCCCTGACTCACTCAGAACTTGCATGAGACAGAACCTTTCACAAACAGCAGACCCCCTTCTTCTTGGGGAGGTGCGATTACTGTCGGATTTAACTCCAGAAAGGACGAGATAATGCTTCCAAATGCGGGCTCTATCCGGACGCCCAGTCACAGCCCCCCTGCCTTGCCTTCTTTTAGTTCATTAAAAGGACGCTGGGGTTTGGAGGCAGCAAAAAGCTTTGGAGGAATTTCTGGAATGCCCAGCATGCTGGCTGACCCAGCAGAGCAAGTGTGAGCCATCTGCCCTGGCTTTAGTTGGGGTCAGCTGTGTGTCCTCAGGGGCTCTCTGGGTGTCACCTAGTTCCTGTTCTGAGTTCTGAGTCATGCCCCGGGAAGGTGGCTCTTCCATGGACCGCAGTAGCTTCCTGACATTGTTGACACATCCTGGACTTGGAGCTGCGCAGCCCTCCAAGGCAGTCGTGTCCTGCCTCTGTTTTCTCACCACCCGTGGGAGTGGCTTTTCCTTCCCTTAGCGTCCACACCTGTGGCGTCAGGGTGCCGATGCCTGCCTCTCCACCTGGCCTGGAGTCCTCGGCGAAGTCACATGGATGAATGTTGGGGTGAATGGCGAGTAGACGTCCCTGTTATCCTGTTGGGGTGGGTGGTGATGTTGGGTAAAGCCCCCACTGTGTGCATGCATCTCTCTGGAGTACCGCAAGGGTCTCATACCTTATTGTTTACACTTGGCAGGCCCTTCTGCGTTGTTCCACTGTCGCCTCCTCACCCGGTACATGGTGGCATGAGATAACTATTTGTTAAGTGAATTAATGGATGGCTCGTTGAATTTTCCTAATGAATCGTTTTTATTCTCTTTTTATTCTTATTGCAATACATTTACATTATACTACATTTTTATTGTTGAACATTTAGAAATACAGGTAAACAAAAAAGAGGAGATAAAACTTATGTTCTCACCTTCTAAAGATAACCAGGGCTAATATTTCGGGGTATGACATTTAGACCTGTCAGTCACATCATGCATATGTTTGAGAGATGTTAGTACTGCATCTAGGGGATTAGAATGTGAGCTTTATTCTCTGGTTGCTTAGATTCAGATCCTGGCTCTGTAACCTTCTAGATGTGTGATCTTGGGCAGGTCACTTCCCCTCTCTGAGCCTCAGTTTCTCCTCTGTAAAATGAAGTTGCTGTGCAAGTTAAATGAGTTAACATCTGGGAAGTGCTGAGAGGTGCCTAGCACACAGCAGATGCTTAATTCTTACTAGCGTTTTTTATGTATGTGTATTTCTTGTTTTGAGTGATGAGCCCCTTTCTAGGAATGATGTAATCTACAACCGGTGGATTTGGACATTAGGTCTGGAGGGCTCCCAGACCACCTCCCCCCGACAGAGGTCGGGGCTGCTCAGGTTGGGGTTGGTCAGGTAGTTCAGCCACCACCAAGCACCCTGGGTGCTCACAAGCCAGTTCTGATCTTTATCGTTCAGGGATGCTTCCTGTTCCCGCTGAGGCCTGGGCATTGTCCAAGTTAAAGCCGCTGGACCGTCCCAGTGGGCTGGAGATGGCTCCTCTAAGATGAGCTCGCTGGGAACCCTTCTTCTTCCTCCCCTGGCTATAGCAGTGGCTTCAGGAGGATGGGCTCAGTCACACCTGAGAAGAGGGATGGGGTCAGCCGGCCAACTCTAAGAAGATCTGTAAACTAGAAAGTTGCCTGGACACCAGCGGGGACCCAGAGGGCCAGAGAGAGGAAGAGGTTAATAGAGCTTGGTTTTCAAAGTGAGTTTGAGGTTGGCGACATCCATGGGAGGAAGTGATGCTGCCCTTTACTAGCTCTGTGACCATGGATAAGTTACATAACCTCATCCACCCTCAGTTTTCTTGTCTATAAAATGGAGCTAATAACAGGTTTCACCTTATAAGGTTGTGCCGCAATACAAAAGGGCTCCCAGCCCAACCAGACAGTTAGTGCTTCCTCCTCCTCCATCCCATAACAGTAACACTCACTGAGCGGACCTTATGCCAAGTACTTGCTGTGCATCCTCTCACGAAACCCTCGTAATAAATTGTGATTGCTATTACTAATGATCCTGTGTTGCTTTCTGATTCCGCATTGCTAGTATGTTTAACCATGACATCACACTTGAGTGTGTGATGAAACAGCCAGCACACAGTAGGAGATCAGGGAAAGGCAGCCGTAGTAGTTACTAGTGTTATTTTTGCTGGTGATGCACAGAGCCGTTTGTGCGAGAAGCAGCTCTCTCGCCAGCCCAACGCCTGTTAATTGGAGTGTTTGCCCCTGTGAGTCTTCTTTTGGAGTTGACCTTGAAAAGCACTGCTTGTCCGTGATGTCTCAATGCAATGCCAGGTTGCCCCCCATTTGGGGTCCGCCAGGCCTATTCATCCATTTCAGTTGCTCTGAAGGATGCCCACCAAATCTTGGGGTTACCCCTAGGGTCCTCCAGATTGAATGTTGTATCCACAGCACGGTACATCCCAGATGTCTCTCCCAAATTTGGGGGCAACCAATCTGGCCGATGTAGGGTGTTGTACCCAGAAACTGTATTTTGGGGGCATAGATCATGGAGGAAGGAGTTTGGCTTGTAGGCAGAGATTTAGGAGAGTGACTGGGCTTCTTGTGTGCCGCTGGCTTGGACTCTGGCCTGGCGACCTCCTTGACCAGGCTGGACTCTTCACAGGCTACTGTTTCTTGAGGGGTTTCTTTAATAGTTTTTCCAAAGGGAGAATGATCCTGGGGGATCTCAACTTTCAGAGTGTGTCTAGAATGGGGTGGGGAGTAGGGTAGGTGGCTGGAACAGGCCACACCCCAGCCGATCACTGGGTTCTCCTATTTGAAATCCATGATCATTCTAGAGAGAGAGAGGTGCCAAGTTCAAAGGCCCTGAGGCAGGAGCAAGCTGGGAGGGCTGGAAGGATGGAAGGGGCTGAGGGAAGGAGAGGAAGGTGCAGGACTGTTTTGGGTGTCATGGACAACGTGGAGTTTCTGGTCACTGTGGTGGCCCTTTGCGACAGGATCTGATTTGAGTTTTAAAAAAATCCTTCTGGCTGCTGAGCAGAGTTTGGAGTTGAGGTCGGGCAAAGGAGTAGAAGCCTGGAAAGCAGTGAGGAGCCTGCAATCATGAAGGCGGAGAGGATGGTGGCAGGGGATGAGGACTTTCCCCTGTCCCACTCCTGGCCCTTAGTACATACCCCAAATCATAATCATATGATTATTTATTTCTCTAATATTTCTCTCTTATGAGCTCCAGGAGGGCAGGGACTTTGTCCTGTTCACTGTTGTGTCCCCAGTACAGTGCCTGGCATATCGTAGGCACACTCAATAAATAATTGTCCAATCAATGGCCAGTGAGTCCCGAAGACAATCTGGGTGAAAATGATGAGAGTGAATAGTAGTGAAGACCCATAGTAATAGCAGCAAGCCTGTGTCGAATGTGCTGTGCTAACTCCTGCTTGACCCTCCAGCCCACCC
>NW_011889032.1:1616092-1619024 GCF_000151845.1 Pteropus vampyrus | reverse complement strand
CTCTTCACAGGCTACTGTTTCTTGAGGGGTTTCTTTAATAGTTTTTCCAAAGGGAGAATGATCCTGGGGGATCTCAACTTTCAGAGTGTGTCTAGAATGGGGTGGGGAGGAGGGTAGGTGGCTGGAACAGGCCACACCCCAGCCGATCACTGGGTTCTCCTATTTGAAATCCATGATCATTCTAGAGAGAGAGAGGTGCCAAGTTCAAAGGCCCTGAGGCAGGAGCAAGCTGGGAGGGCTGGAAGGATGGAAGGGGCTGAGGGAAGGAGAGGAAGGTGCAGGACTGTTTTGGGTGTCATGGACAACGTGGAGTTTCTGGTCACTGTGGTGGCCCTTTGCGACAGGATCTGATTTGAGTTTTAAAAAAATCCTTCTGGCTGCTGAGCAGAGTTTGGAGTTGAGGTCGGGCAAAGGAGTAGAAGCCTGGAAAGCAGTGAGGAGCCTGCAATCATGAAGGCGGAGAGGATGGTGGCAGGGGATGAGGACTTTCCCCTGTCCCACTCCTGGCCCTTAGTACATACCCCAAATCATAATCATATGATTATTTATTTCTCTAATATTTCTCTCTTATGAGCTCCAGGAGGGCAGGGACTTTGTCCTGTTCACTGTTGTGTCCCCAGTACAGTGCCTGGCATATCGTAGGCACACTCAATAAATAATTGTCCAATCAATGGCCAGTGAGTCCCGAGGACAATCTGGGTGAAAATGATGAGAGTGAATAGTAGTGAAGACCCATAGTAATAGCAGCAAGCCTGTGTCGAATGTGCTGTGCTAACTCCTGCTTGACCCTCCAGCCCACCCCCTGCCCACCCGCACCTCCTTTGCCGGGCCGTATTGTGAGCGTTTGTCACCTGGCAGGTCCTCAGCAAATCCCTGGCTAGTTTTTACGTTGCGCTCACTTTCAGCAAAGGACTTATCAGCTGGACTTGGGTCTGGGTAGGGCAGGTCTGGGTGAGGCCTCTCCACCTGTAGGAGGTGGGACTTCTGTGCAGTTGAAGACCGAGGTTCAGATTTCAAGCCCCGCTTTTCTCAGCCTGTGACCTTGGGCAAGTCCCATCCCCTCCATGAGCCTCAGTTTGTGGGCAAAGTGATAATGTTGACAAGTAAAAATGTTACCGTTTATCTGCCTTTTAGGATGTGCCAGATACTGTGCTAACTCATTGTGTGACTTCTCGAGGCAGGAACTCTTCTTGTTCCCATTTTCCAGACGAGGAACCTGAGGTCCAGAGAGGTGAAGTCAGTAATTCATGGTCACTTAGGAGGCGGGATCTTAATCCACTTAGAGCCTGTGCTCTAACACCACATCAATCTGGTGTTTCCCTGACTCCGGTCATTCTTGTATCATCTTGAAAATTTTTCATATTTATGTACCACCAGGACTGTTAATTTAGTTACCCTTTTTTCTTGAACTCAATTCACTTTTTTTTAAAACAATAGCTTTATTGAGATATAATTTATATACCATACATGTTCTCCATTTAAAGTGTATAATTCAAACTACAGTTAAAAATAGAACTACCATATGATCCATACCATATGGGTATTTACTCAAAGAAAATGAAAACACTAATTTGGAAAGGTATATGCACCCCTGTGTTCATTGCAGCATTGTTTAAAATAGCCAAAATATGGAAACAACCTAACCGTCCATTGATAGATGAATGGAATATTATTCAGCCATAAAAAAATGAAATATGCCATTCATGACAACGTGGATGGATCTTGAGGCATTTGATATGATATGATAAATGAAATAAGTCAGAGAAAGACAAATACCATGTGATCTCACTTATATTTAGAATCTTAAAAACAAAAAACTGAAAAACCAACAAAAAGCCAACTCATAGATACAGAGAATGGGTTGGTGGATGCAAGAAGTGGGGAGTAGGAGGTGAGATAAATGGGTGAAGGGGGTCAAAAGATACAAATTTCCAGTTATAAAATCATTAGGTCTTGGGTAGTAATGTATACAGCATAGTGACAATAGTTGATAATACTCTGATATATTTGAAAGTGGCTAAGACAGCAAACCTTAAAAGTTCTTACTGCAAGAAAAAAATTTTTTTGTAACTTTAAGGTGACGAATATTAACTAGGCTTATTGTGGTGATCATTTTGCAACATACACAAATATTGAATCATTATGTTGAACACAGGAAACTAATATGTTACACGTCTGTTACACTTCTCTAAAAAAATAATTTTTTTAAAGTGTGTAATTCGTCATTTTTTAGTATATTCTCAGAGTTCTACAATCTACACCGCGATCAGTTGTAGAACATTTTTTATGACCACAAAAAGAAATTCTGTACCGTCAGCAGTCATTCCCCGTTTCCCTGCAATTACGCCAGCCCTAGGAAACTACTAATTTACTTTCTGTCTCTATGGATTTGGCTCTTCTGAGCATTTCATGTAAATGGAATCATACAATATGTGGTCTTTTGTGACTCACTCCTTTCACTTAGCATAATGTTTTCAAGGTTCACCCATGTCGAATGTGTATCAGGACTTCGTTCCTGTTTATGGCTGAATAATATTCCATTATACGGATAGACTACATTTTGACTCATTTTTCAAAATTTAACATCTTACAAGATGTTCGATGGGCGAGTTTTATATTTGATCTAATACACAGGAAATACATCACTTAAAATACAGCATATTTATCTGCCTATTACCATGGTCCATACACCCCCCCGTGCTCTGATGTACTGGGAACCTTACTTTATAAACTAACGGATCCCTCACAGGTGAGCCGTTGTTGTATGGTTGTTATATTCGGAGGTGTGTGCCACAAGATATTTTACGTTTTGTGCCAGGAATGAGAAACACATTCCCCTGCTGGCGCAGAGGAGAGATTTCTCGGTTCAGCTCCCGCTGCCTTTTCAGAGCATTCATTTTGCCGCAGCATTCAGCTGTGACCAGCCTTGATT
>NW_011889032.1:1607374-1612947 GCF_000151845.1 Pteropus vampyrus | reverse complement strand
CACTGCACTCACCTACAGAGGTTGGGAGCTCTGTCTGGATCATTTGTCAGCAGCGAGGATGGTTTTCACTGCACCATCCACACTCCCCTGGCATCACAGTGGGCTCTCTGCGTGGCCTGCATTGGTGAGAGAGCTGGCTGGAGCTTTGAGCAAGTTCACTAATCCCTGGTCTCTAGGGCCCTCAACAGCCTGGTCCTCTCTCTCACCGACCTAAGACAGCGACTCGATGCTCTTGGCCCTGCTGCAGTTGCAGACACTGTGCCAGGTGCATGCCCCTGGGGAGGATTGCTTCACATTCTGCAGCTCCCGGTCTGTGGAGCAGGACTACAGAATCCCTAGGGGGCGGGCATTGGATCGCAGCCCTAACAAGACTGTCTGGATTTTTGTGCCTTTCCTTTGGAATCTTTCCTTTCCAAGGAAGGGAACAAAAGGCTTGAAGGGGATGAGCGTTTCATTCAAGGTCACGCAGCCAGTGGGCGCCGAGCAGACACAAGATGTCCGGATTCCCGCTTCCCAATTCCAGCAACTTCTCACGTGACACCTCTTTGTGCCCCGTTGTTGGAGGGACCTGTCCTTGCTGCGCCCCACCCCCCAGCAAATGTGAGCTGGCTCAGGGGCGCTGTCTAGGTGGAGCTTGCACACCCTCTGGCCACTGCCAGGCTTGGGCACTCCCAGGGGTGACACAGAGAGCCCAAAGGGCAGGTCGTGACATGAAGATGCTCCAGCACTCTGCGCCCCAGCAGGTGGAGGAACAGGTTTGGGCTCTTTCCCTGCCTGGTCCCAAATGTTGGGGCCCACTCCCTGCTCAGCCCATGGGCCACCTGCCTGAGTCTGCTGGGCTTTGTAGGAGAAATGCCACCTTGGCCTTCCCTGCCCTGGGTGGACAAATCCTTATGGGGATCCTGCCAGCGAGAGGTGAGGAAGGCAGAAACAGGACAACTGGACTCTCTTGAGTCACAGCCCAGTGAGGATGACCAGGGCCTCATAAAGAGACAGACCTGAGTTCTGATCTTGCCTCTGGACAGGTCATGTCACCTCCCTACTTCAGCTTCCTTATCTGCAAAATGGCTGTCATAATGGACTGTTTAGGATTAGGCACGGAGTACGTGCTCCATAAATGGCCATGTTATGGGGGGAGGTTATAGCTGAGCAGGGCAGCTCTTATGTCCAATAAGCCGGGGTTCGAATTGTTGGCTTTGCTACTTGCTGCTTGTGTGATGCTGGGCAAGTTCAGTCCTCAGCCTCAGTTTCCCTATCTGTGCAATGGAAATGATAGTAGAACCACCACATAGCTGGCTGCTGTGAGGACTAACTGGAATGCTGAAGTTCTTATTAGCTCGGTGCTGGGCATGTCTGTGGCAGCTGTTCTTATGATTACCATTAATGTAATAATAATATTTCCATGGTGTCAGCATCAGATGCTTCCATGTGTGTTTATTGGGTAACCTTGCAACACTGGGGGTGGTTTTCTTTCAAAAATGGGAAACTGACAGGGCAATGGAGACAGGGCGATGAACAATGTGACCCCTTTGGGGCCTTCCTGTCCAGGGATTTTGGATAAAATGTTTGGTCCAAGGCCAGGAACTCTGTGTTCTGCCACTCTGGGCACTTAATAAATGGGACTGGTGGCCTGGGTAAGGCTAGTGAACAGACAGTAGGTGGGTTCCACCCCCAACTTCCTCCTGAGGAGCAGTTCCCAGGTTCTGGCCTTATGGAGCCTGGGATCAGGAGCAGAAAGGCCTGAATGTGCCTGAGACCCTTTGATCCTGTGGCCACCTGGGGCCATCTGCTTTCTGTCACCCCACCCCTGGAATTCTGGTGGGGCCCAGGGGTCTTGATGTACTGATAGTTGAGGCCATGTACTGGCTTCTCATCCCTCGATTTATTGGGTGAGGGGGAGAAGCAGGGGTTGCTGAAGCCCAGAGAGGGCAGGGTCTTGGCCTGCATCAACCAGCAAGCCAAGGGCAGAGGCTCCTGGCCCTGGCCCTGGGCAGGGACATCTAATTTATCGCCGAATTGGCCTCTGTCCTCACTGAGTTTAATTTCTCCACTGCTCTCCATGCTGGGAAGCCTTTATTCCTTACTCATAAGTGGCACCTGGTATTGAACAAACCACAGGGCCAAAACCCATCCCGGCAGGCCCACACATTCTTTATGTGGGTGTCCTCTAAAACCTCAGCACTCCAGCAGGCACTGACTCCAGTAATGTCACCGTTGCCATCTCGAACACAAGTAAACTGGGCGCTCTGCTAAGCACTTAACTACATCCTTTTAACTCACTGCATCCTCTCAGTAGCCTCAAGAGGCAGGTGTTATTAATTTTATACCCGATTGCAGATGAGGAAACTGAGGTACAGAGAAACAAAGTAACTTGCCCAAGGCCACCAAGCTACCACATGGTAGAACTGGGATTTGAACCCAGGCGGCCGGATCCAAGCCCATGCCCTCGCACTGGCTTTAAACTAAAAATTATTTATTTTTAAATTGTGAAATACGCATTACATACTTTGCCATCTTAACTATGTTTAAGTGGCATTTAAAAGTGGCATCAAGTACGTTCACATTGTTGGGCTACCATCACCACCATCCCTCTCCAGAAATTTTTCATCTTGTAAAGCTAAAACTCTGTACCCGTTAAACACTAGCTCCCCGTTCTCCCTCCCCCAGCCCCTGACAACTCCCATTCTACTTTCTGTCTCTATGAATCTGCTTTACGGACCTCATATAAGTGGACTCATACAGTATTTGTTTTTTTGTGATTGGCTTATTTCACTTAGCATGTCCTCAGAGTTCACCCATGTTGTAGCATGTGTCATAATTTTCTTGCTTTGTAAGGCTCAGTAATATTACGCTGTATGTATATGGCACATTTTATTTATTTGCCTTTCAGTGGACACTTGGATTGCTCTCACGTTTTTAGCTATTGTAATGCTGCTATGAACATGGGTGTATAACTATCTCTTCGATACCCTCCTTTCAGTTCTTTTGGGTATATATACCCCAAACTAGAATTGCTGGATGATATGATAATCCTATTTTTAATTATTTGGGGAACTGCCGTACTGTTTTCCACATCAGCCGCCCCTTTTTCCATTCTCATTAGCAATGCACAAGGCCTCCAGTTTCTCTACGTCCCCACCAACACTTGTTATTATCTGTTTTTTCATACCAGCCATCCTAATAGGTGTGGCTGGCGCCTAATCTTTGTGGGAGATTCTTGGGATCTGTATTTGTTGGGCCTCGTTTCCTTTTAGAACATCTGTTGCATCATGATCTATTTTCTGGAACAATTTTGGCCTCTCCCACCCAACCATGAACTTTCTTGGGATGTACCCTAGGGCGCCACAGAGGGCTGGCCTGGGTTAGATGCTGAGGAAATACTGAAGAACCACTTCTCACTGACCCAGGGCACACCCTGGCACATGTCTTTTTTGGGAGCAACACTGAAGCCTGATGTGATTCTTCCAGGATGCTCTCTAACTGCCCACTCACTGGGGAAGAAACAGCAGCTCGGTACCCGGACACTGGCTACTCAGACGGGACCCCCTGGGAGCTTTAAAATAATGCAGGTGCTGGGACCACCATCAGGAGGCTCAGATTCAGTGGGTCTGGGGTAGGGCCTGAGCATCTGTATTAAAAAAGAAATCTCCCCAGGTGATTCTGTCCATGTAACATATTACTCAATTCAGGCTAAAGCTGAGGAATTTATGACAGAACTACCCGAGGGATATGGTGTATGTCTGCCTCTGCTAGAGTGAGTGAATGAATGAATGAGTGGGTGAGTGAATGAATGAATGAATGAACGCAGAGTTCCCCAAGCACTGCCATTCACACATCAACTTCCTGATTTTTGCCATGTCTGTATACCTCCAATATTATTACCTAATATTTTAATACAAATCTATGTATCATTACTATACGTTTAAAAAAAAAACAAACAAACCAGCATCTCTGGCCATAAACAGAAGTTTCCTTTAAAAATACAAACCAGGAAAGCGAAACAGTATTATCAGGTTCCAACTAAATGAATGCTACCATCTCTTCAGGCTTTGAGCCTGAGGCCTTGTTCTCACTTTGTTAAAAAGGGGTGATTATCAAGTGTTGCGGACAGGCTGGCACCCAGTGGACACTTTCTCCTTGTCTTCCATCAGCCAGTGCTATTTAATGTCCAGCCCTTGGACTGTGTGCCTTCATAAATGCTTCAAAATTGCAATTAGGTAATGAGGGTATGTGAGGGAGGAGCCAGAGGTAGGGGTGGGGGTGGGGGCGAGAGGAAGAGTGGGTCCCACGGGCGAGGTGCACTTTCTCGCGTGACCACGGCTGGAACTACTGCTCTGTGGGTGTCAAGGTAACCCGAGTCCAGGGCATCCCTTGCCCCATGGCAGTCCCAGAACCTCAGAGGTTATCTACGGCTTCATTGAGCTGAGATGAGTCTCTGCCAAGGTCAAGCTCTTGGTCAGGTTCAGAGCCTAGAGGGCACGGGTGTGCCAGCTGGGAGTCAGGAGGGAGAAGGAGGCTCCCTTGCAGGGCGCGAGTGCTTGCAGGGTGGGCATCAGCATCTTGGCTCCCCACGTCACCCATGAGGAGGCCAGTAGTTCAGGGGCTGGACCCTGCCTCTTCCTGGTGTGTGACCTTGGGTGAGTCCCTTGACCTCTCCGAGCTTCCCTTGGTGCGTCTGTCAAATAGATTCATTTAGCAAATAATATTTGATGCCTGCCGTGGGCCAGGCTCTGAGCCAATTGCTGCAGGGAGCCTGGTAGGCAAGGCCCCCTCTCTAGGAGTTTATGGGCCAGAGAGGAGGAAGAAATTGCAATGAAGGGAAGAGGAGCAAGATGCTTCGAAGAAAGTATGGGAGACATACTTTAACTGAGGGGTCGACTCAGGCTTTTCTGAGTTTCCATCTTCTTCTCTTAGGGCTCAGTCTAATCCAGTATGACCTTATTGAGACATCTTGAAAGACCAAATGAGGTCACATTCTGAGATTCTAGATGGACGTGAATTTTGAGGGAACACTGTTTGACCCACTATACTGAGGAAGGGCCGTTAAAACTGATACCTAAAGGATGTGTGTTTGTTGAGGGGGTGGGAAAGTGAGGGGAAGGGCGTTCCAGGCAGAAGGAACAGCATGTGCAAAGGCTTCCCTGTGGGAGTACAGCTGAGGCCAGTGGAGGCCGGTGGAGGCTGAGGGCGGGGAGACTGGGGGGTAGGGGCACAGAGCCACGGAAAGGGGATGGATTTAATTCTAAGCGCCTCTGGGAGATTTAAGCAGGGGCATGCTGTGATTGGAGTCTCTTTTGGGAAAAAGTCATTCTAACTACAGACTGGGCAGGCGCATGGCAGTGACTAGCTGTGCACATGCTATAAAGTTCAACACTAAGCACATTTACTTCCCTCAGGGGTTTTAATCTTCAAAGCCATGGCAGGTAGGTAGGGCAGTGCTAATAGCCCCTGAGGAAATGGAGGCCCCCGAGAAGGTAAGCAGTTTTCCCAGGATCACACAGCTCGGATGAAGAGCACTCAGGGTCAATGCCTTGTCATGTGAACACTCAGTGTCCCTGGAAGTGAAGGTCCTT
>NW_011889032.1:1600381-1606039 GCF_000151845.1 Pteropus vampyrus | reverse complement strand
TTTCCTTCCTCTTCTGAAAGGCCTTGTAGAATGAATCATGTCCTCTCTATAGAGTTCTGGGCTCCCGGAATAAATGTCAAGGCCAGGCTGGTGCTGTTGGAGAGACGCCCGCCCGCCTGGGAGATGTCGGACCCTGACTCTGAAGAGCACTCTAGAGGGATTCTGAAGGATGATTCCTGTAGCTTCCCTTTGAGATGTAGCTATGCATTCATTCATTCATTCATTCATTCATTCATTCATGCAAGCATACATGCACCCACGGCAAGCCTAGGTGATGCTCGGTCCCCTTCTAGGGCTGGGTCCTTGTGTTAATCATCACCCTTTGTTGTTTTGAACACTTGCCTTGGGCCTGGCTCTTTGCAGGCCCTAGGGCAGGGGGTCAGCTATAAAGGACCAGATAGTAAATATTTTTGACTTTTCTGAATATATGACTCCTGTCACAACTGCTGACCTCCTTTTTCTTACTGCACAAACAGCCAGAGATAATATATAACCGAGTGGACACGGCTGTGCTACCATCAGATTTTATTTTTGAACACTGAAATTTGATTTTCATGCAATTTTCTTATATCATGAAATATTACTTTTTCAATTTTTCTCCCCAATGATTTAAAAATGCAAAAGCCATCCCTAGCTCACAGACCATATAAAACCAGGCCGTGGGCCAGATTTGGCCCAGGGCCCAAAGTTTGCCAGCCTTTGTTCCAGGCAGATAATAAAGTAAACCAATAAAGAAGATCATTTCAGTCTGTGAAAAGGATCGAGCAGAAAATAAAGCAGCGCGGTGAGACAGGGGTGCTCCTGTTTGGTGTTCAGAGAAAGTCCCTTTGAAGAAATGACATCTCAGCAGAGAAATGAAGGTGGAAGAGGCAGTAGCTCCTCTGTCCAGGCAGTGGGAACAGCATGGGCAAAGGTCCTGAGGTAGGAAGTTGCTGGTGGTGGGGGAAGGGTGGCAGCAACTACAAGGAGCAGAAAAGTTTGTGTGGCCGAAGCATAATGAGTGAAGAGGAGCGAGGTGGGTAGTGAGGTCACAGAGATGAGAACACGAACTATTTTAGATTCGTATGAAGACTTGCCCTCTCTCAGCCTCAATTTCCCTATCTATAAAAGAGGTTGATCATAGCACCTTCCTCCATTAATGAAAGAACAACATAATATACAGAAGTGTTTAAGAAAGCGCCTGACACGTGGTAGGGGTGGCAGTGGTGGTGACAAATAGTGCGGATGATCATGTTGAGATCTTTCGTGTCGAAAGGCCTCTCCTCCCTTTGTGCCTTCTACGTGGACCATGTCACCTGCTTGGGTGTGGGCTCCCGAGCAGACTCAGAGGCAGTGTTTTGAGTGTAAGTAGTTTATATGGGAGGTGGTCCCAGGAAAGACTGCTCAGGGAGTGAGCCAGTGGGACAGGGGCGGGAAGGAAGCTATTAGTGAGTGTTCATAAACAGGCTACCTCTGTGGGCAGCAGGGGCCCAGTCGTACTGGGGACCTCTGGGGATGGTGTAGAACATGCACCTGAGTTACCTCCTTGATGGGTGGAGGAGCTGGGGGATTTGAGAGACTGTCGGAGTGTACACAGTAGTAGGTGGGGCACTGGCGGTGTCCGCTGCACTGGGATTTCTTGCCATCTTCACTTAGCTCAGATGGCTCCCCTGCAGGAAGCCTTCCCCATGTCCCCCCAGCAGCTCCTGGCCTTCCTTCCTCCAGTGTCCCACAGCCCCCAGGCCAACCCCCATCCTAGTGCTTCAGGGCTTGATGGTGTAATTCCTCCTGGGTCTGGGTGGGGACCGTGCCTCATTCACATCTGTATCCTCGGAGCTTGGCACATAGTGGATGCTGGGACAAAACCCGGTGACTATGAGTTAAGGGCAGTCAGGTTGGACCCCAGCCCTCAAATGCTCACAGTCCTAGGGGGAGGGGCAGGCAAGTGACAGGTACGATTCAGGAGATGAGAGCTGGGAGGCTGTGTAGAAGCATTCACGGCCTGCAGCTCCCAGACCCATGCTTCTCACCCCAGGATGATCCCTGGCATCATTCTGGGAGTTCTTAAAAAATACCCGTGTCTGGGCTATACCTGTAGAAATTCTAATTCGGTCCAGCACTGTATCTGGCTATAAATAAAGATCTAGTCCTACTTGGAATGGTGAAGGCCTCTGTATTAGTTTCCTGTGGCTGCTGTAACACGTCGTTGTAAACCTGGTGGCTTAAAACAGCACAAGTTTATTCTCTTATAAATCTGGAGGTTCGAAGTCCAAAATCAGTTTCATTGAGCAGCAAACAAAGTGTTGGGTCCCTTCAGAGACTCTAGGGGAGAATCCACTTCCTTGTCTTTTCTAGCTTCTAGAGGCTACTGCATGTGAGTCCCCTTCCTTCATCTTTAGAGCCAACAGCTTAGCATCTTCAAGTATCTCTGCTGAGGTTGCCACATCGCCTTTTTTCTTCTGTAGCCACGTCTACCTCTTAAGAGGACACGTGACTGCATTTAGGGCCCACCCAGATCATTGAGGATGATCCCCCCTTCTCAAGATCTTTAAATTAAGCACATCTGCAAAGACCCCTTTTCCACGTAAGATAACAGGGGAATTAGGGACTGGATCTTTTTTGGAGCCATGATTCAACATCATGTGACAACCTCAGCAGAGCCCCCAGCCTGTGCAGGCAATCCCTGATAGCTCATCTTATAGCCTCTTGCAAGGTTAGGCTTGTTTTTTTCTGCTTTCCAAGTGGGGGAATTGAGGCATGGGGAAGGAACGTGACTTTCTGAAGCCAAGGCTGGATCTGAGCCTCACAGCCCTTGAACCCTGAGTCATGTTTGCCTTCACTCCACACCTCCCAGGGATGGAGGGACGTGCTTCAGCTAGAGGCAGGTGCCCCAGGCTCTCCCTGTCCTCCAAGCTCCACCTGCAGGTCACAGGACTGTAGAGCTTCTTGTCTTGGCTGCCCCAGCCTGGAACTGGGCGTGTGCTTGTTAATTTTAGGGTGTCTCTGTTCCAACTCCCCTCAATGGGAAGGAGTCCCATTTCTGCTTCATATGATCCTCTGGGAAGAAAGCCACTATTTATATTAATTCTTCAAAAATGGGCTTCAGGGTGATTTAACTCATCTGAGAATTGACATTAGGTATCGGACCCAAAGATAGGGAAGAAGGAGAGGGGAGGGGGGCCACCCTCCACCAGTACCTCACTAGGGCTTTCCATGTCCACTTGTGCTTGGCATCATTATCCCCACTTCTTATGCAAGGAAACTGAGGCTGGGGAGGAGGATCGACTTGTTCAAGGTCATGCGGCTAGTGAGTGGTGGAGCCAGGATTGGAACTCAAGTCTCTCTGACTGCCTGCACTTTGGTGTGGAATTAGCAGGCCCATTGGTGTGGAATTAGCAGGCCCAGCATGCTCACCGCCTTTCCATGGTGGGCGTTTTGAATTGATCATTTTTTGGAGTCTTCTTGGTCCTAATTTCTCCCGGCTTCATTGGGGAAAAGACGGTTCTCACTCTTCCTCTCACCCTCCTACTTAGTCCTTCAGTCAGGCCTGTCATCTATATCTAAAGCCACATTATCTCTCTTTCCATCTCCACTGTCACCTAACTGGTCCAGGCCATCCCTGTCTCCTCCATGGGAGACGGTAGGGGCCTCCTCACTGGCTCTCGGACGCCATTCTTGCTCTCCATAGTTTAATCTCCACTGGGTGCCTGGAGCGAGCTGCCAGACCAGTCACAGCCCCGCTAAAGCCTCCAGTGACCTTCTGTCCTGTGATGGAGCCGACGCACAGTCTTCAGCGGAGGCTCTGCCTGACATAGCTCCCACCTGCCTCTGCAAATGACCTCATCCTTCTCCTTTCTGTTCCCCACCCTGGCCCTGCCTCCCAGGCCTTCGTTTTGTAATACTTTTTCCCCAGCCGTTTGCGTGGCAGGCTGCTTTTCTTCATTCAGGTCTCAGCTCAGATGTCACCTCCTCCGAGCGTTCTCCCCATCCTCTCAGTCCCGACTTTTATCACATAACCCTGCTTTATTGCCTTCATAGTCCTGGTCCGCTCAGAAACAAGTTTGTCCTTATGTTTACTGAAAGCTCTACCTTTCAGAGCAGAGACCCTGTAGGTTTGCTTTGTGACCGTATCTCCAATGCTTAGAGCATTGTGCGGCACGTAGTAGGTGCTTAATTTATGCATATTTGTTGAGTGAACGGTCCTGGTGAGGATGTCCAAGTTCAAGTATGGACCTTGCCCCAGTGACCTGGACATCCCTGGGCAACTCATGTGCCCTCTCTGGGCTCAGTCTCCTTGCTAGTGTAACCAGGTAGCTTGGGCTGTGTTGTCTTTAAGATGGAAGATTTCGGGCTTCTAGGCCCCAGGAATTCAGGGCTGGTCAGTACTCTGGGGGCATGCTGTGGCCCAAGGCAAGAGTGTGGGAGGAGGGCTGACCCCGAGCCACAGGAAAGGGAGGGTCCCTGGGTGGGGAGGAAACTATTTGGGACGAGATCCTGAGGCTTAGCAAGAGCTCCAGAGCCCCGCCTCCCCGCAGCCCCCCGGGGAAAATAGCTCTGTTGTCTTAGCTGCAGTGTTGGTGCCGGTAGGGTGTGTGGGGTGAATGTCCCGCATCGGGGCCTCTACCAGATGGGCTTTTGTTTATTTGAGATTTGGACAACAACAAAAAAGCCTCCAGAAAACTCACTGGGGTGTGGGGATCCGGACAGACGATGGCAGGGAGCTTTTCTCATTCTTTATTAAACATTAAAAACAAATCTTGGTAGAACATTATAAATGCCAAAGAACAGGAAGAAGAATTACCATCCAGAAGCCCAGCACCATCGGACAAGCTCTGTGAAACACTGGCAGGGGGAATTTTGTATGTAGAGGGAGGCATTTGTTTTTCATGGCGATGGATTATGCTGATTACATTTTTCTTTTCTGTGTGGGGCAAAACCCAAGATGTACGCAGCTTTCCAGTTTCCTTTTTTCACTTAACATCATGTCATTAACGGTTTCTCCCATTACTGGTGTTTTTAAACGTCATTTGGGACAAGCGTATGCAATTGCCAAGGAGTAGAATACCGCCGTCTGTCGAACCAATCCCGTCATTGGACATTTAGATGGGTTCACATTTCTGGGCCCATTTCTCCAGCTTTGTGGCCCTGGCGTCCTTTGCCCCTGGGGTGCTGTGCACTTTTAGTTCCTCCGAGGGCCTCCTGCCTCAGGGCCTTTGCATAGGCCGTTCCCTCTGCATGTCCCTCTGTGGTACCTTCTTGATATGTCCCCTGAACAGTCATCACGGTTTGTTTTGAAACAATTCTTGGGCTTCTCTTTGAGTTCTGCCTCATCTCCCCTTACTCCGGCTGTGAGCACCTTGAGGACAGGGGTGTTACCTGCTTGCCATTTGTTACTGTAACCCAAGGTCCAGCATGAGGTGTCCGGAGGGGTCAGGGGACTGCTAAGTTTCATGCCTCATAGATGTTCAGTCTTGAGTTGTGGATGTGGGGCCCTGGCTTCCTCTGTGTTCTGACTGGCTGAGTGGGGAGTGAATACATTTTATGATGGGATGGGAAATACATTTTTATTTTAGTCCCCACAGCATGAGGGAAAGATAAGAATGACCCCCACAGACACGTGACACTACAACCAGTTCCTCCACTGACATACCACACACACATGGGCCCACATAATGATGG
>NW_011889032.1:1593014-1599221 GCF_000151845.1 Pteropus vampyrus | reverse complement strand
CCTTGCAGCAGGACTGGCCCAAGCAGCACCTATCACTCAGGCCTGCTTTGGGGACTCACATCTCCTTATATTTAGGATTGTCCCTTCTCTTCATTCCTGCCAGTCCAGCAGAGTGGTTCAGCCTTTTGACTTCTGGAATTTGACAAGTGTCATTGGACAAAGCAGTTAATCTCCTTAAGCCTAAGTTTCTTCCTTTTTCAAGTGGGAAAAATGACAATATCTGTAGTGACAGGGTAAATGTGAAGAATCAAAGAGCTAATCTCAATCCAGAGTTTATTTTAGAGCTGGTGACATCAGTAGAAAGCTTTATGTTTGGGGTTGTTGTTTCTGCCAGTATGGGAAGTCAGGACCTGGGTTTTCCCTGTCCACTCTCGTCCACTCCCATCTCTGCCTGTCCCCTCCTTGGCATAGCACCTCCCATCGGCATTTTCAGAGGTAGTTCTGGTGGACCCTTCCCCATCCTCTAAAGAGTGGGTAGGACGTGATTCATACCTGTATGCTGGTGGACACCGCCTGGGGCATAAATGATCATACCAGCAGCTGATCTCCCTCGGGGCTGTCTCGGGTTTAGGGATGTTGCCTGTGTGGGAAGGCATCTCACATGTCAGCAGGGGTAGCGGCGGGGGCTTGGACCCTGCTGGAGCTGAGAGTTGGCCTCTAAAGAGCTGGATTCTTTAAGGACGCCCGTGCTTCGGTCTCTGCCAGGAGACAAGAGTTTTTGAATCTACAGGATTCTTAACAGCATGTTGTGGCTATAGACCCTGGATTTTTGGTGGGGGACAGGGTCTCAGATCAAAAGAACATACCTACTATGTGCTCATAAAATCTTGTCTTTGTGATTACTGACTCATGTAAGCATCGTATGCCTCCCCTGCTCCACTCAGCGATGGCCCTGTTTTGTTCACAGCTGTATCCTGGCTCCCAGTACAGTGCTTGGCACATAGTAGGAGACCAGTAAAAATCCAATCAATAAACCGTGCTAAGTGCTTTTACATGTACTGTATGTTTTTAGCAAATCTCTTGGCTGCTTTTTGGGAGTAAATAGGAATATTAACCCATTTAACAGGTGAGAAAATGGAGGCTAAGGATGATTAAGGAATTAGCCTAAAATCACCAAGGCAGAATTTGAATTTGAGTCTGAGCACTGTGAACTGCTACCCAAAGCTCTCTTCCAACTCAGATGCCCACTTGCCAGGTTTGATCTCAAAGCAGCAGCTTTCTCTGCCTCTCCCTCTACCTTGAAGCCAGCAGTTCTCACCTGGACCAGGATGGAGGGTGCTGACATGTGAGATGTCCTCCTGTGGGACTGGGGGTACTCGTCGAGGCTCCTGGCAGGCAGGCAGTAACTCCACCCTCTCCCACTCAGGTAAGCAGATCAGAATGCAAGGGAGGCAGAGAGAGAAAGGTGGTTCTGGGAGAGCCCCAGGTGCACCCTCGTAGGTGGCCTCAGAGCAAGATCTGGCCCTTGCCCCCTCTGCAGACTCAGCCTGTGCCACTTTCCTGCAATCCAGTCCAGCCAGCCTAGCAGAAATTTCTGGTCCTTCAGTGCCCTCAGCTTTTTTTCTAACTCCAGACCTCATGGTCTTCCCTTGGCTGGCTCCCTTTGGTCCTTTAGGTTATGCGGCTGCAGTTCACCTCCTTCAGGAAGCCTTCTTTGGTCACTCAGTCCATGGGGCCCAACTGTGATTCACATCACAGACCGGTTCTCTTCACCTGCCTTGTCACAGGCTACCATCTTTGTCTTGGCATGTTACCTTATCCACTCTGTCTTTTTTAACTCCCCGACTCTAAACCCTATGTAAATAGGGACCTTGACTTTTGAAGTTATCAGTCTCTCCCCATCACCAAACACAGGGCTGACACATAGTGGGTCAATAAATCTTTTGAATAAATTGGTGAAAGAGAATCTCTAAAAAATTCAGCCCGTGCAAACATACATTGGAACCCCACATAGACTTGGTGTTCAGTGTGTTGAGAACCATTTCACAGTGACCTATGTGTCACCACTGTGTCACAACACCCTAGGGGAGAATGAGTGTTCTGAGCAAGTGGGTGATTCTAGGAAAGAGGGGTGTCTTAGGTTGGGCTCCCCCAGAAGCACAGCCTGAATCCAGGGTGCCAGGGCAGGTGGTTTATTTGGGTGATGGTATACCATTAGGGTTCCCTCCGGGGGTACTCGGGTTGTAAGTGTGCTGCAAACCTTGGGGAGACTGTAGAACGCACCTCTTAATTGTCTTACCAGCAGTAGAAAGTTGTCCACCTGTGCCAAGAGGGTTTGGGTGGGGCTCTGACAGTGTTTGCTAAGGGGCAGGCTCTTCCTCTAGTGGCTAACAAGTGGCAAGCTCTGGGGAGGACCTGCTGCCTCCAACAGGCGGAGGATGACTGTGGCTCAGGTGAAACAGAGCTCAGAGGCTATAACCAGGAGAGGTCACCAGTTCCTGCCTTTGCCTGAGATCTGGGGCTGTTTGCACAAAACTGACGCATTGGGCATGAAAGGATCTTTGAACCCAGAGAGGTCGTTTTCTTGGGTTCACTCTCTGAGGAGGAATTTTATAATAAAGCACAGCTCCTGTGTACTGAGTGCCTGCTGTATACACTTTCCAGGCCTCTTTGGTTCCTTGTGTTGTTTGGGATTCCAGATGTAGCCTATCTCTCCTCCAGTTTCATTCCTTTTACCTGCTCATGTGCAGAAGCTGCTGACCAGTCTAACTCCACAGGCTCCCACCTCATCCCAGTCCCCTAAATGACTGATAGTACTACCGTTGATGGGAACAGTAATTGATGCACGTGGCAAACACAGGCATTGTCCTAAGCACTTCGCATATGTAACCTTTATTCCTCACAAAAGTATGTGACTACACACCCTTATAAATGAAGAAGCTGAGGCTCAGAGAGAGAGGTGGAGTGACGTGCCTAAGGTCACACAGCTGGTAGAGGTCTAGATGGGATTGGACACCCAGCTGGTAGACTCTGGAAGTCCATGCTCTACATGGTCCTACAGCGGAACACAGACAGGGCAAGGGGACCAGGGGCTCCTGACCAGCAGTCCTGCATGCTATCCCCCCAAACACTGCATCCTCTGCACTCTTAATAACTGGTGATTATGCTGGGCAAAATTAGGGTCTGGGAGAACTGAGAACATGTGGTGTTTATCTGAATTTAGGAGATTGTATAGTGTTTTCTGTAACCTGGCTGGGTAAGTTGCCTTCAGGGGAGGGGTTCGCAATGACTCATGGAGAACTGACCCCTGTCTGCCTTGGCGGCTATTCTGAGAACTAATGATGGGGCAGATGTCTCCGTGGAGGGCCCTCTCTGGACTCAGAGGGATGTTTTAGAGCCTCAGTGCTGGTGACTGAAAAGCAAGGATGTTTCAGTGGGGTCTTTCTGCGTATCTTTTAGAAATAAAAGTGAAAGGATTTGGGAGCAAAGCGTAGACCCTTCTCCAGCATGCACACATACCTTATGGACAATGTCTTCTCGTAGGGCTGGGCTCCTGGCATGTCCTGAGTTCATCACCATGATTGTCATTCATTGTAGACTTACGTTCTGGAGGCAGTGCATTTGCCTGGTGTCCAGGTGAATAGTTAATAGCCTTGGGTTCTGTCTCAGGTAGTGTTCCCAAGAAACAGACCTCAAGATGGGCATGCCGTGGAAGTGATTGATTAGGGCGCACTCTCAGGACGGGGGAGTGAGGGAAGCGGGAGGGGAAGGGGAGGGGGCGTGGTCTCAGCTGAGTCTAGCTTCAGCTTGACCCCATGGGGCAGGTGGTGGGTTGGTGGGCAGCCACAGAGTAAATTCTGCCTTGAGTCAAGGGTAATCAGCCTTTTGTGTCCCATGTCAGTTATGGGTGCCCTGGTTTGTGGGAGGTGGTTCTACAGGGAGGGGTGGGGGTCTTTTGCCAGCCTGTTGGAGGACAGCTCTCCTGGAAAAGTTTGTACCTGTGAACTGTTAGCAGACAAACCTCATAGCAGCTGGGGGAAGGGTACAGCACCAGGAATGAGTATCTGTGGGCGCAGAGTACAACAGTGACTTCTAGAGGTGTTATGCTACGTTTGTCCCGAACTGACTATGCGACCTTATGCAAATCTCTTACCCTCTTTGGGCCTCAATTTCACCTTCTGTACACAGAGGGGGTTTGCACAGAATCACTACCGTTTCCATCCTATTCTTATCCTCCATCACGTGACTCGTTTTCTCATCTACGCATTCATTTCAACAAATGTTTACTGTGTACACACTATATGCCAGGCACCTTGCTAGGCGCTAGTGATAAAATGAGAAACAGGACAGAGAGGGTCTCAGCCCTCACAGGGGCAAGGCAGACAAGTAAACAGGCTTAAAACAGAGTTGTATGAACCAGATCCTGCTTGCGGTGGGGCTCTGAGAAGCCTTCCCGGAGGAAGAGGCATCTAGTCAGGATGCTGTTGCTGCAATAGCGCACATGGCCACTGACATCATTCAGTAAAGAGAGAAGGTGACTGGCAATTCCCTGTAGGTCTCTTTCCCAGCTGAGGGCGAGGTATGTGGCTTTATTTCATAAGCGCCTGGAGGCCACTGAAAATTTTAGGTTTCTGTTTTCTTAGACATAACTTACACATAGTTAAGTACGTGAACCTTGAGTGTAAACTAGATCCATGTTTGCATAGGTTCATAGTGTGTGACCACACCCACATCAGGATACAGAACATCCATAGGCCCCCGGAAAGCTACCTCTCCCAGTCAACAATCCCCAAATTGACCTATTCTAACTTCTGTCACCACAGAGTAGTGTCGCCTATTTCCTGAACTTCATATAAGTACAATTTTACAGTGCATACATTTATAGATCCTCCTTGTTCTGCTCACTATAATGTCTGTGTAAGCCATGTTTTTGCTTACATGTCATAGCAGTTCGGTTATTTTCATTGCTAACTTATATTCCATCATGTGAAGATGCCACATTTATCCAATCTGCTGTTAATGGATGGTTAGGTGGTTCCCAGGTCTTGGCTATTTTGAATGAAGCTGCGATGAATAATCGTATACACACCTTTTGTGGACCCAACTACTCATTTCTGTTGGGTAATTCCTCAGCCGTGGAATTGATGGGGGGTCATGGGTTAGGTGTAGATCAGCGTTAGAAGGGTTTGCCACACAGTTTTCCAGAGTGTTTGTGCCAGTTTAAAGCCAGTCCCACTTCCACATCCTTGTCAGCACCTGCTAATATCAGTCGCTATAATTTTGGCCATTATAGTAGATGTGGAGAAGTATCTCCTGTGAATTTAACTTGTGTTTTCCTGATGACCAGTGGAGTCGAGCATCTTTTCATGTTCTTATTTGATCATTTGGAGATTTTTTTTCTCTGTATGTATAAAGTGTCCATTAAAGTCTTTTGTCTTAAAAAAAAAAAAAGACCTAAAACAAAATATATTGTCTCTTTCTTGTTGGTTTAGATTTCTTTGTATATTCTGGATAGAGTCCTTTGTAAAATATGTGTGTGTTGTGTGTGTGCTTACACATGTGTACATATATGTGTATATGTGATAATATTTTATGTAATGTTATAAATTATATTCATAAATATAATATAGATGAGATATATATTATATAATTTATACATATATAACATTTTTATCCCAGTCCATGTCTTGCCTTTACATTCTCTCAATGGTGTCTCTTGATGAGCAGTTTTTCTTCATTTTATTTAAGATGAGTTTATGCCATGTTTTCCCATAGAAGCTTTATTGTTTTACCTCACTGAAAGGTTTTTGTGTAGAGAATGAAATGTTTAGATAAGCCTTTTGGAAAGGTCATGCCCGCTGCAGTGTGGGGGAGGCCAGGAAGGAGGCTGGTGGGGTCCTCCAGACAAGAGAGGGTGGTGGTCTATACTGGGGTGGGGGACGGGCCCCAGGGAGTCAATGGAGAGAGATGTGAGAGGCAGATTGAACAGGAATGGATGTAGAGTATGATCTCGCAGAATCATTTAGGGCACTTTCTATTTTAAAAAGTGCTAACCTATGAGTCCCTGTACTGGCCCGTCTTGCCAGGCTCATGTGGCCTTTCTCCAGAGCTAGGCAGGCACAAATGGCTGATAGTTTTCAGACGATGCCTGCTATGTGGTTGTGTTGGCAGCTAACAGGGTTCCTGTAGTTGGGAGAGCCTGCATTTATAGAACCCTTGGGCAAAAGCAGTCTTTATTTAATAGAAATAAGTGTATACTGTATTTAT
>NW_011889032.1:1586450-1590179 GCF_000151845.1 Pteropus vampyrus | reverse complement strand
TCATCAAGCAGAACCTTTCATTAACTGAAGCCTGTCCTCTCCCCACCTGCGTTTGAGGCAAAGGAACAACAAGATCAAAATAAACAGTTCTCAGTGATGCTAGAGGTCATAACTTTTTACAACAGTTTAGTAATTTGTGATTCAGTTAAATCAGGTTGGGCCTGGGGTCAGGGCAGCCAGCCCTGTGGTCTATGCCTTCCCGTGTTAAAAAAGCTGAGAATGAAGTTAGAATATCTGGGAGTTGCCCCATCTCACCCATGTGACTGTGTCTCTCTGAGCCTCAGTTTACACGTTTGTGTATTCAGACTGTACAGCACTGTCCAGTAGAACTTTCTGGGCTGTCGGGTAAGGTACCTAACCTCATGAGCCTGTTGATCCCTTAACACAGGGCTAGTTCAACTGAGACACCGAATTTAAATTTTTATTTAACTTTAATTCATTGACTTTTAAATTTTAGTAGCTACGTGGAAAATGTGGTACCAGGACCTATCTTTCATGACTTGATGCTATGAAAGGCCTTAAAGAGTGGGATCGGAGGATGAGGGATTAAGGCTTTTGGTGGCCCTCGAGGGCCAACCCAAAGAACTTCATAGAGGCCTGAGCTTTGTTATTCAGACAGCCATTCATACCGTGCCGCCTCCTTCAGGAAGCCCTCCCCTTCCTTTCTCCTCAGCCAAGGTGAACTCTGTATGAATTTCCTATTGCTGCTGTGACACATTACCACAGTTCAGTGGTTCAATAATACAGGTTTATTCCCTTACAGTTCTGGAGGTCAGATGTCTATTATGGTTGTCAGGGTACAGTCCTTCCAGAGACTCTCGAGGAGAATCCATTTCTTTGCCTTTTCCAGCTTCTGGAGGCTGGTGCATCCCTTGGCTGTGGCCCCGCATCACTCTGGTCTCCGTTGCCTTCGTCACAGTTTCTCTCTCTGACTCTGACCCTCTTGCCTCCCTCACATAGGACCCTCGTGATGACCTTGGGCCCACACGGATAATATAGGATAATCTTATCTCAAGGGCCTTCACTCAATTACATATGTAAAGGCCTTTTGCCGGTAAGGTCACTGCCACAGGTTTTGGGGTTAGGACCTGGACATCTTTGGAGGGCATGATTCTGTCAACCGTAAGTCTCTCCTCCCAGGGGCCTCAGTCTCACCTCACTGTGTGGTCACTATCTGTGGCCGTGTCTGCTTCCCCCAGTAGACTGTGCTTCAAGAACAAGTACATTCTGCCCCCAAACTCGCCTGAAAACCTGCTCTGAGCTGGGCTGGCCCTGTGCAAGGTGGTGAGGGTGAATGACAAAATGGCAAAGCCCATGTAGTCGGGAGATAGCCTGCGTGGAATCCCAGGTCTGCTAACTTCCTAAGCAACTGACCTCAGCAAATCTCTGCCTTTTGTGCCCTCAGTTTACCTACCTGTAAAATGGGGATAATAATAGTCCCAACCCCAGGAGGTCATTTATTGAATGGATTAAAAGAAATTAATTTTTAATTTCTTTAAAACAAATTAATCCCTTCAATGAATTAAATTAAAAGGATTTAATTAAATTAATCGCATGTAGAGCCCGCGGCACAGTGCCCAGCATATGGGTAATAACTGATAGCACAGCCAGCTGTGGATGCTGAGAGGAACAGGGTGAGGAGTGAGGCTGCTTGAGTTCAAGTCCTGACTCCACCTCTTGAGCAAATTGCTAAACCTCTCCAGGCTTTGCCTTCATCAAATGGGTCTAATCCTACAACCCGCCTCAGAGGGAAATCCATTTAATGTGCCATTTCGCACAAAATCGGCATTCAGTGATCTGATGAGGGTTATTATTAATACCAGCCTTTCCCAGGGCCCAGCACTTAATAGGTCAGAGGACAAAGCAATTGACTAAACTGACAACTTGGAACAGCTCACTGGAGTCTCCTTTTGGTAGCTGGGCCAGGTATATTTCTTCAGCAGAAGCCTGGGTTCTGTGCCAGAAGCAGGGCCTGGCTGTCAGGCCCCGAGGCTGACAGTGCCAGGCCCTGACAGGTTTACGGGGGTGCTAGGAAGCTGGTCCAGGAGGAACTGGTTGCCTGAAGGGTGTGGGAGGCACAGTTATCCTCCTGGGAAAACCAGGAGAGGACATGTCAGCTGTCACTGCCGGGTTATTGCCACAGACGGGGTGCCAGTGGGAATGGCTGGTGGCGGGTAGGGTGGGTGCCGTGTAGCGGCCAGAGATAGACCTGAGATTGTTGACATCTCTGAGACACGGGTTCAGTTTCGACCATCCTCTAGGCTTTGCTCGCACCCTGGTGTGGGGGATGCTGTTTGGTGTTTACATTCATTGGCAATTGCCCCCAGTTTTCATCAAGGCTTATGTAGATGACAGGCGGTATTTGGATCTTAGGCTAGCCTTTTGAACAGTATCCCCTTAGCCAGTTACCTTTCCTTTCCCTTTCTCCAGCTATGAAATTGGGGTACAGTTTGAGAGTAGGTAAGGATAGACTCCCCTGAATCACTGTCTCTCCCAAATTTCTTCATCAGAGAGCTATTCCTTTAGGTTCCCCCTATCCCTCGAAAAATATCTCACCAACCCACGAATCCCTCCATTAGGTTGCATGTTCTGTTTATTTCCTTGCTTATTTATTTATCTGCACTTGCAGAAACCTACTATGTGCCAAGTCCACTGATAGGTATTTTACATACACCATCTTCTTTAATCCTCAGAATCCTTTGAGGTAGGTATTGCTGAACTTAATTTACCCATGAAGAAACCAAGCTTTCAAAGGCACTTAGTTTACTTAGAAGACATTTGTCCACTTAACCTATCTGCCCCAAACTCCCTGCCTGTGTCCAAGAGGAATACTTTTGCCTTCATGTAACGGAAATCTTATCTAACAGTGGCTTAAACAGTAGAACATTAATTTTTACCTCACAACAACAACAACAACAATCCAGAGGAGAACAGTTTACAGTTAGTGTAATGGCTCAGCTATGTCATCGAGGTCTTTTTCATGCCACTATCCTTAAAGTATCTCTTGTCATCTCGTGGGCCCAAGATGGTTGCCTTGGCTCCAGGCATCACATCTTTGTTCCAGGAAGGAAAAAGGGAAGGAGCATCACAAGCTGCATCTGCCTGTTTCATCAGTAAAGAAAAAGCCTCCCTAGAAGTCTTCCTTATGTCTGTTTCTCCTGATGTCTCTTTGGTCAGAGCTAGATTACACGGCTCATCCTAGCTGCAAAGGAGGCTTAGCCTTAAGAAAGGAAGCTGCCAGAAAGCCTACATCTGTATTTTTTTACTTCAATACCATGTTCTTTCAACTATCCTGGTGATTTCCAAGCTTATGGTCAAATCCACATAACCTCTGTAGCATTATTTTATTTTTAAACTATGTACAACTTCAAAAGTTAAATAAAAATTTTAAATAACTTTTATGAAAATCTCTATTGTAAATAGTAAGCCAGTGTCACATGTCTTAAATAAAAAAATAACAGGAGAATTAAATGTAATGATAACAAAAACATATTTTAAGATTTACTGCTGCAGCTGATGGTCTGAGCTTGGAATTGTTTCCTTGTTATTAAATTGGGAGATTAGCAGATAACGGAGATGTAGGTGTTAAAGTCATAGTGGCACCAAGCAGAGCCGGTTTCAGCGTCTTGATGAGAAAGTTCCCATGAGAATCAGGAAGGAAGCAGCTTTTACAGAATGTCATCCACAGAAGCTTAATGCTCTGCCTGAACGTCAAAGCATCCTAAGTGT
>NW_011889032.1:1572008-1586400 GCF_000151845.1 Pteropus vampyrus | reverse complement strand
GAAAAATATCTCACCAACCCACGAATCCCTCCATTAGGTTGCATGTTCTGTTTATTTCCTTGCTTATTTATTTATCTGCACTTGCAGAAACCTACTATGTGCCAAGTCCACTGATAGGTATTTTACATACACCATCTTCTTTAATCCTCAGAATCCTTTGAGGTAGGTATTGCTGAACTTAATTTACCCATGAAGAAACCAAGCTTTCAAAGGCACTTAGTTTACTTAGAAGACATTTGTCCACTTAACCTATCTGCCCCAAACTCCCTGCCTGTGTCCAAGAGGAATACTTTTGCCTTCATGTAACGGAAATCTTATCTAACAGTGGCTTAAACAGTAGAACATTAATTTTTACCTCACAACAACAACAACAACAATCCAGAGGAGAACAGTTTACAGTTAGTGTAATGGCTCAGCTATGTCATCGAGGTCTTTTTCATGCCACTATCCTTAAAGTATCTCTTGTCATCTCGTGGTCCCAAGATGGTTGCCTTGGCTCCAGGCATCACATCTTTGTTCCAGGAAGGAAAAAAGGAAGGAGCATCACAAGCTGCATCTGCCTGTTTCATCAGTAAAGAAAAAGCCTCCCTAGAAGTCTTCCTTATGTCTGTTTCTCCTGATGTCTCTTTGGTCAGAGCTAGATTACACGGCTCATCCTAGCTGCAAAGGAGGCTTAGCCTTAAGAAAGGAAGCTGCCAGAAAGCCTACATCTGTATTTTTTTACTTCAATACCATGTTCTTTCAACTATCCTGGTGATTTCCAAGCTTATGGTCAAATCCACATAACCTCTGTAGCATTATTTTATTTTTAAACTATGTACAACTTCAAAAGTTAAATAAAAATTTTAAATAACTTTTATGAAAATCTCTATTGTAAATAGTAAGCCAGTGTCACATGTCTTAAATAAAAAAATAACAGGAGAATTAAATGTAATGATAACAAAAACATATTTTAAGATTTACTGCTGCAGCTGATGGTCTGAGCTTGGAATTGTTTCCTTGTTATTAAATTGGGAGATTAGCAGATAACGGAGATGTAGGTGTTAAAGTCATAGTGGCACCAAGCAGAGCTGGTTTCAGCGTCTTGATGAGAAAGTTCCCATGAGAATCAGGAAGGAAGCAGCTTTTACAGAATGTCATCCACAGAAGCTTAATGCTCTGCCTGAACGTCAAAGCATCCTAAGTGTGACATAAAATTATCTCGTGTCCCACATGGGTTGCCTCCCCTCTCTGGGGAATCCAGCACTTTCCCATTCTGCCTTCCCTGTGCCAGGTATCAAGTAGGTTCTAGGAAGAGGAACCCAGATCAGAGGGGTCTGTTCCCTGGGTAGCCTGAGGAGGAGGGCTGTAAGTCTTACAAGGGGGAGAACCTGAGGCTAATCTCGGATACAAGGCATTATGATCTGGTAAATTGCCAAGAAAGGTTGGAAGTCACTTTGGCTTAAGAAATCAGCATAGGCTTCCTGGAAGAGGTGTTCCTTAAAGTGCTCTAAAATGATGGGTGGGATTTGGGCAAATGGAAATTGTGCTATGGGTAAAGAGGCTCTCCATGGAGACAGAATAAGTGAAAAAGACATTCAAGTCATGGGACCCATTTGGGAATCTGGGATTGTAGGCAGGGCCTTGCAGTGTAGACCAGGTTAGTGAGATTTTTGGGGGAACTTTACCTTGCCCCAGGCAATGGATGCTGGAAGCAACATGATCCGACTTCCCCAAGGTTTTTGCTTTGTGTGTAAGGCAGCTCTTGGGCCAAAACAAGTGAATTCCTTCAGAAATCTATTTGTACTTGGAGGGAATGTTTTTTTTTCTCTTTTTCTGAAATGCAATATGCACTTCTCAGCCTCCTTAAAGAGAGTGTGTTGTGCTCCTGTTTTTTTCTGAGTCCAACATTGTGCTGTGTGCTGAGCTGAACTGAGCTTTGAGGTTGAGTTTCCTCTGCTGTGAACATCGGTTCCGGGGCCAGGTCTTCCTTCCTGCCCCTTCGTCCAACATCAGACCGGACATGGCCTCTGGGCTCAACCCAGACTCGGCCCAGACTCGTCTCTATTTGCCAGCCGTGCTAATTGGCCTCTGCAAACCTTACAGTCAAGTTTGTGATGATTCTGCCATAAATGAGAACCAGTAAAGCTCCCAGTGAGGGCATGGCCAGCCAGGGGCCCTGGTTTATGGCTCATTAGACATCTTTATTGGGTCTGCCCTGGGGGAGAGGTTGAGAACCCTGACTCTGAAGCTTTGAATTAAGTCATCAATTAAGGGGCTATATTTCCTTTAGGTGTGAAGGTCTATTCTGCATATATCAAAAGCTCTAAAAAAAAAAAAAAAAAGTGTATATTCTTTGACCCAGGCAGCCCACTTCTAGACAGAATTTATCCTGGGAAAGTAATTGTATGTGGGTGTTCATTGCAGGTTTTAATAGTCAGTGGTTGGAGACAACCTAACATTCCGGTAGTGGGGGATGGATTATCCAATGATGAGATATCCATGTAACAGAATACTACAGAAGTATTAAAAATGGCTGTAGAGGTTGTGCAGCTATGGATGTGAAAGGTGTTCATGACATATTTTGAAATTAAATAACAAAAAGAAAAAAACGCCAAGTTCCTAAATAGCATGCATGGTCTGATTCCATTTTCATTTTGATAGAAAGTTCCCATTTACATTGGAAATGTGTAGGTTGATATGATGAACGTTAGAATGTTAATAATAGTGGCTGTTGGCTCTGAGTGGTAGGATTTCGGTTTATTAAAAACATTTTTGCTCATCCGTTTTTGAATTTTTCCTTAGTTATCATGCGGAACACCTGAAGAGATCTAGTGGCAGCGTGGGTTGCAGCCAGAACAGTGTAAGAGCTTTGGTTATTTTAAAGTAGGGAATATCACATCCTTGGTAGAGTCCAGTTTTTCAGGGGACTGAGTTTTACACAGCCCAGAACAGGTGTCCACAAACTCTTTCTGTAGTAGGCTGGATAGTAAATATTTTAGGCTTTCTGGGCTAAACAGCCTCTGTGGCAACTACTCAACTCTGGGCTAAACAGCCTCTGTGGCAACTACTCAACTTCTTAATTGGAAGAAGCCATAGATCATGTATGTAAATAAATGGGCATGACTGTGTTCCAATAAAACTTTATTTACAAAAACAGGCAGTAGGCCGGATGTGGCCTGCAGACTACAGTTTGCCCTTCTCTGATCTAGATTAAGACAAACAAATAGAAAAGCAGCTTGATTAATGGTTTCTCTGAGTGCTTTAGCCAGTTCAGAAATAGCACAAATAGCAGGAAGGAACAGGCCAATGAAAATTGAAAAGGCGGATGTTTAAATAGAGGTGTAAAGATAAGTTGTAACATTCTTTCTCCAGATCAGCAATTGCACCTGGACAAGGGGTGTTGGGGTGAAGCAGTTTGAGTGATGCTGTGGAGTGTCTAAAATGCAAATTAGCACATTAAAGACTCTGAAAAGTCTTACTCTAAGGACATTAGTTTGCCATTGTTGAACCCAGAATTCTCCAAACCCTTTTAATGGGTCACCATGCCATGCCGTGGGTGTGAATGTGTCCTCCTCACATCTGGTGGTCCAGGGAAGTTTGGAGAAAGCCCCCTCAAACTGTCCGATGGTTTCAGAGGCTGAGATGTGTCAAATTCAAATTCATTTTAACTCGAAATTTAGACAGAAGTCAAAACTATGCTAATTAAAGCAAATCCTACAGAAATCATGCACACAATAGGAAACTTAGGGTCCGTATTCTGTCCACAGGGGAGTAAGAATTTTATGTAGTCTCTCCACAATTCTTTAGTGAACTCCAGTTGTTTAGAAGGAATCATGGGGGGACCAGGAGACTTAGAACACACATCTCAGGGTCTAGAAAGTGGGGTTCCATGGAGGATGAGCCAAGGGCAGAGAGAAGTGGGATAATACAGACCCGATGAGCCTGGGGTTGAGCTTAATTGGAATCATAGAATCTTTAAAAGTATAGGAATTTAGTGACTCCCCCATTCAACCCTGTTTCACCAGTGGAGAAACTGAGGCCCAGAGTAGGAAAGGACTTGTCCAAAGTCTCAGTGCAAGTTAGTAGAGGAACAGATACCAAAACTAGGGCGAGGGACATCTTGTGTGATTCCATTTTTATGAGATACCCAGACATGGCAAACCCGTAGGGACAAAAAGCAGATGAGTGTCTGCCGGGGCTGAGGCAGCCACTGCCTCATGGGTATGGTGTTTCCTTTGGGGTGATGAAAATGATTTGAGACTAGATAATGGTGATGGCTGCACAGTATTCCGAATTCACTAAATGCCATTGCATTGTACACTTTGAAATGGTTGAAATGTTATGGTTTCCGCCACAATTTAAAAAAGAAATAGGATGGCGGAATAATTTATCATCCGAAGCTGGGCACTTTTGAGAGTGGAAGGGTTCTGTCTCAGGGAAACCAGACTGTGTGGTCACCTTGACTAAGACCATGCAGATCTGACTCTCAGCCCAGTGTTTTGTGATCTCCAGTGCAATTCTGATTCAAGTTAACAAAAACATGATTTGTAGAAAGTTGTGCCTCTTGGACTTTTCGTCACGACGGCCTCACATTACTCCAAGGAGGGTAAATGAACAGGCTTACTCTCTGTGACTCTGTTTCTCCTGTACCTCTGGGCCTTTGCACATACTGTTTCTGCTCTTGGCGCTGACCTCCTCTTCCACTTGGCTGACTTCTATCAGTCTCGGTTGAGATGTCGCCTCTTCCAGGAAGGCATCCCTGACTACCCTTCCTTTGGTCTTTTATAGCCCTGCTTTCTGCCCCCATCAGGGCACCATTCCCCAATTTTTTGGTGTTTAATTTCCTCCACCCCCACTAGACTGTGTCACTCATTGTGATCAGGAATGGGATCTCCTTTGATTCCCACTGCATTCCTAGTGGGGGATGGGGGACATAGCCTAGTGTGGAGCAGGAGGCTTTTCGTGGAGATTTGCCTAAAGGCCACAGGTGTCCATGAGCTGCGTCAAATGCTAATTAGAGCTTAAGTATTAGGTTTCCTTTACATTTGATTTTAGTTTTTTTCTTTTTTTTATTATCGTGGTAAAATATACACAGCATAAAATTTTTCATCTGAACTATTTTTAAATGTACACCATTCAGTGGCATTAATTTATTCACATTGTTACTCAACCATCACCACCATCCGTCTCCAGAAATTTTTCATCATCTCATTCTAAAACCCTGTACCCATGAAATACTACCTCCCCATTCTTCCGGCCCCTGGCAGCCACCATTTTGCTTTCTGTCTCTACGAATCTGGCTACTCTAAACTAAGTACCCCATGTAAGTATTGTCTCTCTGTGACTGGCTTATTTCACTTAGTATAATGTCCTCAAGTTTCATCGCATGTCACAGCATGGGTCAGAATTTCCTTTCTTTTTAAGACTGAATAATATTTTTCATTGCATGGATGGACCACATTTTGTTTGTCTTTCCATCGATAGATATTTGGGTTGTTTCTACCATTTGGTTATTGTAAATAATGTTGCTTGGAACATGGACATACAGGGATCTGTTCAAGTCCCTGCTTGCACTTCTTTGAGTCTATACGTAGGAGTGGGATTGCTGGGTCATATGGTAAATCTATGTTTAATTTTTTGAGGATCCACCATACTGTTTTCCACAGTAGCCACGGAGCACAAAGGTTTTAATTTCTTCACATGCTCACCTACACTTGTTGTGTTCTGTTTTTTTTTTGATAATAGCCATCCTGATGGTTGCAAAGTGCCCTTTACATTTGAACATTATAAAAAGCAGTTGTTGTAGTTAAGCCCATGTGACGCTTGGAAGAAATTTGACAGGGAGGGGAGGTGGGAACAGCATGACTTCCAGCCGCCCACAAGTCAGGTCACTTCATTCCTCCAACTTCAGTTTCCTCATCTGTAATGTGGAGTCATAACAGGACCTGTTTCTCTGGATTGTTTAAGGGGGCAAAAGGAGATAATCCTTGTGAAGCACTTGGCATAATGCTTAATAAATTATTGCTATTTTTATTCTTAGCTTTTCTAAGTTCTCAAAGTGGGCAGGGGAGCCCCTTAGCACCTCTGTGTTTTGAATTACATTTGGATGGAGAGAACACAATGCGGAGGGAAATCTCTGGAATTAAGTCAGAAAAAGGACTCCGTTTACACTAACAACATTAATGGAAATAAAAAGAAATTTTATAGTAAAAAGGCATTTTTAAATGTACCAACTATTTCATCCCAGGTCCCAAACACTTGTTTTTTTTCATTTGTCCCTTTTCTCTTCCAGACCTGGACCATTGCTTAAACAACCTTTGCTATTGTCACAGGCTTGAATACAAAAAGATATCCGGTCTGCCACCCTCCCCCAACAGCATTTCCACTTTACCAGGCAGACCTCCCAACCCTCACTTTAATTGCTGCAGAATAACCCCTTACGTGCCACTGAGATACTTTCACCTCTTGTGGAGGGTGTGGATTATTTCTAGGTTTTTCCTTTTACAGCCATGGCAACCATCTTTTCTGATCACAGACTCAGGATGTGTGGCTTGACAGGCTTTTTGTGTCACTCGTAGTATTCTGGGCAGACTGGGAACTGGAGATTTGGTACGTCTGCCAACTTTGCAACTTCTGTGACTTTTCAAATGGCTTAGGAATCTTGATTTTTTTTTTTTTTTTTTTTTTTTTACAAATAAGGGTACAACCCTAAATCCAGGGTGTACTATTGCTGCATTTGGTGTAGATAACACTGCAGTAGACATCTTTGTGTATATGGCTTTTTAAAGATTCCTTCCATAGGGTAATTTTTTTGAAAAGGGATTACTGAGTCAAAAACAAATGAATGCTTTTGGGATAAGGTGTTTTGGGGGAAATTGTAGTCAGAAGTATTCAACCCTAGCTCTGCTTTTCATTAGGATGTGATCTGGCTCATTTTCTGTACTGCGTTTTCCTCATCCGTAGAATGGTGGTAATAATTGGAAAAGCACAGGGTGGCTGAGAGTAGTAAACCAGAGAAGGCAGAAGGCGCGGAGTCACCTAGTATGGTGCCTGACTCTCGATGGAGTCTGAAAAAACATTAGTTGAAAGTGAATATTGCCGAAATGTTTTTATAACTTACATTGCTCCTGGGAACAGATGAGCATATCAGTTTTCCCACATCCATGCCTGCACTGGGTATTATTATTTTCTTCTCTCAGGGATGCTCTCCCTTTGAGTATTTTTTACACACTGACTTTATGTCCAGTATGGTGGTCAGACCCTAGGGATACAGCTGTAAATCGGACCCGGGATCCTCCTGGCCAGGAGCTCCTAGTCTAGTGGAGGAAACAGAGGCAGTTACCACGTGTGAGGTCAGTGCTGGACTAAGAAGAAGCGTGAGGAGTTAGATACCAGAGCATGGAGGAGGTACCTGAACCTGCCCCAGGGCGTCAGGGTTGGCTTCCTGGAGGAGGTGACAGCTTGGAGCTGAGACCCAAAGGATGAATAGAGATCCACCAAGTAGTAGGATATGGCAGTGTACAGGCTTGAAGGCAAGGAAAAGCACAGCTTGTCTCTTTCATTGTGCTTAACTAAGTATGTGGGTGCCTGTGAGAGACAGACACAGACGTTGGGGAGGTGTCAGCCATTAGACTAAAGCTAATGAGTTGAAGAGGACCTGGATCCTACTGGGCCTCAGGGAAGGAGTTTGATCTTTATCTGAAGGGCAGTGGGGAGACAGGCATGGGCTTTGAGCAGGTTCTGGTGGCCCTTGTATATCAGAGAATTAATTTGGCTGCTGTTAGGAGAATAGACTGGAGGAGGCTCCAGCAGAGACAAGAACATCAGCCATGAGGTGGATTTTAAATGTCCCTTATCAGTGACAGTTTCTCTGGCCACGACTTTTATTATCACTTATCTAACTTTCTGTATATCTTGCTTATTTATGTTGTTTATTGTCTCTTCCCTTCTTCTTTGATAGTCTGCTCCATGGGAACAGAGCTTTCTAGATGTTTTGTCCCCAGCACCTGGCCAAGAGTCTGGTACATAGTGGGTACTCAGTAATTGCGTATTGGGATGAATGAAAGAATGAATGAATAAATGAGCTAGGGTTGCAGCCATGGGGGTGGAGAGGAGAAGATGCCTGCATCCCAGTGACATTAGACATTGGGCCCTTTCTGCCTGGGGCCTGCGGGTGAAGGAACCGCACGCATTTCCTGCTCCCTAGCTCTTCTGGGAGGACACAAGCAGGTACTTGGCTCTTTGCACAGTGCACCACACAGATCTGCAGACTTGGGAGCCCAGATGACATTCTGGAAGATGCCGGAAGGTGTCAGGACCAGCTTGTGCCCCTCACCAGATGGTGGCATTCCTAGGAAATGGCACCCAGAGATGACTGAGGGAATGACTTGTGAGCTCACAGATCGGAATTAAGGGTGTAATTATGAAAGACTGGCAACAACTGTTAGAATGAATCAACGCCCCTGAATCTGAGAGAAAAGCTTCCAAACTGGATTTGAATGGGAGTCCTTCTCTTGCCTTCTCCCTGTGCGCCTCTCGGATTCCCCGGCAGACTGTGAGCTCCATGGCTGCAGCCCCAGCATCGAGCCCAGAGCCTGGTTTGTGGGAGGGAGGTCAGAAGGATGGACGAGTGAATGAATGCTCCTGAATGACGCCTGTCTAATTTCGGCAACTGTTGGTCTTGATGACTCATTTCCCAGGAGAAAACGGTTTTCTCTGCATTAAATTGCAGGAAATGGGAATTTCAAACTTTGCAAATCAATTCAGGGGAACAAGCCGGTGGAGCTGGCATATTTAGCAAGAAGAGAGACTACCCATTTACATCCCCACTGTTTGAGCTCTGTCTCCTGGTGCACTTCAACTTCCTGATGTTCCAGGTCAGCCTTGTTCCCCGTCTGTCTTCCACACCGACCTCACTGATTAATAATAGATAAAACCAGAGGTGGCTCACACTCGGTGTCCCTTCTTTCTTCAGAGAGCTCTCGTTTATCCAGCTTTGGCTATAGTTCTAATAAATTTAAAAAGAGCAAATGAGGCCACCCCAGGAAAGCATAGCATCTGGCCACTGTGTGAGTGGGCTTCCAAAATGTTTTGGAAGAGACTACCATCTCTTAAAGTAAGCATAACATATGTGACGCATTTAAAGTAAGGTTTTAAAGCATATATTTCAGTAGGTTTCTTTGTATTTTATAACAGGTTGAGTGAAAACCTGAGAATCATGGGTTTCTCTAGGTTTGGGAAAGACTTCAAAATATGATTTAGCCATTCACTGCAGTGGTTTAAAAACATTTTTTCCCCTTTGTTCGCTGATTTATTAGTTAGGTCATAAATTTGTTCGTGCAACCATATTTACATACCAGGCATTTTAAATGGAAACTTGAGGGGAAGCCCAAGATGTTAAGATTATAGATGACAGAGACACGGTTCTGGTTCAGAGGGGTGCAGACCAAGAGCCTTTTTTTTTCTCTTGTCTTTCCCTTTTTCTTTCTCTGCCACAAGGCTTCTGAGGTGGGTCCAGGGATCCCAAAGCAGGTGCATTTGTGTACCATTGATCCTAATTCAGCAACATTTGCTCTTGGTGACTCCCTTCAGAGAAAAAGCCATACAGAGAAGCATTCATTCCACATTTTGCAGAGGAGCTGGTGACAGTGTGGGGTTAATATGGTCACAGTAGATGTCTGACAGTGGCCTGTATTAGACAGTGGGTCTCCTCCCTGTGGTCCAGTGAAACCGGTAGAGCCTCTTGGTGGGGTGGGCAAGTCGAGCTTCCAGAGAGCTCTTCATAGCTCTTTGATTCTGTCATCCTGTAGTAGTTGACTTATGGCCACTCCAAAACCTACCTGAGCCAGAGAAACTCATCTTATGCCCTAGATTGTTTAGTGTAGTGAAACTCATGGCACCTACACTTATTCAGAATCTTAGAAGAGTGGGGAGTGGGGCCAGAAGAATATTTCTTCATTCATTTACTTATTCACTCAATAATTATGTAGTTGGTGCAATTACATGCCAGGCTTCTGTGCTGACTACTGGGGAATCAGAGTACCTTCTAGGGGCTTACCAGTGGATGGGAAAGACTGATGTGAAGTGAAGGATCATGCACTACACATTACTATGTAGTTATGATGAGTCCCGCTGAGTATCTGTGGGGTATCGATGGGGCTCCGCGGACATGTAGGAGGGAGATTGTGCCAGGTTGGAATAGGGCAGAGATATCTGAGCTGTGATATTAGGGGTGGGCCTGTAACTGTGTGCGAGCGAGAGGGGTATCCCAGAGAGCAGGCACAGCATGTGCAAAGGCCCTGAGGGGGCATTTGAGGACCTCCAAGAAATGCAGTGTCCCAGTACTACTGAGCAGGAGAACCGGGAGAAACAGCTCCCAAATCTGCCAGCACCCTGAGTGTTCAAAGTCACCTCCTCTAAGCTGCGGGAGTCTTCCAGGACCACCACTCCCAATTCTAGGCAGTTAACCTTCCTATTCCCACGCTCCCGTGGACCTTTTTATAAACCATGATGTTTAATGCCCAGTGTTGTAATTTCTTGCGTATGCGTTTCTCACACAAGATTGTGAGTTCTCTGAATGCAGGGGATATCTCTTATTCATCTCTGTGCTCATAGTAGGTGCTCGATAAGCATGTGTCAGAAGAATGGGGGAGATTTTTATTGAGCACCTACCGTGGACTCCGCACTCTTTATGCACACGTATCTATAAGGCTGCAATATTAAAAAGCCAAAAGGAGCGTGAGTTTGACAAGCTGGAAGAGATGCCAGCGGATGCTATTAGAGCTCCAGAGCTTTTGCGCCGTCTGTGCACATATTGCTAGAACTCTAGAACCGAGGCTACCGTCCTGTGTCTCTCTAGACCTGCTGAAATTCAGCCTGCAGGGATGGGTCTCCCCTCTCCTGCCAGCTTCTGCCACGGGAGTATGGGGACAGCCCTGTTTGCAATGAGATGTGACACTGTTGGCTTTCTCTAGCAGTCACACATCCCCCACCAGGGCCTGTCAGCTTGGGTAAGTGGGGCTGGAGTGTCAAGGGGGTGGAGGGCACCATGGGTCCTGCCAGGGAATTTTCTACTGTCCTTTGAGTCCTGTTATTGTCCTGTATCTTGTGTCTAGGCTACGTATGTGTCCCAGAGCAGTTTCGTGGTCACGGGCGGGCTCTAAAGGTGAACAGCCTTGATCGTGGGCAGGGACTCCACGGTGCCTTAGAACTCTGCCCGGAGTCATTGCAGGTGGACCCTTCCAATTCTCAGCTTCCCCAATTCTCCATGTCTGTCCCTCTCTTCTGTCTCTAATGTGTCTAGACAGCGTTCTCCGGTTTGGGGGGAAGGAATCTGTTAGCACCATGGAGTGTGTAAGGAAGAGAAAAATATCAAAATCTGTCTGCCTTTCTTTCCTGCAGGCTGCTGAGTGAGTCAGAGCTGGGGGGCAGCAGCGCTGGGCCCGGGAAAGGAAACAGGAAGCTAGCGCTGAACTGAACTACCTTCTTCTTTTAGTCCATCTAGGTGGGGGCAGGCTGGGAGCATTTTTGTGGGGAAAGAGAACACTGGCGTGAAGGTGGGAGCAGCGTGAGGAAAGAATCAAGAACAGTGACTTGTCTGGCACTTTTGAAGACCAGAAGGGAATAAGACGTAATTTTTAAAAAGGCAGAGTAGAATGGATTGAGAACCTGAGGTCAAGTTTCGCAAGTCAGGTGACCTCTCTGGGTCATTTCCCGTCCCCTCTATAACAGAGATACCATCAGGGTTTTTGGAGGATTAATGAGAAAGGAGGGCTCTTGCCTTGAGCGAGCAGGTCTTAGCTGACTGAACAAGGGGCTTACTCCTAAACAAGGGGCTTACTCCTAAACAAGGGGCTTACTCCTGAACAAGGGGCTTACTCCTGAACTGCAAAATAGGGTCTGATGATAATCGTACCCGCCTCATAGGGTTGTAAGGAGGATGTGAGTTACTTGGCTTACCTTGAGGCCCTCACCATTAGCTGTTACTGTTGTTGAGACAATGAAAGCAACCAACCTAAAATAGGCAGCTGCAGAAGAGAAGGCAAATGACAACTGCAGGTGGAGTGAAAACTGAGATGGCTTTTTTTTTTTTTTTAAGGCATCCAGAAGGGTGCGGGATGGGAAAGATAAGGGACAGTCTGGTGGGATTGCGGGATGAGGCTTGGGTTCCTAGACCTCGAACCAACTTCGTGACCTCAAGGACGCCGGCTTTGGGTAGCTGTGTGTGCTGGGGCTGCTTGCTTACCTTCTCTGTCCATGGGCTCAGCACAGAGTTGTGACACAGATCAGCTGGGATGCCTGATAGGGGGCAGGCTCCGAAATGGGAAAATACTTAGGGTGACAGGAGTGAGGGAACTCAAGGATGCTGGGAGCGTGCCCCGTGAGTGGGAAGTTCCACTGGGTTTGAATCCCCACTTTGCCTCTTACTGTCTGTGTTATTTCGGGCCGGTCACTTGGCCTCTCCGAGCCAATTTCCTTATCTATACAGCAGAGATCATCACTTTTTACCCTAAAAGTTGGCCTTGAGATTAGCTGAGTCTGGGAACATCCCAGAGAATATTGGTGCCCTCTCCCCACTCTTGGATTTGGAGTGAACATGAGAAACCGCCTTTGAGTCCACTTTCCTTGCCCAGAGAGGTAGAGACCAGCCCAGGATTGCCCAGTGAAGGCAGTGGGGAGCTGTCACCTAGGACTCGGGGCTCTGGTCTGCTTCGACCCAAACACTGACTGAATTTTAAATTTACTTTTTTTTTTTTTGAGCAGTTACTCCTCCATGTCGGATGTTTTTAATCCCCATGGATTCGCAACCATAACCATGGTGACGCGGGTTGAGGTCAGCTCCATCGCTTCTCTGACAGGCGTGCCTGGCCTCGGTGAGGTCACCAAGGAGGAGACCTTGAAGCGGACCTACTTCTGCCAGGCTGGTGACGCCTCTGGGGCCCCTTCAGTGCGGCTTTTGGAAGGAAAAAGTCCCCTCAGGAGCCCGGCCCGCCTGCTCCCTCTGCCAAGACTCGCCCCTAAGCCCTTCTTCAAGGAGAAGGCCCCAGACATGAAATCCCCTGTTGTGTCCGTGCAGCCCAGCCCAACCAGGCCGTCTCCTTCCTGTGGACCATCCCAGGACGTGGTAGCAAAGGGTCTGGGGGAGAGGACGCCCAGCTTGGTGGGGCAGGAGACTGGGAGCGGGGAAGGCCTGAGGAGGAGCTCGTCTCTGTTCAACAAGGCCACGTTTCTGCGGCCCAGCTCCAGTACCATGGTTGTCTTTGAAACCACCAAAGCCGGCCCTGCTCTGGAGAAGGGGGTCAGTGACGGGGCTCAGGAGGCCAACATGAACGTGTCTCAGGAGCCCCCTTTGGTCTCCTGGCCCGAAGTGGCCACCAAGCCCACTCTGTGTGCCCGAAAGCTTGGGGGGACCCTTCCCCAACCGGCCTCCCTGTCGCAGGACGCAAAACCAGCTGCCTCCCAAAAGGAGACAGGCCCAAATGAGCCTCTCTCAAAAGCCAGCAGCGTGGAGGACACGGGGGACCCCGCTCTGGAGCCCAGGCCTCGCCCAAAGAGGAGGCCCTTGTCAGCCATCTTCATCGAGTCCATTCAGCCCCAGAAGCCTGGCCAAGGCGGAGCGGCAGCGATGGGGAAAGCACCCCCCACCCCTCCTGAGAAGACATGGGTGAGGAGGCCCAGGCCTCTGTCCATGGACCTCACAGCCCGCTTTGAGAGTAGAGAGGCCTTACTGAAGAAGGTGGCTGATGAGACCGCCACAGGTCCCGCCACCCAGCATCGGGGGCCTGAGAGGTCCAACCCGGAGCCCAAAGCGGGTGGGGAGAGTTTGGTCAAAGCAGAAGCTCCCCTTCTCAGCCCAGATTCAGACTTCCTGGAGGTGGCCAGGAAGATCCAAGAACGGAAGGAGAAGGTGCTTTCTAAGCAGGTGGAACAGGGCAGCCTCAGATCTGCTGGTAGCCCAGCCAAGGTCTCCTCCACAGAGGACCAGAACGTTGGGGAGGAGAAAGCCAAGCTGGGTGGGGAGCCAGAGAAGGCACCCAAGTCTCCTTCACCCAGGCTGGGAAAAGGCCAAGAAACCATGGAAGTCAAGAGCAGAGTGTCCGATGGGGACATCCGGACGCGGGCAGAGTGGACATCCAAGGGCAGCGTCAAGAAACGCCTCAGCCTCTTTGGGGAAGAGAGCGCTTTGGCCTTGGCAGTGGGGTGTGAACCCCCACTGGCCACGTCTGAGTCCCCATCAGCTGTGCCAGAAAGAGCGGGTGTGAGCGTCCAGGAGCGGATCAAAGGCTGGGCTGTGGAGAACACCGAGGCCAAGCCACAAGTCAGGAGAAGGGCGTTCCAGGCTCGGCCACTGTCAGCGGATTTGACCAAACTGTAAGTGAGAATGTTCCAGCGGCTTCGTTCGGTCCCCGAG
>NW_011889032.1:1568098-1571958 GCF_000151845.1 Pteropus vampyrus | reverse complement strand
GTTTGGTCAAAGCAGAAGCTCCCCTTCTCAGCCCAGATTCAGACTTCCTGGAGGTGGCCAGGAAGATCCAAGAACGGAAGGAGAAGGTGCTTTCTAAGCAGGTGGAACAGGGCAGCCTCAGATCTGCTGGTAGCCCAGCCAAGGTCTCCTCCACAGAGGACCAGAACGTTGGGGAGGAGAAAGCCAAGCTGGGTGGGGAGCCAGAGAAGGCACCCAAGTCTCCTTCACCCAGGCTGGGAAAAGGCCAAGAAACCATGGAAGTCAAGAGCAGAGTGTCCGATGGGGACATCCGGACGCGGGCAGAGTGGACATCCAAGGGCAGCGTCAAGAAACGCCTCAGCCTCTTTGGGGAAGAGAGCGCTTTGGCCTTGACAGTGGGGTGTGAACCCCCACTGGCCACGTCTGAGTCCCCATCAGCTGTGCCAGAAAGAGCGGGTGTGAGCGTCCAGGAGCGGATCAAAGGCTGGGCTGTGGAGAACACCGAGGCCAAGCCACAAGTCAGGAGAAGGGCGTTCCAGGCTCGGCCACTGTCAGCGGATTTGACCAAACTGTAAGTGAGAATGTTCCAGCGGCTTCGTTCGGTCCCCGAGCTGCCTCAAACTACCCAGCAGAGGCCCCTTCAGAAGGGGAACCGCAGGGCGCCAGACTCCGTGCTGGGTACCTTACACGCCTCTCCGGGTTCGCCCACAGCCCCGAGAGGAAGTGGCATTCGCTTCCATTTCTCAGGTGAGGTGTGTGCCAGCAGTGGGGCCCGGAGCTCGGTTTCCTTGTTGCTTCTCGCCTTCGCATTTTGCAGGGGGAGGTATCGTGCCCATTTCACAGATTCGGATAGGAAAGGTGAAGGCCCGTGAGGAAGCCCGGAACCTGATGTCCTTCCAGGGCAGCCTGTCTCCATAGCTAAGCTCTCCTTTCCTAAAGTCTGAGGACACTTAATATATGGCTGAAACTTCCATGAATAGCCTGCAAACTAAAATCAGATGGATCAAGATAACCCGGGCAAGTCGCTACCCCTCTCGGGCCTCAGTTTCTTCATCTCATGATATTAAGACTTTCCTTAATGCATTAAGGGAAAGATAGAGACATAATGCCGAGGATCACTGTGCCCATGGGAAGTCTGAAATTCATCGTAGCTCTAAATGATATTATTAATCCTGTTAATTAATAATGGTTTTCTAAGTTTGCCTGGCCTCTGACATCTGTTGCTCCTTTGTTTTGCCACAAGTGGCTTCTGGGCTACAACAGGGAGATGCCACTGGGTGTGTCTACCAGCTCAGTAATGACATGCATGCCACTGACATACTTTGTTGGGGATGGAGCTTCCTTCCAGGGGGTAGGACCTCTGGGCAGACTGTCCTCCCCACCCTGGGAACTAGGGCAGCCAGCTGGGCCAGGATTAGACCAGTGGCTCTCAGCATTTAGAATCACCTGGAAAAAAACACCAATGCCTGGGTCCCACCTCCAGAGATTCTGATTCAGTTGGGCTGGGGAGGGGCTCCTATCCTGACAGTTTTTAAAAGCTTCCCACATGATTCTCATGTGCAGGCTGAGAATCCCTGAGTTCAGATAACAGAGGAAGGGGCACCCATGCCAGGGACCACACACTTTCTCTCCCCACATCCTCACAGTGCCTTGGATTATTCCCATCTGACAGATGGGGAAACTGAGGCTCTCAGTTTAGGAATAACTCATGCCCAGCTTCACGCCTCCCAGGGGGCTGACCCTGGATTGATGAGTATGGGTCAAGGTTAAGTGGTTCGATTTCTTTCCCCTCCCTTTCCTCTGCAGCCTCCAGCCCTGAACTAACCTTTAGGCATGCACTCCAGGGAACTTTTCAGAGATGGAAAAATTCTAGCCCCAGAACTTCCCTTTCTCCCTCTTCCCCTTCACAAGTGGGTAAACAAGCCCAGAGAAGGACAGCGACTTGGCCGAATTCACCTGGAGAGGCAGAGACAGGCCCGTGCCCCTACACATTCCACGACAGCCCACTGCCCCTGAGTCCCTTGACCAGTCTGCTGTGGGGCTGCTGTGGTGCCTGCGGTTGCTAACAACAGCCATTAATTATCGTTCCAGGGGCATCCTCAGTGTTTCCTAAACGCCCTCATGTAGCTATTAGGACCTTGGGTAGCCTCTTATCTGCCCTACAAAAGGCAATGGGGAGGTGTTAATTATCCCTGTTTTATAGATGAAGAGACAGGCTCAGGTGAGGTCACAAGCCTGACCCAAGCTCCCGCAGTGGGGAGGTGGTAGAGCTGTCACTAGCACCCAGGTCTCTTCACCCAAGCCCAGGGCTCCTGCTAGCCTGATGATGCTGTGTTTAAGGTAGGCTTTTCCTACCCAGCCTTTCTCAGTTTGGTGACTGGAAAGGAAATGTCTTTGCTCCAAGCAAATCAGGCAGCGTCGCTTTTGTGAACTCAATACTGATTTCACCCCTGGGTCCCTGAGCCGTTACGGGGTATGAGCTGGAAGGAGTCACGGCTACTGGCCCCATGCAAGTAACTTGGATCTCTGTTCCAGGTTTTCAAGTTCGGCTTCAAGCAATGAAGTCAAGTATGAGAAGTATTCGGAGCTGAGTGACGAGCTTGCTAAGGAACCGAGTAAAAAGGTAAGGAGCGGCTGTATTTGGCATATCTTCTTTTCCAGTGGGTGGTTATACTTACTGGAAAAGAGCTTTTATGATTTACGAGACCGAGGCAAGAATCAGAAGCCTCTCATGAACAATAAAACAGTTTTTCCTTTAATACTGGGACTTTGAAAGTCCCTTCTGGCATGATGGATTGTGATTTGCTGTTCTTTGGTGTTAAATGCTGTTTACAAATATAACGGCCGAGCATTTATTTTTTCCATGCAAAGAGGAGGAGGGACATGGCTTTCTTATGTAAGAATGCCTGCTTTATTAACAAATTAAAAAAGGTTGAAAATGTTCACAGAAACCCCCGAAGTTTCCCTAATTATGGTCCCTGCTTCCTTCCCCACTCTGACTCGTCATCTGATAGCAGAAGGAAGGAAATGACCAGCAATTAAATTGCTCCGAAAGTATTTTTATTTAGTTCATTTCATAAGAAAAAGCTTACAAAACAACTCTTAGGTTTCACTGGTTTGTGGTTAATGCTTTCTACAGAGTGTTAATTGTTTAAGAAGCTTTATTGAGGTATAATTGACATACAGCGAACTGCACATATTTAAAGTGTAACAAGTCGATGACTTTGACTTACATATGTGCATACCTGTGAAACTGTCACCACAATCAAGATAACGAACCTCTCCAGCACAGGCAAGCTTCCTCTTTGTAATCACCCCCGTGCCCTCCTCCCCTGAGCAACCACTGAACTATTTTCTGTTACTATAGATTAGTTTGCATTGCCTAGATTTTTCAATAAATGGAAACAGTGCTTTTTTTTAATTTTTTTTTTTTTTTTGGCCTTCTTTCACTCGGAGTAATTATTTTGAGATCCATCACACTGTAGTATCTATCAGTAGTTCCCTTTTCATTGCTGAGTAGTATTCCATTGTATCGGTAGACCACAGTTTGTTGATCCATTCACCCTTTGATGGACATTTGGGGTGTTTCCAGTTTGGGGGCCATTGCAAGTAAAGCTGCTATGAACATTTGTGCAAGGCTTTGTAGGGATATATATTTTCTTTTCTCTGGGGTTAATACCTAGGAGTGGAATGGCTGGGTTGTATGATAAGCATAGGTTTCATTTTTTAAGAAACTTAAGCTGAGTTTTAAACACCAGAGCTTGGTTCTAAGCCCATTTGTACCTTCCCATCATAAATCCTCAAGAAAGGTGAGCCAGCTCTGAATGTCAGTGCCCACTGCTCTTGGAGTTGGTGATTTGCTCTGCTTTTTTTTTTTTTTT
>NW_011889032.1:1561630-1566503 GCF_000151845.1 Pteropus vampyrus | reverse complement strand
AAATTAAACAGAACCAAAGTGTATAAGATTAAAATACGTTCTCATCCTAATTCCTTCCTCCTACCTTCATTCCCTTACTCACAGCTTAGTTTATATTTTTTCTTTACTGTTTATCTATACACACACAATTTTTAAAATGGTATTATATTATAATATGCTGTTCTGCAGTCTGCTTTTCTCCCACCAGCACACCAACACATGACATTAGGGCCAACCCCCTTCTGTGGATCCAAGTGCCTGCATGGTGTTCCATTGTTCGGATATGTCGAAATTTATTTAGCCAGTACCTTTTACGTGGGTTGTCTGTGATCGTTTGCTCTCACGAGCAGTGCTATATGAATTTTCTTATTCACGTAGACTTGTGCTCATAGACAAAGAAGGAATCCTGAAAGGAAATTGGTCGGATTAAAGGAAATGAGTATTTTAAGGTCATAACAGATAGTCTGAATTGTCCAAAAGTCATAACCATGTAGGTTCTCTCCAACAACATCCGAGACTCTGTTTTGCCCATACTGGATATATTCCGTCTTTAAATTTTTATGGTGTCTCACTGTTGTGATTTTAAAAAGCAGCCGTTTCAATTACTTCACCTCTTACTTTATATTTTGAATCCTTTAACTCATGTTGGATTGTTTCTTCTTTTTTTTATTTTATTTTTTCAGCAAAAGGAAGGGCGTGGTTCGGACGAAGCATCTGCTCCAAGAAGCTGCTGGAAGCCTGGGACATTCCGGGAGAAGTCCAGGCAGACAGAGCGGAAAGACAGTTCTAACCAAGCCCCCGACAGCTGCCGTGGCGAAAGCTCTGTGGGAGCCCTGAGCTCTTCCGATAGCACCCCAGAAGACGATGCAGGCTTCCAGACCGTGAGGGCCACAGTGTTTGAGCATCACGTGGAGAGGCACACTGTGGCTGACCAGTCAGGACGCTGTCGCTCAGCCACATCCCCCGCTGATATGACCCACGTCTCAGAGCCCAGACCCAGGCCTGAGAGAGGCTGGTGGCTGGGGAAGGACCCACCAGAAAAGACGATCTTCAGGAAAGAAACCTCCAGGGGGTCTGAAAACCTTGACACAGAGAAATTGGGGTTGACTCCCTTCTTGAATGTTGACCCCAAACAGTATCACACACCTCTCCTGGAAAAACGCTCTCTAGGCGAAAAACACAGTAATAACCCCTTCCTTAAGTGCTCAGAAAACCCTCCCGGGTCTCAGAGGGTTGAGCCCAAGTATGACATCATGCATGCTGTTGGGGAGCGCGTGCACAGCCAGGCTGTCCCCACGGCGCCGGAGGAAAAAGCTGTGACGCTCCGAAGTGGCAGGTCCCGACTCTCGTTGAAGGGGAGTCAGCTATCCCTTGAGGTCACCTCTGCTGACCTGGAGTGCAGGCCGGATGGTCAGGCTGGGTCCGTTCAAAGGGCCAGTTTGATTTGGGAAGCTCGAGGGACGCAGGAAGTCAGCGGGCCCAATCCTGACTTCCGAGAGCCAAAAGACATTTTTGGGGGCAATTGCCTGTCACCCAGGTGGACAGGTGGGACTACTGGGAACTGGCATAAAGCCACAATGGTGGTCAGTGACGAGAAAGACTCAGAAGTGAGTCCTGAGGTTACCAGCGAGTGGTCAGCCAGGCCCTGCGGCCCTGAGGGCACCTGTGTGAGGACCGTCCAGGCTGCTGCCAGGGAGGCCCAGCACCAGGGCCCTGAAGGCGCCAAAAACAAGCCAGGAGGCTGCACTTCAGCAGGAGAAAGAGGTCCCCCCGGGGGCTGCCCTCTAGACCCTCCTAGGGCTAAGGATGAGCCCTCTGACTGCCGAGCACGGCCACGTGCCGATGGACTTGTGCAGAAAGGGCCCCTGGTTGTGACAGCTGATGAGGGCGCACCAAGGCCAGCCCAGGCACCGGAGCCTGAAGCTAGGATGCGGAGGGTGAGCCCCACGGACCAGAGATTCGAGAGGTGGAGGCGGCGGACTTTACCCCATGACGTGAAGTTTGATGAGTTCAGGTTCCTGTCTCCAGAACACTCTTCAAAGGTGGAACAGAGGTGCACAGATTTCCTGAGCCCCACCACCGGTGCCTTAAGGAAACCTCTGCTGTCCCACAGTAGGGTGGAGGACCAGGAAGGGAGTCCAGGTGTTTCCCAGGACCCAGCTCTTCCAGCAGCGAAGCGAGGGTCACCCGTGGAACCCAAGGCAACATTTTTTGCAGTGACATATCAGATTCCTGACACTCAAAAAGCAAAGAGCGTCGTTAGGTCAGGGTCCCAAAGCTTGACAGAACATTCTAGAAAAATAACTCCACCTCCATCTCCTCATCTTTTAACATCTACCTTGGTTTCCGTTAACCCTGAAGAGCTACCAGAGACCACAGGCACTAAGAACTGGCCTCAGGGCAGAGAGCGTGACCACACAAGCTTTCCTAAAACTCTGAAGCCAACAGACGTTCCATCGTCTCCTGGGGACAGGACTCTGGATCTTTCTACTGAAAGAATCATCGATGCCGACACTGTGCGGATTCATCAACGACCAGAAGATGCCCCTGGTTTTCAGAATGACTGGAAGGACAGTGGGAACAAGACATCCCCGAGTAGCGCTCCCCAGACGACCCCGGCCTTCAAAAGTCGCCCAAAAGCCAGCGATCTCGTTGTCAGAAGGACGACTGAGGTGGTCAGTGAGATGGTCCCAAGTAAAATCAAAGATGGCTACAGATCCAGCGTTCTTGACATCGATGCCCTGATGGCTGAGTACAGGAAGCAGGAGGCTCAGGAGCAGATGGAGGGTCCACCTGTAGAGACCAGCAGCTTGTCTCAGGAGAGGCCAGGCCAGCAAGGCGGGATGGAATGCAGAAGGCGGAGCCTGAAGGAAGGGCCTGAAGCTGAGGGTATCCGGAAACAAGCCAGTTTTGCTGAAACAAACCACGGTTCTAGTCCCAGCTCAGGCAAGCAGCCAGCAGAGACTCCGGAGACAGCCACAAACACCAAACTCAGCTCTCCTCTGTGGGCTCTGCCACACTCGGCGCCTTCTGAAAAATATCCAGGGGGCCCCTCTTCTGGCTCTGGGGGTCCCAGGAAGAAGATCTCAGGAATTGATGAGGATGAAACAAAGGCTGTTGCTAGTAAACATCACAGTGCAAAGTGTCAGAATTATCCAGCCAAGTCAAGGTCCACTTCCTATGAGGATCCGGACAGTGGAGCCAGTGTGTCACCCAAATCGTCCCCAGCTGACCAGAAGAAAGGGACCCCAAGGAAATCCATTGTGAGGGGAGAGGAGGGCCGTGTGGCCCAGTGGGGTGACCACCCACCAGACTGTGGAAGGTCACCCCTGGATGTCAAGAGGGCCTATTCGGAGAAGGGCCCTCCTGCCAAAGTCCGAGAGGGCCTATTCATCATGCAGGAAGCCAGAGAGAGGAGGCGAGAGCAGCGCAAAGGGAGGCTCAGCCTCCCCGGGGAGAGTTTGGAGGCCAAGGAGACCAAAATGGGGCACTGTCGGCGGGACTCGGGGACCCGAGACAGTCAAAAGGTGAGTATGAAGGCCATTTGTCAAACGTTGGTTAAACATGTAGGGCAGGGGTATCAAACTCAGAACCTGTGTGGGCCAGGTGGGTATGTAAATGAGTAGATTCGGGCTGAGTGTGAGACTCTAGGGAATGGTGGGGATTGTGGCAGATGGCGAGCTCATGCCTTATCTGAAGGGGCAACTGCTACTCAGTTCCTTTTGGTTCTTGACAGTAGGAATGGTGGTAGATCTGATATGTCAAGAGAATTTGAAAAAAAAATCTAGATTTTCATGTGTAATCTCCTCATGGTGAAATGAGGGCAGCTTATTAAAAAATGCTGTTCAGTCTGAAAAAAAAAATCTGTCTGCTGGCTCCTTTTAGCCTGTGGGCCACCGGTTTGAAACCTCTGGCCTAGAATGATGATAATAATAGGTATCATCTATTGATACCTGTAGTCTAGTGTGTCGTATCAAGTTCATTACTATATCTCGGCCGGCATTCAGCATCCTGCTTGACATTTTGTGAACATTCAAGAAATATTAGTCGAATGTGCGAGTGAGCCATCTGAATGTGAGCCTCGTGACAGTCCCTCTTTTGTGGGTTGGGTTCCCAAACGAGCAGACCCTTCAATGGAGTTGTTTTGGGAGGTGATCCCCAGGGGAACTAATGGGGGAGTGAAGTGAGGCAGAGGAGAGAAGGCAGGTGATGAAAGTGCCACTCTGGGCAACTGAAGCTCATTGTCACCGGAGGCTTCTGGGAAGAAGCAGAGGACACCTCTGAGTTTTCCTGTCCAAGGGGCCAGGAACCCAGAGTATTTATTTTCCCATTCACTTCTGTCCTTGCCTGAGGCTGTTTCTGGGGCTATTAACATTCAGACTCGAAATCCTGGCTGGTGCCTTGCTCGAGGGTGGAGAGAAAAATATCACAAAGCAGAGCACCATTGCCATTGGCTTGTACTCGAGGGCTGGGCAGGGCGCCCATAACATATGCTGCGGTTATGATCATCTTGTAGAGATTGGAAAAAACCGAGGCTCAGAGAGATTGTCCCGGGTCACACAGCACCAAGTAGCAAAGCCAGTCTTTGACCCCCGGGTCTAGCCTGGTACTCAAGCTTTCAAGTAGGCCACCTGGTGGCAAATGAGAAACCATGAAGGTGGGAAAGAAATCTGAGGCATGAAGCCACCCTCAGGAAGCATTTGATCTCTGTGGAGAGAAAGGACACAGTGACCCATGGTTAGGAAATGATATCGTGCAGAGTGAGACTCTGGACATGAGGCCCAGGAAGGCATCCCAGAGGAGGTGCTGGCTCGCGCCCACCCCTTGAGGAATGGATATGAACTTGGATGGGCTGGTTAGGGAGGTGGGGTGTTCTTGGCAGGAGCATAGCACA
>NW_011889032.1:1539605-1560390 GCF_000151845.1 Pteropus vampyrus | reverse complement strand
GACCGGTACTGGTCCGTGGTGGCCCATTAGGAGCCAGGCCGTGGTGAGTGGCAGCGATCAAAGATTCATCTGTATTTGCAGCCGCTCCCCAGCGCTAGCATCACCACCTCAGCTCCACCTCAGGTCATCAGGTCTTAGATTCTCATAGGAGCACCATCCCTGGTGCCAAAAAGGTTGAGGACTGATGCCTCAGGCAGTTTGCCCTCAAGGCCCCATTTGGCAAAGTTTCAGACATTGTTGTCACAACCTGGGGGAAGAGTGTGCTCCTGGCATCGAGTGGCTAGAGGCCAGGGATGTTTACTCTATATCCTGCAATGCACAGGACAGCCAGAAATCATCCCGCCCCAAGTGCATGTAGCTCCAAGGCTGAGGAACCCTGGTCTAGACAGATAGAGATACAGGTTAAGTCCGTCCTGTTTTATGAGACATGGCAATATTTTACAGAAAATCTTACAACTTGCTTTTTTGACTTAACAGTAAAAAGCAAAAACAAAAACAAAAACAAAAACAAAAACAAACAAACAAACAAAAAACAGTGTACATAATCCCCTTGTTATTTTGAACGGCTGCAAAGTATTTTGTTATGTGAAAAAAAGCCTCAGCTTTTTTTTTTTTTTAATCTGGACTTCCGTTGGTGGATATTTAGGTTGGTTCGAGTTTTGGGGTTAGAAGCAGGGCGTCGGTGAACATCTCGATGCCTCTCTGCTTCCTTGAGTGAGGATCTCTTGATTCACAGCCAGTTCTGCTCATGGACCCCGAATGGTGATTAAAGCGGTCCCTTGCTCCCTTCCTCTCTCTTTGTTTTTTCTTGTTCACCTAACAAACATCAAAACTTTGTCCTAGGCCCCGTTACCGTATTTCATTGAATGAAATTACTTATTTCCGTTTCAGAAGAGAGAACGTTTTCACATGGCTCTAAAAATACTTAGAGATATAGAGTAAAAATTTCCCTCACCTCTCATTCTCCATCTTCCCTACTGACATTCTTTGTGTCCAAATTCTTTTAGAGTTTCTTTCTAAAAATGCGAGCCAATATGAATGCATGTTCTTGTTTTTGCCTCCTTTTTTCATAAAAGAGAGAGCTCTGTACAAGTGGTTGAAACTTTGGTTGTCGCTGGGAGTAACCCAGGGAATCCTAAAAGATGGGAACGCGGGGGCCTCAACCCAGACCGTTTTGTTTTTGAGACCTCTGGGGTGGGGCCCAACTTTCTTAGTTTTAAAAGCTCCCTCCAGGATTCTTGGGTCGAGGGTCTCTGCTGAACCCAAAGATCTGCCATCTGCATTTTTTCCGCAAATGCATCTTGGAGAGTTTTGAGCCCCCAAGAATAGCCTCGTTCTCTCTGATTGCTGCACAGCGGAGGTGGACGGACACTAGTTCCCAGCTTTTGCTATTTACGAACCTTGTACGCACGTACGTCATTTTGCACCTGGGCAGGTACAGCGGGCCACTGAATAACATCGTTTTGTTCACCGTTGTTTGGTTATGACGTTGATGAGAGACAAAAAAGAGCTTCTCAGTTGGGGCCACGATCTGCGTGGAGTTTGCAGGTTCTCTCCATGCCTGCGTGGGTTTTCTCCGGGAACTCGGGTTTCCTCCCACGTCTCAAAGATGTGCACATTAGGTGAATTCGTGTGTCTGCATGGTCCCGCCTGAGTGTGTGTGTGTGTGTGTGTGTGTGTGTGTGTGTGTCCGCGCACACACGCGCACACGCGTCTGCCCTGTGATGGAAGGGCATCCTGTCCACGCTGGCTTCCCGCCTTGTGCCCTGAGCTACCAGGAGACCCCAGATTAGAATAAGCAGGTTGGAAAATCATTATCTTACCTGTTTTTGTTCATCTTCTTTAAATGTATGTATAGCTCACATTTATTTCAGTCTTTAATATTAGATGTGTTTTGAGTCTTTATGTAGCTGTCGGGTGATGTTTGGTGACCAGATGTATGCCATAGGAACTTAACTCTCGTTTATATCAATTAGACACTGGGAGTATTGGTTTCGTTATATGTCGTTTTGCTTAAAGTTGCAGTTCCCATGAGCCCATGGCCACGTTAGGTGATGGATCTGATCTAATTACTGTAGATCCATGGGTTCGGGGTGACCATCTCCTGTCTGGGATTGCACGCGGTTGTCATTTTGCAGAACCCTGCCTGTTTGCCTTGCCTTGGACTATACCAGTTTACATCCTCACCAGCAATGATAGGCCCCGTTTCCCTCAGCCATGACAGCCAGGTGTGTCATCAGACTCTGGAGCTCATGTTCCTGATGAGTGTCCCTCATCTTGTCACACGGCTGAGGCCACGTGAGTTTCCTCGTAACCCACTTGTCAGTGTTCTACCTGCTTTTCTTCTGGAACCTTGGTCCTTTTCTCATTGAGTTCTCGCAGTTCTTTATTAGGGAGATGAACGCTTTGTACTTTTATGATTTGATTTCTTTCTGGGACTAGCTCTGGACTGCAAATTGAGCAGACCTGAGATCAGGCCCTGGCTTCGTGACTTACTAGCTGTGTGGCTCTGGGCACCTTGCCAGACGTCTCTGAGTGTCAGTTCCCTCATTCGTATACAGGAATGCTGCCTGCTTCTCGGACCTATTGGGGACATATCACAAAATAATGTGTGGTCAAGCCCTTGGCCCAGGGGCTGATGCGGGAGGCTTGAGGAAGTCAGGGGGTGCATTTCCTGGTTAGCCTTCACCCCTCCCCTCACTTACTACTTCTAATAAATATACTAACCCCAGGCTAGGCCCTGTTCTAGGGGCTGCTGGGAAGGACTGGCCCACGGAATCAATCAGCCACTAGCCACATGTGATTATTTAAATTTAAATGAGTTAAAATAGAGTAAGATTGAATAATCAGGTCCTCAATTGCACTAGCCACATTCAAGCATCAAGCATTTAGTGGTTGGCAGTGATCTAGGAGGCAAACGGACCTCAAGCAGATGAGTGAATAGGATCATTCAGTGAGTGGTAAGTCCTGGGGAGATAGAAAAGAGGGGGCGATGGGGAGGTTACTCTAAGGGGGTCATTTTAGAGGATGACAAGTGCCATCTGAGTGATGGAAGGGACCCAGACAGGCCAAGATCTGCAGGGGGAGGCAGGAGCACCAAGTAAAGATGCCCCAGCATGGGGATGCATGGGTCCTGCAGATTCTGGAGAGACCCCAGTGGGCACAGAGGGGTGCTAGCTGGAGCTGAGATGGAGAGGTGAGCAGAGTTTGGACTGAGCTGGTGAGGCTGCCGTGGTCCTCAGACGAGAGGTGACAGGGCTTGTACCAGGGTGGTGGCTGTGGAGGGGTTTGCAGCCTTTGGGGGGGCGGCTAACAGCTTTATTGAAATATATAGTCATCTCTCCATATCCATGGAGGATTGGTTCCAGAACCCCCTGCAGATACCAGAATCCACAGATGCTCAAGTCCCTTATATGAAATGTCATAGTAGATACCTTTAGGAACTGCCAGACTATTTTCCAAAGCAACTGTACCGTTTTACATTCCCACCAGCAATGTATGAAGGTTCTAATTTTTCCAAATCCTCACCAACACTTGTTAACCTCTCTCTTTTTGATGGTAGCCATCCCAGTGGGTATGAAGTGAAATCTCCTTGTAGTTTTGATTTGTATTTCCTGTTGAGCGTCTTTTCGTTTACTTATTGGCCATTCATATTCATTCTTTGGAGTAATGCCTATTCAGATCCTTTGTCCATTTTTAAACTGGGTCATTTGTCTTTTAATTACTAAGTTGTAATTATTCTTTATATATTCTGGACACAAGTTTCTTATCAGATGTAATTTTATGATTTGTAGAAATTTTCTCCCATTCTGTGGATTGTCTTCACTTTCTTAATGGTGCCCTTTGAGGCATAAACGTTTTTCATTTTTATGAAGTCCAATTGATTTTTCTTTTGTGGCTTGTGTTTTTGGTGTCACATCCAAGAAACTTGCCTAATCCAAGGTCGGGAAGATTTATGCCTATTTTCCTTCTGAGTTTTCTAGTTTTAGCTCTGACATTTCGGTCTTTGATCTATTTTGAGTTGATTTTGATATACGATGTGAGATTTACAGCATGTTTTAAAGGAAGAGGCTTAGCTTTGTTGATGGGGTGGGGAGAGGGAGAAAAATGGAGGGCAGCCCCAGGGTCTTGAGCAGTTTTTCAGGGAAGGAATCGAGAGGCCTGTTTTGAGCATGTAAAATCTAAGATGAGCATGAGCAGTGAGTGTAGATGTTGACTGGGTAGTGGGATCTACAATCTGGAGTCCTGACATGGAGGCAGAATCAGGAGTTGTCTGTGCATAGAGGGGATTTATTTAATGTCCTGGAGCATTTTGAGAGATCCCCAAGGGAGTGATATAGCAAAAAACGGCTCTGCGGCAGGCCTGGGACGTGCCTGCCTGTAGACAGCCCTCTCAACCATGTACGATGTGGAGGGGCTGAGTAGAACCAGCCAGGGAGGTAGAAGGGGAGCCAGAGAGTCTCATAAGGCATCAAAAAAGAGGCTACGAGGCAAGGATCACGAATCCAGCCTCACTCTTCACTGACGCTGTGTGTTCTCGAGTAGGTGTTCTTTCCCTCTTTGGGCCTGCCTTTCCTTGTCTGTGTGAGGGGAGTGTGAGACGTAAACTCCAAATTCTGGAGTCCCACATATACTGGATTGTGCCTATATCCCCAATATATAATGGAGTGGAAAGAAAATGACAGGATTCAGACTGTAGTGTATCTAGTATGTACTATTCACGTACCGTTTCACTGTGTATCTGTGCATATGTGCAAGTGCGTTTGGGTGTATGGAGAGATGTCTAAAATGAAGTCACCAAAAGTTACCAGTGGCAGTAATGAGGCCGGCTAACATTTACCGAGGGCTCCCACTTGCCGGGCATTGGGGAGACTAGTCTGAGGCAAGCCAGGTGCCCAGGACTCTTGCACGTCCGCCCCCTGGTGGCAGCACTGTGTCATATACCTTGTGTGCTGTTCCTTACTTGGTGCTCTGAAGAACCTGGAAGATGAGTACTACTATTATTGGTCTTTTCCCACAGGGCCAAGGCTCAGAGAGGTTAAGGCACTCACCCGAGGTCACACAGTTAAGTGGTCGAGGCCGGGCCGAACCCAGTCTTGCCGATTACCTCTCATCATTGAGGCAGACGGCTGTGGGGAGGGGTGGTTTTTAGCGCTTTAATTTTCTTCTTTGTCCTTTTAGGTGTAGAATGAACTCTCATGACGTGACATATTCTTCCTGGAAATGGCAAAGCCCAGTAAAGTCCTTTTCTTGTGTTCTGTGTCTCAGGTGCCACTGCGGGACCTAGGAAGGGAGGATGCCCTCCGGGACAAGGAGCGGCCACTTCGGCAGGTGTCGCCTGCGGCCTTGGGTCCCCGGAGAAGCCACAGCTTCTGCAAGGACAAGAGGACCGGGGCCTTTGTGGTGAGTGATACCGGTGTGGCCGGCGTCGAACTCGCAGGCGGTGTTGGTCATTGGACAGCCCTGGGAATGTGGCTGTAGGGAGAGTCACGGCTGACCCAGCAGCCTGAGCGGGCCCAGGGTGGGCAGGCGCCTGCGTGGGAATCTGGTGCTGCCTGACTGGCTCTGCCGCGGTTCCCGATGGGGAGGGGTTTGGTGGCTCTGCTGAGGAGGGCTTCCTTCCTCGCGGGTTTCTGGCCCAGCTGCCTGGCATAGGGCCATCAGGAGAACGGGCACTGAGGTCTGAAGGTCCTGGGTTCGAGTCCCAGCCCTGTCCTCTCTCAGCCTCTTTGAGCAATTCACTTAATTCCTCTGCGCTTTAGTTTCTTTGCCTGGACAACAAGATCATGATTCCTAATTCTCACGCGCTGTTGGGAGGACGGAGAGAGTGTGTGCAGAGTCTAGTATGGTATAATTTGCGCAATAGCTGACAGTTGTGGTCACCATGGGCGGCGTGTTAAGCTGGTTCCGGAGCCGTATCACCTGGGTTCAGATCTAGCTTAGCATGCAGACAGGTCTCTGTCTTGTTTCCTCATGTGTAAAATGAGGATAACAATAGCATTGCTTCGCAGGGCTGGCGTGTGGCTCCGCTCGCATAGAGTAATGTGGGCAGTCTTTACCATGGTCTCAGGTGCACAGCAAACACTTTAATACGTGTTACGCTTACCCTTATTCTTATTCTTGTGTTTGAGTCTCCGTTTGGCTGTTACTCGGGTCAGTTCTGTCTTCTTGGGTCAGCACTTCCTCTCTCTCAGCCTATTTCCTTCCTTATAAAAGGAGGCGGGTAAATGATGCAGCTGGACCCTGGAGGAACCCCCACCTCTGGAGCTTCAGTGTCCCCAAGTGAGTCTTAGGGCTTTGCCACTTCCGATTTTCTGTGATTTTCTTTTCTTTTTTTTGAATTTACTTCCATGATTCTTGGACATTTGCCGAGTTCTATACTTGCTCGTGAAGTCCCTTCCGGGCCCCAGGCCCCGTGTGGGGGAATCTAAGATAGCTGTTTCTTTAATGAGGTGATACTAGTCCTGGACACAGATCCTTTTTGGAGTGTATCTGTTCCTGCTCTCATGTCTCGGAGACATGGGACCCTCCAGCACTTAAATCCTAGGTCCGTTCCTTCTAACCTTATGGCCACGGGAAAGGAACTTTGCTTCCCCAAACCTTAGTTTCCTCCCTTGTAAAATGGGGTGAAGAAGATGCCCCTGGCAGGGTTTGTGCTGGGACCTGATGGAAGAATGGTAGCAATAGAGTTAAAAAGCCTGACCGTGGGCCTGGGGCCAGACGGCTGCTGAGCAGCCTTGAAAATTTCCCCAAGCGTTCAGATCTCAGCCACAAACACACACCTTTGAAGCCTGCCTGGGCTTTTCATTAAATGTTCCCTTCCACTGATTTCTTTCTTGCCCTTTTTCTCTATTTGCTCTCTGGTGGCACCGGCTCAGCCTATCTGATTATACTTGAACTTTTGTGCGCGTGTGTGAAGACAAAGGTTATGGAGAGAAAAGCATTTAAAACCGGTCTTTTTATAGTCTCTGCTTCCTGGCCTCCTCCCTGGTCGCCCGGCTCCTCCTCTTCCACTCTCTGTCATTGAGAAGTCTTTGTCCTTGGAGTCCTCGAGTGGCTTGCCTGGGCTCTCTCCTTCCAGCCCCCGAGGCCCCTGCCCCATTACTTCCTGCTTGATTTCCTCCCCTCCAGAGGTGGAGGAGTGAGGCCTGAACAGGATGGGGCTGGGAAGGAAGACCTCCTTTCTCTGCTTTCAGGACTCATGTCTGCAATTCTGGGGAGTGGCCGCCAGGGGGTGGTGGTGTCTCGCTTAGCTTGTCATGGCTCTGAAGCCTGACTAGGGGGAACCTTAGTTAGCATTGGGCTTTGGAGGCTGAAAGAAAGAAGCAGGTTCACGTTCCTTGGGCAAGAGAAAAATCCTCAATTGATGCCTTGGCTGCAGTAGGCACTTTTCCTTCTCTCTTTCCGTGCCCTTCCTTTTTCTCTGTCCTCTCCTCTTCTACCTTCCCTTCCTCCTCACTCCCCCGCTTTCTCTCTCCTCTCCCTTTTTTCTCACCTGGTCTGACTCTGTCATTATAAATGGGGAAACTGAGGCCCAGAGAGAGGCCCTGACTTAGCCTGGTGGTGACCCCGCAGGTAGGGCCTGAGGTCCTGAGCCCTTGGCCCTGCTGGCCACCCCTCCTCCTCTGCGTTTTGTACTTCGTGAAGTGTTTGAGGGGGTTCACGCGACTGTTTTGATTAATGACACGGTGCTGTTGATTTTCAATTTACGTTCAAGTTTATCCCCAGTTTTTGAGCCTGAGTCTCAGGCCTTGTCATACTCCCCCATGTTAGGGAGTACGAATCTCATTTTGCAGATGAGGAAACTGAGGCTCAGAAAGGTTAAGCCATTTGTCCAAGGCCACAGAGTTAGCAAGTAGGGAGCTGGAATGGAAACGGAGCCTGTTTTATTTCTAGCCTTGGACGTGGGCCCTTTCTGCCTTGGGGCTGTGCTTTTGGCCTGTCACCAACGCTTGCCGCCCCCTCTCTTCCCTTGAGCTTACAGTGGTTGGTATGCATTAGCCCATGAGGAAACAAGACACCCTGGGCTGTATGGCTGAGAAAGCGATATTTGTCCAGCCCAGGGTTGGCCACCCTCTGAAGGGCACCTGAGACCTGCCAGGGCTGATTTGCATAGCCCCACCCACCGCTGGCTGAATGCCAGGCTGGCCAGACCTGAGCGTGAGTGAGGTCCTGTGGTTTGTCCTGGTCACTTCACAGAGGTGAACCAGTGAGTTATCAATCAGGGCCTCTCTTTCGATCCTCTGTAAAACGGAGACTCATAGTAATAGTAATGCCTAATAAAGTGCTTTCTTTGTATTGGAGATACTGGTTTCACTCCTGTTTTACAGAAGGGAAAAGTGAGGCTCAGGCCCATTAACTTCCTCTCTCAAGGTCTGAGTCTGGAGTCCATTCTCCTATCGGTTCAACTTCCCACTACTCTGCTTCCTAGGTGGGAGGGTGGAGCTGAAATGAGGCGATGCTTATAAAGTACTTAGTGCCTGCTGAAGAGTAACTGCCTGATAAATATTACCCGCTATTATTATATTGTTAATTATTATTTGCCGTCAGTGTCTTTTTCTACATTCTTTGGAAGAGCTACTAATGGGACAGGAAGTTGTCCCCAGTCTTAGGAGTTTTGTGCAGCTGAGGAAACCGAGGCCTGGTGAAGGGGTTGTCCAGCGTCCTACAGTAGCTGGAGGCAGAGTTGGGACTGGAATTTCGCCTTTCTGATTCCTTGGACAGTGCTCGCTGTTCTCCCCCTCCCCTGTTCCTTTCAGGGGTGCCCTTAGGTACTTGGGTTCATGTGGCAGATCTGAGCCCCACGCTGTGCGTTCCCCCTGCCCCCATCTACAGGTGGATGCACCATCCTTTCCCCATAAAGTGAGCCTTTGGTCTGCACTCATGCGGGGATCATAAAACACGGTGATTCAGTTGTGGACCATGAACTGGAGTGACATTTCACCCTCGAAGCTCCTCCCATGACTATGAAGGCACAGCGTTACCAGCTGTGGAGGTTCTTTACAATAGGGCAGGTGGGCGGGCCTCTGGTAACTTCCAGAACATTCTCCCAAATCCCCAAACCCGGCAGTTGGCATGTGCTGGCTCATTTAGTGATGAGTTCATTCCCCGTGGGCCTACTGTGCACCAGGCCCTGAGCAAGGGGACCCTGGAGACTTTCTCATTCAGCCCCCCCAGGGTCCACAGTCCAGGGACCCCAAGGATGACCCAAGATAATCTAGTTGGTTGAAAGAGGAGAAGAGGGGGGGACATTCAAGAAGGAAGAATAGCATATGAAAAGGGGCGGAGGTGGAGTGAAGAAAGATGCACGTTTGGGGACACTTTGACTGAGCTAGAGTGTTTGGGGGGTTTTAGTCTGTCTTTTGACAGATATTTATCCTCATATCCTAGGTGCTGTGCCAGCCAGTTATTAACAAGACATAGAAAATAAGAAGTTAGATAAATAATTTCATTGGGTTCTAATGGCTGCTGTTCACTGAGCACTTACTATGTGCCAGGTAGCGTGTCATGTACTTTATCTGCATCGCTTCATTTAATTTGTTCAAGGTTCAAAGCCTCCCCAGAGGAGGGGGGGCATGCCTCCATTTGGGAGAGGTCTCACAGAGGAAGAACACGTGGTAGGTCTTGAAGGATGAACACGTGTTTGCCAGACGGGTATGGTCTTGGGGAGAAGTTGTTTGCACGGGTGGAGGAAACAGCCTGGGCAAAGGTTGAGGGGTGTGAAACTGTACTCTGTACAATGAATATATTCCAGAGTCCAGCTGATGGCCTGGAGCTCTCCTAAACTCTGCTCCGATGCATCTTTCCTGGATACCCTCAGTGTGTACTTTAACGCTGGGTGTAGACTTTTTTCCCCACATCTCTTGCTGATCCATCTGGGGTCCTTGTTTTTGAGGAGTGACGCCCCCTCCTGGCAGCATGCCGCCGTCTTTGTACCAGGATCTGGCAGGAAAATTATTGGAGGTTTGAAAGCATTTGGAGCTGATGACTTTCTTATAATGATTGGAGAATTAGGGGGAAATAGTTGGATTCTAATGCCAAGGCTAGTAATTCTTGTGAATGCAACCAGCCTAAGATAAGAGGGAACTCGTGAGGTCTCCCCTAATGGACCTGGTTAGAGATTTTCTTTGAATTCTGCTTGGTTGACCAGGTGTTCAAATGAAGAGGCAAAGATCAAAATGAAAGACCATGTATGAACTGCTAGAAAGAACTCATCAAAGATAGTGCTTAAAAGACAAGTAAGTTGTAGATAAAGATTTTGTGGTTTTTTCTTTGTCTGGGATGTGAACACTTCTTCCCATCTTGTGTCGTTTGGCATTCCCACACATGATCTCGGGTCTGTGTTCCTGTCATGTTGAACTGAACGTGTACCGGGAATGTGGCTCACTGGCTTAATCGAAAGGGCTAATTTGGCTCATGCAGTCAGATGTTCAGAGGTGGGTGACTGCTGGCTTAGCTCAGCATTGCCAAAAGTCTCTTGGACTTGTCCTCATGTTTCATGCCTCATGGTCCCAAAGTGGCTGCCTCTGTCAGGCTCTAGTTCTACTTCCAGGCAGGAAGAAGTGGGAAGCCAGAAGGGCTGTGGTAGCTGAGTCTTCCCTTTTAATCAAGAAAGCAAAAGCTTTCCACGGAGCAGCCACCAGGAGACTTGCACTTACGTATCAGGGGACAGACTTGGGTCACATGGCCACTCCTAGTAGCAAGAGAGTCTGGAGAAGTCAGTGTTTAAGCCTTCTAGCCTCTGTTGTGGAAGTTGGCCAGATTGGAAATGGCCATTGATCATTCCATAAGCAGCGTTTGTTTATCACAATCTGAAAGAAAATGGGGATTGTTAGGTCCTTGACGAGGAAGGCTTGGGCCTTCAAACCAAGATGAGACAAGAGGACATCTTCCTAGTGTCTGTATGCTGTCACATGAGATGTGTGCTGGGCACTGGGCTTCTGGGATGGGAAGATACAATCCTCGCCCACCAAGGCCCCTTGTCTTCCAGGAGCAGGGCTCGGAGAAGGGAGGGAAGGCTGAGGTACAAGCGACAGGCCCGGTAGAAGCTGGCTCAGAGGCCAGAGTGACCCTCTCTTCCTGGGCAAGTCAGGATGATGCGCCGGCTTTAGGGGTATAAGTGTGGAGCTGAATGGTGAGACACTGGACAGTGAGCAGAGCTCTTAGAAGGTCCAGGAATCCTCTGACACCTGGCTAATTTGTTAATTGCTTCTTGTCTTTCACTGCTGGGTTGGAAGGGCTGGAGAAGACCAAGTAACTTCTATTTCAGCTGATTAAAGCTCCTTTTGTGGGTGAAAACCAGCCAGACCAAAACATTTTTGTTTCCTAGGTTTTCAAATGCAAATGACCAGTTGCGCTAAAGATTTTGTATTGAGAGGATTTTGTATTCATGCATTTACCCAGCTGTCTCTCCACCTACCCACCCATCCATCCACCCATCCATCCACCCATCCATCCATCCAACCATCCATCCATCCATCCATCCATCCATCCATCCATCCATCCATCCATCCATCCATCCATCTATCCATCCACCCATCCATCCATCTGTCCATTTACCCATCCTCTACCCAGTTATTAATACATACAAAGCTCTAAGGATATAAAGATGAATAAGTTACTTTCTATCCTCAAATTGCTCACATTCATAAACTATAAACAAGTAATTTTATAGTCTGGGGTGATAAAAGTAGTCTTTTCTTCATTTATTCACCCTTTCATTTATTCAGCAGATATTTATTGAGCACCTACTGTGTGTCATGTGCTGTTTTTGGCCCTTCGGGATCAGCAGTATGTCTGGTTCCCGCCCTCCTGGAGCTCATGCTCTAGTGTGGAGAGACAGACATTAAACAAGTAGCCAGACTCAAAAGCAGGAGACTTTCAGATGGTACCAAGTGAGATGAAGAAAACAAAATAGGGTGTTGGGAATCGAATGACTAAGGAAGAGGGCGATTGGGGGCTATTTCATATTAGGAATCTGGGAGGGCTTCTCTGAGGAGGTGTCATTTGAGCTGCGACCTGAAGGCAGAGGACCCAGCCATGTAGAAGAACTAGAGGGAGAGCATCAGGCAGTGGAAACAACAAGTGCAAAGGTCCTGGGGCTTATTGTAGTCTACTAATAATAGTAATAATGACGATGATGTTACTGGGGCTAGGGAGCAGAGAGTGAGGAATGAGGGAGTTGGCAGGGGTCCGATCACACCAGGCCTTGCCAGTCCCTGTAAAGAGGCTGCTTCGAGGTAAGTGCAGGCTGCTTTGGTGAATGCAGAGGAGGGAGGTATCATAGCATCTGGAGGAATCCAGAACGGTGTCAGAGCCAGACTCAGTGGAAGAAGGAATTTGCCAAGAGGGAGGGAATCAGGTGAGGGAAATGGCATGTGCATGGGAGAACGTGGAGTTTTCCAGGAACTGCGAGGGGGGTTACCTGGGGGTTACCTGGGGCCTGGGGAGTGGTGGGGATGAAGCAGGAAAAGGTTGACAAGGCCCAGGATGAGAAGGACCCTGAGGGTCAGAATAAGGGTCTTGGAGTTGGCCTGCCAGGCGCCAGGGAAAGTTCTGACCAGGGCACTATCAGAGGTGCACCTTGGAGCGCTCTCTAGTGGGCATTGCAGGGGGGCTGGAGAGGATAGGCCGGAAGCAAACCAGTTAAAAGGCTGTTGCAGAATTGAATGAATGATGTGAGTTAAACCACGTAACTAGTCCATATTTGCCCTAGAATTGGCAGTATATATTTAAAACTGATGCAAATGCACTTTCAAATAATACCATATTGCTTAATGGGTAATACAAGTGCATTTAACAGAGTATTTTCATTTTCTTCCTTACTTCCCTTAGAACATTACTGTCATTCATTTATTCATAAGCTATAATCACCAAACACATCATTGTTGTTATTTTAAATAAACTTATTAGATCAATTAAAAAAAAAAAAGGCTGTTGCAGCAATCTGGGCAAGATCATTTAAGGAAAATTATTGTAGTTAAATATACATAACATCAAATATATCATTTTAACCGTTTTTAAGCATACTATTCAGTTCACTCTTTAGTTCCATAACTTTTTCATCATCCAGAACAGAAACTCTGCACCATTAAGCACTAGCTCCCCATTCCCCCCTCCCACAAGCCCCTGGTAACCTCTTTCCTACTTTCTGTCTTTATAAATTTGCCTATTCTAGATACTTTATATAAATGAAATCATACAATATTTGTCTTTTGGTGTCTGGCTTACTTCATGTAACATAATGTCTTCAAGGCTCATTCATGTTGTAGCAAGTGTCAGTACTTCATTCCTTTTTAAGGCTGAATAATATTCCATTTTATGTGTACAGCATATTCTGTTTATTCATTCATCTGTTGATGGACACTTGGGTGGTTTCCACCTTTTGATTTTTGTGAATAATGCTGCTAGGAACATTGGTGTACGAGCATCTGTTTGAATCTCTGTTGTCAGTTATTTTGAGTATATATAAGGGGGTGGAATTGTTCAAAAAAACATATAATATTTCTATCCTTAACTTTTCGAGGGACCACCAAACCGTTTTTCACAGTGGCTTCACTATTTTATATTCTCACTAGCAATGCGCAAGTGTCCCAGTTTCTCCACACCTTGGCCAATACTTATGTTCTGTTTTTTTGTTTTTCATTATTATTATTTTTTCATTATGTTTTTCATTATTTATTATTATTTTTTCTTTACATAATGGCCATCCTAATGAGTATGAATTGTATCTCATTGTGATTTCGATTTGCATTTCCCTAATGACTATGATGTTGAGCATCTTTTCATGTGCTTACTGGCTAGTTGTATATCTTCTTTGCCCATTTGTGAATCAGGTTGTTTGTTTTTCTGTTGAGTTATAGGAGTATGACATTTATATTCCTTATCAGATACATGATTTAAAAATATTTCCTCTTATTCTGTTGGTTGTCTTTTCACTCTCTTGATAGGGTTCTTTGATGGACAAAGAGTTTTAATTTCAGCGAAAACCAATTTATCTGCTTTCTCTTTTGTTGCCTGGGAAATAATTTTTTTTAATTGAAATGTAATATGCATACAGAAAAGAACACATATCTTAAGCCAGATGGCCTGGGTTTGAATTCCAACTCTGCTACTTACCAGCTATGTGACCTCGGGTAAGTTAATATCGTCAAGCCTCTGTTTCTCCATCTGTAAAACAGAAATACTGATGGAGCTTACTTGTTAGAAATGCAGTGAGATTAGATGAATTAATGTACGTAAGACACTATGAATCATAGGTGTCACTTTATAAGTGTGTGTTGTTATTTATATTGAGTTTCTGCATGACAGACACTGTGCTAAGCACCATACAAATATTATTCCATTATTCTGTTTAATCCTCACAAACCCCAGGAGATGGACACTCATTGTCCCCATGTTGTAGATGAGGAAACTGAGGCCTTGGCCTTTATGGGGCTTTCCAGTGCCATTTCCTAGCACTTTCCCCCTAAGTAACCTCCCTATATCCTAAGGTACTAGGAAGATACCCATTTTAGAGACTTTGAACTTGACGCTGAGAGGGGAGATGACTGGACCAAGGACACACAGTGAAGAAACAGTAACAACCGGATTGAAACCTAGCCGGTGGACTCATCTGTTGTAGCTGGTGAGGGGTAGAGGTGTCTTCAGGGTAAGGTCCCCACATGAAAAAAGGATGACATCCTGCTGGGCTGGAATCTGTTTCATTTGTGCTACTGGAGCTCCTGGGGCTCTCTGGGCTCCCAAGGACCCAGGCTACAGAGGTCCCCAAGCTGGGTGCCAACAGGCCCCAGGAGGCTGATGAATGATGGGGACGCCTGCTCGTCTTACAAAGCCTCCCCTTCTGGGGAAGAGCAGGCAACCTGGTGCGCGCGCGCCCCCTCGTGGAGCTTTGTGGGATTGCAGGTACTGGTGTACCCTAGCACATGAGAGATCCTGGAGTTTAGTAATCTTGTCCTTGGGTTAACTCATTCAATCCCACAATGCCTTGCCGCCATTTTGCAGGTGAGGAAACAGAGGCCCAGAGGCGTGACAATGACCTAGTCTTTTTGTTTCGCCTCCTTGAGAAAGTGTGTTGAAATGCCATTGTGTGTGAATGATGCTAGGAATGGGATAATCTTAATTTGACTCTCATTTTTTTTTTTTTGTGCAAAGTAAATCATTAACAAACAGATACACTTTCATCTGCTAAGTCACAATTACTTGCTTCACCTGTCACAACTGATTGAGACGCACCAGAAGGCCACCACACCCTGGCAAAATTGCTGCAGTCTACAATTGTTTGCACCTGCCAAAGTGCCCACAGTGCATTTTTATGCATATGTACACACAGACACACACACACACACACACTCAGGAACCAGGAACGAGCCCCACTAGATCCAGATTAATCTCTTTCAGCTGCCAGTTTGTGGCTTTGGACACCTACCTGAGCCTCACTTTCGATACCTGTGAAGTGGGTGAGAGAAGCCCACCCCATGCCTCTCACAGGCTGTTCAGAGTAGATGAGAAAGACACTGGGAAGCTGTAAACTGCCGAGCAGGAGTTAGTAGGCAAGGTCCTAGGTAGACTTTATAATCCATTCCAGAAACATTCGTTGATACCTACTATGCACTAGAGAGAAGTCAGATTCACATCCCTTCCTGGGATAAAATTCCATTTGCACTCAGGATCCAATCTAGTGTCTACACAATGGCCTACGAGACTGTGTGTAGCCTGGCCCCTGACTACCCATGGGACCTCCTGTCCTAGCACATGTCCTTTGCTCACTCCACTAAAGTCACACTGGCCTTCAGAATGTTCCCTTAACACACTGGGCACGTGTCTACCCCGGGGCCTTGGCACATGCCGTTTGCTCTCCTCCACATACCTTCTCTACTCCTCTCTTCTCAGAGCATCTCTGAGCTCAAATAATACCCTTCAGCGGGACCTTCACAGGCACCCTGTCTATAGAAGGACCCCGGCCCCCACTGTTTTCTCCCAGCACACGCATTGTCATATACAGGGTTCTCCCATCACCCGGTGTCTGCCTCCGCCATCGGAGTAGAGGCTCTAAGAGGCAGGGACCCCGAGCACAGTACCTGACATGTAGTGAGCATGGAATGAATGAATGAAGTAGCAGCCCCCCACATTTTTTAACATTTTATTTTTTAGAGCAGCTTTAGAATCACAGCCAAATTGAGAGGAAAGTATAGAGAGTCCCCATATGCCCCCTTCCCCCACACACGAACAGCCTCGCCTATCATCAACATACCCCACCAGAGTGGTGCATTTCATATAATTGGTGAACCCACACTGACACATCGTCACCCCAAGTCCATAGTTTACATTTGGGTTCACTCTTGGTGTACATTCTGTGGGTTTAGACAAATGTATAACAACATTTATCCATCATTATATTATCATACAGAATAGTCTCATTGCCCTAAAAAGCCGGTTCTCTGCCTATTCATCCTTCCCCTCCAAGCCCTGGCAACCACTGATCTTTTTCCTGTCACATAGTCTTTTCTAGAATGTCATATAGTTGGAACCATCCAGTATGTAACTTTTTTAGATTGGCTTCTTTCACTTAGCAATGTGCAGTTAAGTTTCTTCCATGTTTTTTCATGGCTTGATAGCTCATTTCTTTTTAGCTCTGAATAATATTCCATTCCATTGTCTGGATGTACCATGTTTTTTTTTTAATCCGTCCACCTGCTGAAGGACATCTTGGTTTCTTCCAGGTTTTGGCAGTTATGAATAATGCTGCTAGAAACACCTGTGTGCAGTTTCTTGCGTGGGCCTAAGTACTCAACTCCTTTGGGGATCTTAGTGCTTTCAAGGTGACTGCTGGATCGTATGGTTAGAGTATGTTCAGTTTTGTACCCTATCATATTTTAAGTGTACAATTCACTGGTTTTTAGCATACTCACAAAATTGTATACCCATCAAATAATCAATTTTAGAAAATTTTCATTAATCCCCAAAAAAGCCCAGTGCCTCTTAGCAGTCAGTTCCCAACCCCCTTCTCGCTAATGCTGTCATTTATCCACCCCCTCAGATGTGCCAGGCGCTGCACTTGGTTCATTGTCATGGTGACCCTATGAGGTGGGGACTATTCCTGTTCCCATTTTCCAGATGACAAAGCTGAGGCCCAGGGAGGTGGAGCCTCCTGCCGACATCACTCAGCTAGGAAGTGGTGGACCTGGGATCTGAACCCACGTGGAGCCTGTGCTTGGAGGATCTAACACATGAATTTGAAGTTTCCCAAACTCTAATCATTCTCGTATCACCTTGAGAACTTTGCATGTTTATGAACCACCTAGGCTTATATTTAGTTCATGTTATTCTTGAACCGGACTCACTTTTTTAATATAACAGCTTTATTGAGATATAATTCACATACGGTACAACGCACTCATTTAAAGGATACGACGCGGTGGTTTGTAGTATATTCATAGAGTTGTATAACCATCACCACAATTACCTTTAGAAGATTGTCCTCATCCCCCAAAGAAAGCCATTCCCATTATCTGCCACCCCTAATCCTACCTCCTTCCAGCCTCTATTCCAGTAGAATGGAGGCGACCTCTATTGTACTTTCTGTCTCTCTAAATTTGTCTATTCTAGGTGCCTCATATAAATGGAATTGTACAATATTTGTCCTTTTGTGTCTGGCTTCTTTCATTTCCTACAGTGTTTTCAGAGTTCCTGTAGTGCATGTCAGTCCTTCCTTCCTTTTTATGGCCGAAAAATAGTCCCTTGTGAATGTACCACATTTTGGTTATCCATTTGTCAGTTGATAGACATTTGTTTTTTCATCCACTTTTTGTCTCTCTTGAACACTCCTATCGTTTTTATAGTCCCATTGTACTGGTTTAATTTTCTTCACAATTCTAACCTCTATCTGTACTTATTATTAATTTGTTTTCTGATTTCGTCTCTCTGCCCCAAATAAGAATTGCAGGGTGGCAGGCTTCTTGACTCCCTCATGTGTGTAAATACAGAGTTGATGTTCAATGAATGTTTGTTGAATGAGTGAGTGAGTGAGTGAGTGGGTGGGTGGGTGAGTTAACAGCTCAGCAGGGCAGACAGACATGTGTACGACTAACTAACTTGATGAAGGAGCAAGTGACTTGGTTGTGGGGGAGCCAGAAGGCTCCAGTTACAACTGGATCTGGGTCTTGATGGGTGAGTAGAAGTTGGCCAGAGAGAGAGAGAGGCAGGAAGAGCCTCTCGGGCAGAAGGCTCAGCCTGAGCAAGGCCGGGAGGCTTGATAGCTTGTGTTGCAACAGTGATTTGTTGTCCTTGACACATAGTTCCTGGGAGGGGAACCCCCCCCCCACCCCATGCCCCCCCACCCCATGCTCCTCATCACTGAGCAGAAAGGAGGGTTTAGAGGAAAATGGAGAATTTAGTCAGGGAGCCACATGCCAAGTTCTACTGCATCTGCCTCAGAAATCTGACTTGGTGATTCCTAAATACCTGGCCTCAGACAGAGGCACCAGGTCACCTCAGGGCTTCTGAATCCAAGTTTGTGGCACTTTCTCTCAAGATTCTGTGCCAGGAGCTCCATGCAGAAGCCAAGCCAGGCAGGGATGAGGATTTTGTGACAAAAGAGAGGGAGAAGGGGCGGGGGGTGGGGTGGGCCACTGTGGCATTTCAGCCTGTCCCTGCCCAGAGTTGCTGGACTATTCATGTTTCAAGCAAAACTGATGATCTTAATGTGAAATCTCTCACCGTTTTTATATGTTGGAGCAAAAAACAATTTTTTAAAAAAAACTTAGCCATATCCATCTGCCTTCAACTAACGCATGGGGTATTGGCAGTCTTGCTTCACACACGCTACCTCTGTGAATCCTTGCCACAACTTATGGGCAAACTGAGGCCTAGGGAAGTGAAGTGACTCGGCCTAGGCTCATACAGTGGGCGGGTGACATCTCATTCCAGAGCTGTTGGACTCGGATGCCTCCACGTTCTGAAATGACCTGATGTCCTCCAGGGGGTGTTCTAGCTGCAGTTTCACATGCCCCCTCTCCCATTCCATTCCTCCTTCCAGATTAAAGAAGGCACAAGGTTCCTTGTGCAGTGTTCCAAAATGACCACCAGGGGGCAGGATGGAGGTGCTCTAGTTTCAACGTTTCATTTTATTAGTTTTTAATGTCTTCTGCATTCGTCCTAAACTTGAAAAAGCCACAATTTTCATGACCATTTTGATTTTATTTTAATGCATGCCACTGATTTGGGCACACGTGTCACTCAGCGCCATTACTCGTTAGGTCTCTTGTCAGTTTCCAGTGTTCAAGCCTGACATCAGAGCAGCTGGGCTGACTTGGGGACATTCTGCAGCCTGCACAGCCTTGGCCACGTCCCCCTGTCTGTCTTCCCTGATGTCTCCTCTTTCTGCCCCTCCTTCTCTTCCTCTTTCTTCTTCCTTCCCCTCTTTCTCCAAAAGCTTATAGTTTATAATTTGCATACTATAAAATTCACTCATTTTAAATACAAAATTTAATATTTCTTTTGTAAATTGACGGAGTTGCACAACCACCACCCCTGTCTAATTCCAGAACCCTTTCATCACCCCAGAAAGAAACCCCATACCCATTAGCAATCCTTCCCCACTCCTCCTGCCCCCAGCCCCTAGCCACCTCCGATCTGCCCTCTGTCATTTTGCCATTCCTGGGCATTTCCTGTCACTGGAATCACATAACCTGTGGTCTTTGTGGCTGGCTCTTTCCCTGAGCACAGTGTTCTCGATGCAGCCACGTGTAGCATGCCTCAGTGCTTCGGTCGGTCCTCTGGGTTGAGCTGCTTCCGTCTTGTCCTTGGGTCACTACCCTGTCCCACCTACTCTCTGCATAGTCAAGAAAAGTGACTGGGGCCCGAGGGGCAGCTGCTGGGTCAGGCTGAGCAAGAGAGAATGAAGAATGTTCAGCTTCCCCCCTTCCCCAGCTCTGTGTTTTAAGTGATTTCAAACATCCTGCAGCTGACAACACCTGGTGGGTTGTCTCTGCCCTTGTGGGATGAGCCCAGATAAGCCCTGGTTCTGATGGACTGACCCCAGCTCGGGCCCCTCCTAGTTGCCCTGCCATCCAGGGTGGCGAACTGATAAATGACACGAGGCACTCATGGCCGAGATGTTCTGAGTGCTTACCAAGCTCTGGGCTCTGAGCACTTAACACGTATGACCTCATTTCCCCTCCCGGTGACCTTGTGGGGCAGTCGCTGTCATCGCTCCTAACTTCCTGGAGGGAACTGGGGCACAGAGAGGTTAAACAACTGGCCCAATATCACACAGCTAGCTAGTGCTGGGATGAGGAGTCAAAGCCAGGCAGTCTGCCTTTGGTGTCCATACTCTCCACTAGTGCCCTAGGCTGCCTCTGCGAGACATGCTACCCTCTCCCGAGGTCTCGGTTTCCCCCTTGGACAGCCTTCTGCTCTGTCTGTGCTCTGAATCTTCAGGGAGTTGTCAACTGCTGGAAGACAGGGGCATGTGAAAGGCTTCTGTGGGCCCCTTTTGGTGGTTGACACTAGCTGCGCCATGCACACAGTAGGTCTGTCCTTGGTGTGTTATTGATGTACAGATTCAAATGTTGCTGAGAACTCTCTGTCCCTCAGGAAATAGTTACAGAGCACCTACTGAGCGCTGGTCTGCGTGCCAGGCCCTGGGACCTCTGAGGTGACCCAGGCTCTGCCCATAGGCAGCTCACAGCCCTGTCGGGAAGACAGGCTCTCATCACACCAAGCACCTTAATATACCCGAAGAGGGACTCAGTGACTCATGCTTGTTCAGAGGGCTTCCTGGGAA
>NW_011889032.1:1536971-1539555 GCF_000151845.1 Pteropus vampyrus | reverse complement strand
TGCGAGACATGCTACCCTCTCCCGAGGTCTCGGTTTCCCCCTTGGACAGCCTTCTGCTCTGTCTGTGCTCTGAATCTTCAGGGAGTTGTCAACTGCTGGAAGACAGGGGCATGCGAAAGGCTTCTGTGGGCCCCTTTTGGTGGTTGACACTAGCTGCGCCATGCACACAGTAGGTCTGTCCTTGGTGTGTTATTGATGTACAGATTCAAATGTTGCTGAGAACTCTCTGTCCCTCAGGAAATAGTTACAGAGCACCTACTGAGCGCTGGTCTGCGTGCCAGGCCCTGGGACCTCTGAGGTGACCCAGGCTCTGCCCATAGGCAGCTCACAGCCCTGTCGGGAAGACAGGCTCTCATCACACCAAGCACCTTAATATACCCGAAGAGGGACTCAGTGACTCATGCTTGTTCAGAGGGCTTCCTGGGAACGTCCTTTTTGCATTGGGCCTGAAAGGTAGTTGAATTTCCACAGGTGGAAAGGGCGTTCCTGGCAGAGGGCTCTTGCCTGACCCAAGGCTGGGAGGCTGAGGGTCCATGTACGGCAGAGGAATGGATGTGGCTGTGACAGTACATGGAGGCCATATGGCAAAGGGCACTGAGGGCTGAGCCAAGAAGCACGGTGCACCTTGATGGATGACAGGCACGTGGGGTCGAGCAGGCTCCTCCAGCATTCTTGGGTGGGGGCCATGTGGGCACCATCTCTGTCCAGCTCTTGGCTCAGGGCTTGGACACCGTGGTCTACAGGTAGTGTGTGACAAATGAGTGGGCTGCCTGGATTCCTAGAAAGTCATAAATTCAAATGCCTGCGAGGGTCAGCACATGGTCTGGGCCAGGGCCGTGGGGAGCGGGAAGAATGTGGCGGATCCAGCCCCCAGACGGCACCGTGCAGTTTTCTGTCCCTGTCCCCACACAGGAATGCGGGCCTTTGTGCCAGGCCACCCTGCATTTCTAGAGAAGCCAGAAATCTGCGTTGCCACACATAGTTCCGATGCTCAAATGTTGGCACCTGACTAAAAAAACAAAATAGTGTGCCTGCTTTCCTTCTCCATTTCAAGATAACCCTCCCAAACCCCCAAAACAGCACCCAAACAAAATCACGCCTGGGGGGCTGCTAGTTTTCAATCTGTTTTCTGTCCTGAATGCCGATGTCAATTTTAACAACCTCCCATCTTTTTTTTTTTTTTATAGGCAGGAGTTTCTGCTCAACACTAAGCACTCTGCGTATATTTATTTACATGATTGCCTGGACAGTCTTTTTTGGAATGAATGAATGATATTAATAAGAATCGCTGGAGGACCTGCCGTGGCCAGAGTTAGGATTAGGGCTGGGGGAGCTTAAGTGACGGGGGGTGGGCCCTTGGGAAGGGAGATTGAATGAGGAATGATAAAGAGGCAGAATGTTCCCCTAGAAAGGGTGCTCGGGGACCCTGTGGCTGGGGACCCCTTTAGCCTAGCTGAAGGCTGCCGCAGGAGGTAGGAGGGTTTGACCTTGAGCTGGAGATCTCAACATGACTGGGAGTGAACCAGGTGAAGAGGAAGGGGGAGCATATTATTTTTCAGGGCTGCCGTAATGAATTGTCACACATGTAAAACAACACGTATTTATGCTCTCACAGTTCTGGAGGCCAGAAGTCTGAAATCCAGGTGTCAGCAGGGCCATGGCCCTTCCAAAGATTCTAGGGGAGGATCCATCCCGCCTCTTCCAGCTTCTGGAGGCTCCAGGTGTTCTTTGACCTGCGGCCCCGTTTCTGCGTCCCTGCCACAGCCCTCACGAGGCAGTCTTTATGTCTGAGTTTTCCCTTCTGTCTCTTATAAGGACACTTACGGGATTTAGGGCCTACCTGAGTAATCCAGGATGATCTCATTTCAAGATCCTTAACTTAGTCACATCTGCAAAAACCTTTTTCCAAGTAAGGTCACAGGTTTACAGGTTCTGGGTAGATATACCTTTCTGGAGGCCACCATTCCAGGACCAGCATGTGCAAAGGTCCTGGGGGCACCAGGCTTGAGGGCTAGGGAGCCAGGGAAGGCTTCCAGCGATGGGGACGGGGGGAGGGGGTGGGGACGTGCCTTTGTCACATTTGTGCATGCAGGTGGTTCTCCTGGCCAGGCGGAGAAGGGTCCCACAGGGCCGGGTGGGGCTGGCCAGCCAGCCAGAGTGAGATAACCCAGACTAGGGGTTACTTCCAGCCTGGGGTGAGGGGTGCAGAGGGGTGCAGTGGGGTGGGGTAGTGGGGGCGTGCCCCCGGTGACTTTGACCCCCTCCAGGATGGGAGGGTGGGAACCTGGAGGGGTCTCCATCACCGGAGCCTGCCCGCCCCCGCCTGCCTCATCTCGGTTTGGCTCTGTCCCCATCTTGCCAGGCTGTCTCTCCGCCTCCACCCCCACCCCTCTTCCCTGCTGTCCAGCTCTCTCCCCAACTGCGCTCTGTTCTCTTTGTCCCCGACGGCTTCTCGGGCCATCTGTTTCCTCGCTTCCTCTGACTTGCTTCGGGTTCATCCCTTTTCCTGCCTGTGTCTCTCTCCGTCTTGGCTCTTCTTCATCAGACAAGCTTCACCCTCAGTGACCACGCTCTCATCCCCTCC
>NW_011889032.1:1532801-1535071 GCF_000151845.1 Pteropus vampyrus | reverse complement strand
CCCATCAGAGATGCTCCAGGCGGGGCTCACGAGACCTGATCTGTGGCTTCCCCGCCCCAGAGGCAGCCTGACCATTTAACGCAGCATCCAGCTGGTCCCCTGGCTGCCAGCCGGCCTCTGAATGATTCATGCTGCCTTGAACTTGACTCCAGTGTGACAAGCCCAGTGGGAAGAGCCGCCCCCTCCAGAAGAAAACTGGAGGTTCATACAATGCTCGCAGCATAACCCCGGGCACCAGAGATGGAGTATTATTACTGCCCCGGCTTATTGAAGTTCTTACGGTACCTCTGGGTGAGTGTGGCCAGCCAGACTGGTGTTTCTTTTTTCTTCCCTGCCTGCCTCATGCCAAGTTTGCTTTCTGGCTCTGCCTGGCTGGCAGCATCTCTGATTTCTTTAAGACATGGTGGTTGTTTCAAGGAGGAGGGGATGTTGGGGAAAGGGATGGGGACTTGTAGAGGAGCACGGAGTCCTGACTCTAGTGGGGATCGGTGGTTCAGGACCAGTCACAAGTGGCCTCAGAAGAACAGGAAAACAAGGGCAGTGTCAGCGAGTTGTCCAGAAAGCGACATTTCTTTGACTTAAAGGGCTATTCTTCATTCTGAAATGATATCCCTCTCGCCTTTCTGTGCCTGTGAAAATGCTGTCCTTTTTGAGGTGGAAAAAATAGATTTTGTTTCTCTTTGAATGAACTTACCAAGCAAAAGTAAAAAAGTTGAAAGAAACCCTTGCTTTGTGTTCTTCCCTTTATGTAACACAGGAAAAAAAAAACAAAAAAAAAAAACCCTGAAACTTTTCTTGGCGAGATGCCAAAGTCGGGGAACCCATGCAGAAGTGCTTTTTGGGGTATAAAGCGCTTTTCAAATCTTGTTTAGACTGAGACTGACCTGCTGTGTATACTTTGGGCAAGTTGCTTGAACCGGTGGCAAGCAACCGGTTGCTCTGAAACCGTGCAGGTCGGGGGGCAGTGCACGGTAGGTGATGGTGGGTTATGTGACATTTATCGGGGCTCTTTGAACAGAGGGGCGAAGCAGGAGATCGTCACGGGTGGGTCTCAGAATTTTCCAGAACATTCGCCACTGGGTTGAGAACGCTCCAAAGGGAAAGATTTAGGAAATATTATTTTTCCCCCTGCTGAGTGTTTGCAAATACTTCAGATGCCTTCTCGCCCAGGGAATTTTCCGGAGCGCCTAAAAATACAAGTTTAGGAAACATTGTCCTTTAGCCACCTCTTCCCTGGCGTGGGCCCTCCCTCCCAAACCCCCTGGGGAGCCGCTGAAAACAGAAGCCCTCTTGATCCTTATTCTGTGGTTATTGACATTGCAACATTGCCACATTGTACCTGTAAGATGACATGGATGGACTTATCTTAGTTTGGATGTTTATTACAAAAAAACAATGTGTGGACATGATAGAAAACTGGGAAAATCCTGAAGAGTATAAAGAAGAACTTAACATCTCCCGTAATCGTCTATGGCCTTGAATCTGCTGTCTGCTGTCCTGATGACCTTGATGTGCCCAGCTGTGTGGCAGGCTCTGGGCTTAGTGCTAGGGAAGCCGTTATTGTGATTTATAATGGGAAATAGATATTTGGTCTTTGTTGCCTCTCAGGCACAGATGTCTTTGTGCCTGAAACCCTGGGAGCCACTGAAGTTCTTGAAATTTCCTGAGTAATAAGAGCAATAAAGAAGTCTTAATATTCATGACAAACCCCTTTCAACCGCACCTGAGTTAAAGCACCCAAGGATGAGAGCTGGTTGCCAGGGAAACCAGTCACTAGATTAGAAGGTAGCAACTTTCAGTTCTACACCCCCTCACCTCCAGGGAGGGGAAAAGGGTTGGAGGTTGCCTCAGTCACCAATGGCCAGTGATTCGATCAATTCTGCCTATGTAATAAAGGCCCCTTGAAAATCCAGAAGGATGGGGTTTGGGGAGCTTCCGGGTTGGTGAACACCTGGAGATTTGGGGAAAGGTGTATTCAGAGAGAATGGAAGCTCCTTACCCCTCCTTGCATACCTTGTCCTATGTGTCTCTTTCATCTGGCTGTTCCTGAGTCACATCCTTTTATTAGAAATCAGTGATCTAGTAAGTAAAATGTTTCTCTGAGTTCTGTGAACTGCTCTAGCAAATTCATCGAACCCAAGGAAGGGGTCATGGGAACCAATGGTTTATAGCCAGTTGGTCAGAAGCACAGGTGACAGCCTAGACTTGCCACTGGTGTTTGAAATGTATGTGTGTGCATGTGTGTGGGGCGGGCAGTCTTGCAGAACTGA
>NW_011889032.1:1528843-1532206 GCF_000151845.1 Pteropus vampyrus | reverse complement strand
AGGATATGTGGGAGCAGGCAGGTGATGCTGTGGTGGGGGGAGGGGCAGGGTGTGCCAGGCAGACATATGCACAAGGCTAGGGTAGGAGTGAGAAAGAGCAAGACCAGTCGGCATGCTTGTGGTGCGTCCTAGGCACCGGCATAGACTCAGCCTGGCTGGTGGGAGGTGGGAGGGGGAGGTTGCTCTCAGCCTCACAGGGTCAGCTTTGGGGGTGGTCAGAGATGCAGCTCCTCACCTGGCTTTGCCTCAACTCTCTACGTGACCCCAAGGGCACATCTTTGCTTCTTTGGGCCTCAGTTTCCCCATCTGAACCATGAAGAGGTGGAGTGAGGTGGCTTAGAAGGTCTTTCCCAGGTGTGAAGAGGAAAAAGATCTCCACTCGGTCACCTGCCTCCCGTGGGTGACCAGGTCCTGGAGTATGGAGGAGCATGCGGGCTTGCCACCAGTTTTGCAACTGACCTGCAGTTTCTCTGCCCCTCTGCGTCACTGAAGATAGCCCAGCACATGTGAGGTAGGGTTAGCCCCAGGTCTGGAATGTTAACCTGGAAACTCTTGCTCGTTGAGCTCCCGAGGAAGCTTGGGAATGTGGAAGATCCACAGGCTTCGGATCGTAATGACATTGGGTGGCCTCGGGCAGGCCACTTCACCTCCCTGGGCCTCAGCTTCCTCATCTGCAACGTGGGGACACGCCACCTCCCTCCTTTGTGGGTTGAGACCATTCCTGTGAAACCCGGAAGCTACTCCCCAACAAATGTTAGCTTGTCCTCTTTCCCAGGGAGCCACCATCAGATTGAGAGTGACCAGCTAACCACGGACTCTTGCACAGGTCCAGGTGGGGGTTGGGGGTTGGGCGGCCCTTCTCATCCCAGCTGCAGCTTCGAATGGTGAGGGACATGCATTCACTTGTCATTCCTTCAGCCCTGGTCCCTCCTCAATGCTCTCAGATTTCTGCTCCATGTTATCTCTTCCCTGACCCCTTTGTCTAAAACAGTGCCCCCTCCATTCTTTGTCTCATTGCCCTAATTGTTTAAATAAAACTTTATTTCTGAATACTTTAGATTTACAGGAAAGTTGCAAAGACAGTGGAGGGAGTTCCTTTACACCCTCCACTCAGCTTCCCCTCACGTCAGCAACTTATCATTAACCAATGTATTAACATTGGTGCAACACTGTTAAGTAAACCGTAGACTTTATTCCACTCGTTCTCACTTGGGGGCAACCCTCAAGGGACATTGGGCAACATCTGGTGACATTCTTTGATTGTCACAACTAGGGTGGCGGAGATGCTACTGGTGTCTGATGGGTGGAGGCTGGAGATGCCACTAAAAATCCTACAGTGCACACAGCCACCCCCATCCCAAACAAAGGAATGATTTGGCTCAAAATGTCAGTAGCAGCGAGGTTGAGAAATACTGCTTGATTCAGATTTTACCAGATTTTCCACTGTCCTGGGACCTATCCGGGAGCCCATGTGTATTTTGCCTCTCTAAGTTCCATCCACAGCAGGGCCTCACTACCTGCTTGAGAGTGAATGAATGCTGCTGGATACATACATCTCTTTGTGTGCGCCCACTGATAACACGAGCACGTGCCCACGTTGCTTAAAAACACTTTGTAAACATGTTTAATGGCCGCTTAATAGTCCCACTCGTCATCACCCTTGATTTAGTAGCCATTCTCGGGCTTGTTCCCAAGCGTTGACTATATGCATAACTTAGTGATGATACTCCTCAGCCTGAAATTTTTATTCACTTTTCATGTCACTTCTCAAGTCCCCTTTTTAGAAGTGGACCAAGTGTAGGCTGCAGCAGGTTTCTGCAAAATTGTTATTTTTTTGGTGAGATGTTGGTGGCCCAAATCTACCGTGTAGCTGCAATTCTGTTCTGGGGGGCGGAGAAACTGCCCGCCCACACTGTCAGGCCTGTCACAGGCCCGGCATCAGCCAGGAAGTGGGGAGGAAGATTAAGTTTCTTTTTCAAATCATTAGTAATTGTAGCTGATGGCCACCAGTGCCATGGCTGATGTGAGTTACTTAATCTCCTTTGTTGCTGAGATAACCTAGCCAGACAGTCCAAAGGCCGGTGGCCTTGTCTGGACACTGGCATTGAGCTGGTTGCTTGTGGTTGCCAATTACAACTATAGTTGCAGTAATAATAATAATGATGGCCGCCATCGCTGCTACCATTCTTGCTGACTGAGCACTTACAAAATCCTGGGCCTGGGCAAAGGGCCTCTCATGGGTGTCTCATCACATCCTCCTGAGAACCCTGTGGGTAGATCTCATGATTAACCCCATTTTGCAGTAATGAAACCTGAAGCCCAGAGAGGTTAAGCAGGTCATCTAAGGTCCTCCAGTCAGGCAATGTCAGAGCCTGTATTTGAACACGGGTCTCTCTCTGTGTCATTTTAACTACTTCATTGAGTCTGATCTTCTGGTTCCTTAAATGAGGAAACCGAGGCCCACGGGGTGGAGGCGACTTGCCAGCCTACAGGAAGTCTTTTTGTTCGCGTCAAGCTTCGCAAGGTGGAAGGTTATAGAAGGATGTCGCCCTGAGCCAAGCTGGGCTCTGGCTTAGAATCCCAGCTCCGTCAGAAGCAGGTCACATCACCTCTCTGAGCCTCAGCTTCCAGTCTGTAGGACTGTGCCGAGGGTTAGCATAGATAAGGGGCACTGGTGTCCTTGACACAGAGCTGGACTTAGAGTGGTCACTCAATATCTAGATAGTCTTTTTGGGGTGAGGAGAGCTCTGGTATAATGACAGAGATACCCCTACCCCCCCAGACTTTCCAGGTTCCAGGGAGCCTGGGAGGCTAACTGTGGCCGGCCACCTCCCTCTACCCCATGTCATCCGCAGCTAAGGAGGTTGCCAGAGTGTCACTTCTGACGCCTTCTTCAAGGAAGAGGCTATTGCAGTGGAGACTGAGACAGGCATGGTCCTCCGTGGTATTTATTGGTGATGTGTCCTTTGCCTACTTTCTTTCAGACATCTCCTTGCCAGGGTCTGTGGGTCAATGGCTCGGTTTTCAGGGAATGATGGGAAAACCACTTTGTTTTCTAGTGCGGTTGGTAAGCTTCATCTCTCCATGTTCAATTCCATGACCAGATTTATTATTATTTTTTTTTTTATGGAAAAATGTCCAAATGTCTAAATATGGTTAGATTGGCTATTCTCTCCCTCAGACTTTCTTGCTACTTGTTTATTTGGCTTTAGCCCTCATTCAGCCTGTCACTTCCAGAAATAATAATACTAATCAGGAGGTCGCAGCATGCTTGGTTCTCTTTTTCTCCAGGCATTTCTACATGTGGCATTGTGATGAAGCCTCACAACATCCCCAAGAGGTGGATGTGATTATTTTATAGGT
>NW_011889032.1:1522520-1528273 GCF_000151845.1 Pteropus vampyrus | reverse complement strand
TGGGCGCCTTTTTGAATCCGACTACAGAGTGAAGAACAGGGTCTTGAGAGTCAGGCTCTGCTGGCTTCTGTTCTCCACCAAGCCACTTACTAATGGAACATGGGGCCTTGGGCAAATCTCTGAGCACCTCAGAAAGTCAATTTTGCCATCTGTAGAAAGGGAATAAAGATAGCATCTCCTTCGCGGGACATCCTGAGGACTCAGGGAAGCAGTACAAACAAAGCTGGCACATAGTAGGCCCCGAATAAACGTTAGCAGGTCACGCCAGTGTAGACATGTGACAGCCCCTCAATTCAGTTCAGTTAAACACATGTGCTGGGCCCTGTTCTAAGCACTTGGGACACGTTGATGCACAAGACGGTCAAAGATTCTTGCCTCAGGGACTAACATTTTAGTGGGAGCTCAGGCCATCGACAGTGGGCCTGATGCATAAGAACGCTGTATGGTGTCAGGAGGCAGGGCGTGCTGTGAGAGGAGGGAAGGAAGCAGGTGAGAAGCCTCAGGGGCCGGGGAGCCTCCCTGAGAAGGTGACATTTGAACAGAGGCTTTGGAAGTGCGGAGGGAATAGGCCAGGGGAACTTGGGGGAAGAGACAGCAGCCAGTGCAAAGATCCTGAGGTTCCAGTATGCACAGGGACTTTTGTGGAACTAGAAGGAGGCCGGAGTCGCTACAGCAGAGTGAGTGAGGGGAGGGGAATTGGGTCCATTCCCCTCGGGGCCCCTCGAAGGACTTTGCCTCATGCTCTGAATTCGACAGAGCCATGGAGGGGTATTACTTTGAGCAGGAGTGAACAATCCGACTTGAGTTTTGAACGGATCCTTCCGGTTGCCATGCAGGGAACAAGCTAAAGCAGGACAAAGGCAGAATCAGGGAGACCAGTGCGGAACCGCTGCAGACGTCCAGGTGGAAGATGGCAGCGGCTCGGACCAGGGGCAGCAGAGGAGGCGGCGAGAAATGAGAAAGTTCTGGATCTGTTTTGAAGGTTGAGCCACAGATTTGGTGACAGACTGGATATGGGGTGGGAGAGAAAGAAAAGAGCCAGGAAGACACCCAGGGCTCTGGGCCCGACAGTGGGAAGGATGGAGCTGCCATGGGCTTCTGTTAGGGGGAGATTGACTTGGGGGCTATCAGGATTTGGCTCTGGCGTTGTCGCGTTTGAAATGTCTGTCAGACACCCCATATCATCACACATTTCCCATCCTTTCCCAGCCTCGCTTTCCCGCGTTGTACAATGGGAAGGTTGTCGAAATGCTTGGGTGGGAACTTCAAAGGACCTCTCATGAAGATCAAAACACCAAGCTTGCGTCTCTCGTCTCTCGTGAGATTCTTTACCCCTTAGATATTTCCCAGCATTTCTGAGCTTCCAGGAAGAGGCACTCGGAGCCTTTTAAGCACCGGCAGGCGACAATATCTGACCCATTGTCAACCCGTTATGGGCCCTTGCAGGAGGACCACTGCCCCCATTAGTCCGTGGAATCCTTGACATAAAATGAAAAGAGAATTTGGGGATGCTGATGGCTCCCCAGGCCTGAAAGTCCACCCCCTGGTCCTCGGTAGGCCTTGGCCGCCCTCCTGTGCCACTGAGAACTTCATGCTGACAAGCTGAAATGAACCCTCCTCTCAGACGGAGGTCTTTCAGGCTGGTAGCCCTCGTTGTCCCAAAGGAGCCATTGCTGAGTTTCAGACATTCCAGGGCTTAGAGCAGTGAAGAAGGGACATGCCAACCCTGTGACTGCCGAAAGGAATGATAAATGAAGGGTAGGAGGAAGTTCTAGAGGGAAGGAAATGGGTATGTGGGCAAAACACTTCTGGGAGCCAGGAGTTCGGGGTGTAATTGCTATGTGACCCTGAGGCAGTTGCTTGCCTTCTCTATGCCTCAGTTTCTGTATTAGTACAATGAAGTATTACACTGGATTCTCCTTAAGGTTATTTACTGTACACAGTCATTCAATTCTAAGGGTCCAGGAATGAATGGAGCTTTGGAGTCAGGCAGACCTGGATACAAATCCAGCCCTCTCTGCTGTGTGACCATGAGCAAGTGGCTTCATGTCTCTGAGCCTCGGTTTTCTCATCTGGGGATGAGACATCTCCCTTCCCTTTCAAGTGGGGATTATGTCAGCATCTCATTGTGGAAACTAGTAGGGAGCTGGTGCAAGGTATCGGCTGGCTGCCTCACAGGCAGCGTGATTTCCCGATTGAGACACTAGAGGGCACTCCTGTTCTAACAAATTGCCTTGATCAGAGCCTGCCTTTAAAGCAGGCCCCGGCTTACACCCCTGACACACTTGAGCGGTTGTATCCCTCTCCAGTGAGGCAGGCGCTCTGATTATCCCCATTTTACAGATGGAGACACTGAGTAAAACCTGACTGGCCCAGAGTCTCAGAGCAGGGAGGTATTAGAAACCGGGTTTCTGGGGCGAGGCTTTTATACGCTAGAGCCCATGGTCTCTGTCCCTCGGATCCCCCCGCCCGCTGAGATCTAAGGCCAGTGGAGACTGATGAGCCACGAAAGCTGTGTTGCCACCAAGATTAGTCTTGGTGAGACAACTAGGCCAGCCCCTGTCCTCAAGCTGTTTCAGCTGGAAAATCCGACATTGGGAAGGATATGGTGTGGAATATCAAGATGGCGGGAGTTTTGCTAATTTTTACTGAATCCTAGTTTATGCTTAGAGAGAAGCTGCGCCTTTTTTTTTTTTTTTTTTTTTTTTGGTAGCAAATCTGGCCTCAGACCACTGGCAATGGAGGACTGAAAAGCTTGGTGCAAGCCAATGCCCGTTCTGCCACCCACTTTTGTCACTAGTGGCCAAAAGGATTTTCCAGAGCTGAAAAACGACTTGGATTTGGGAGTTTCAGGCTGAATGAACATATGGTTTTCATGTTCGAGGCAGAAATGATGAGTAGGGGTGGCCACCTGGGCTGGCAGGAGAGTGTCACAGAATAGGGAGCCAGGACACTGGGGTCTAGTCCCGGCTGCGTGACCTTGCGCCAGTCACCGCCCCTCTCTGGGCCCAGCATCTTCATCTTTGAAATGCAGTCACTGGCTTGTCTGAAAGTTGGCTCACCTGCTCTGGGCCGGGCCCTGGGCTGCTTCTTAAGGCCTGAGGAGGACAAGAGGGGAAGGACATTCAGGTGGCAGGACCAGCGTGTTCAGAGCTGGAAGAGGTGGAGAGTTAAGAGTGTCCTTGTTTGGAGCCTTAAGGACACAGTGTAAATATTTCCTCAAAGGTGAAGTAGCACATGGATGAGAAGATTGTCAAGGAATTTGGTCCGAGTTATTAGTTTAGGAAGATTCTTTGCTTTCTTTTTAAGAAAACCCGACGTTTAATGTAGAAATTTTGAGGTAGGGAGGGACAATTTGTTTGCAGCTGTATTCCGTTTCATGTTATATTAACATTTTGTGTTAATAAAATGTTAATGCTAATAAAATATAAGCACAGTCACGTTAGTATAGTGTTATTTCAGAGTTATAAATCTACTACTACAGTAATTGCAGATCTTCATCTGCCTCTTCCTATGTGTGAGTATATGTATTTGCAAGGGCTGCCATAGCAAAATACCACAGATGGAATGGCTTAAACAACAGAAATTAATTTTCTCACAGTGCTGGAAGCGTGAAAGCCAAGATCGAGGTGTCCGCAGGTCTGGGTCCTCCTGGGGCCCCTCTCCTTGGCTGGTGGAGGGAGGGCTGCCTTCTCCCTGCGCCCTCACGTGGCCTCTGTGCACATGCACCTGCTGTCTCTGTGGGTCCAAATTTCCTCTTCTTGTAAGGACATCGGTCAGATTGGATTAGGGCCCACCCTAATGGCCTCGTTTTACCTTAATCACCTCTTTAGAGGGCCTCTCTCCAAATACAGTCTCATTCTGAAGTATTGGGATTAGAGTACATCATATAAATTTGGGGGAAACATAACTCAGCCCAAGCAGCCACACTCTAGGCAAAGCCCTTTATGTTGCTTCATTTCATCCTCGCAGCAGTCCTGGGAGGGAGATGCTATTAACGCTCCCATTTTACAGATGACAAAACCGAGGCTCAGAACGTTAAGTCACTTGCAGAAGATCACACAGCTGGTCAGCCATGGAGCTGGGGTTTGCTCCCACGCCGTTCTTGCCTTAGAGCCCACACCACGTTCATTTATGCTTTCATTTGACTTTGATCCTGGGGATGCCTTTTTTTAACCTTTTACAGTCTATTAAATTTACAGAATGTTTCCTCATTGCCTCTCTGTACTCTGTGCTTTCTTTTAGGTGTGATTAGAAAAAGACCCAGGTGGGGGAAGGAAGGCCCTTGCCAGACCCCAGTACTGCCCCAGCTTGCCTGGGCCCCGCCCGGCCCATTGGCCACCTTCCCAGGGGGGTGTGCCAGCTGGCCGCCTGCTGCCTGCTCTGCCCCTGACCGCCAGTGTTTGCCGAGAGCAGCCTAGGCCCAGTGAAAGCAGCCTTTGTCCTCCAGTTCATTCTTCAGGGAGGGATGATCTAAGTCCCGTCTTGGGAACAAAGGGGCGACCTGCCACGTGAGTTCAGGTCAGCCCCAGGAGCCTGCAGAGTCTCCCAGGCTAATGGGGGAGGAGGGTGGCCTTGGTTATGGGGCTGCACAGTTAGATGGGGTCAGGAAAGCAGCAGAGCCCTGCTGTGTCCTGATGACGCCTGGGGCTTCTGTGTGCACAAACTTCACAGTTTATAAAGCTGTTTCATGCTTTCTGGTTTAGCAGATCCTCTCATATTGTACAGAGTGTACAGGCCGGGGACTTGGGGAGGCGGGTGTCAGTTGTCACAAGGAACCACTCCAAAACATAGAGGTGTAAACCATCCACTTTATTATGCTCATAATTTTTGGTGGGTCAGGAAATTGGGCAGGGCCCAGCGGGACAGCTGTTTTGTGATATTTGGTGTATCTGCTGGGAGCCCTGAATGGCTAGGGGCTGGGATCATCCAGAGGCTTCTTCACCTACCTGTGTGGTGCCTGTGATGACTCAGAGGCTGGGCATCTCTGGGACTGTTGACCAGGCCCCTAAGTGTGGCCATTGTTATAACATGGGCTTCCCCACAACATGGCGGCTCGGAGTGCCCAGCGTGAGTGTCGTGGCCGAGAAGGCAGAGGCTACACAGCCTCAGAAGTCACATCGCGTCACTTCTGCTGTTCTCTGTTGACTGAAGTAGTCATAGCCTCCCAAATTCAAGGAGAGGGGACGTGGGCCCCGCCTCTCAATGGGAAGAGTGCCAAAGAAGCCATGTTTGAAAACCACCACAGCTAGAAGTAAAAGAAAATGATACTGGGTAACATTTATTGAGCACTTATTATGTGCCAGGCACTGTGCCAAGGGATTCACGTGGATGAACCTATGTAATCTTCCCCACAGCCCCAGGAGACGATAGATTCAAAGCCTGTTATTTTGCTGACAAGCATTTGGCCTGAGAAGGTAGAGGAACTGAGTGAAATCAGTGGGGCTGCTGGCAGTTCGGTGTTGGACACGCCACAGTCGGAAGTTGTGGGCTGATTTTTTTCCCCCTTCCTCCTCTAAACTTAGAATATTCCTTGAGTTCTTGAAAATTCTCACTCAGATATCTGATTCATCTCCTCCTTACTCACCAGTTCTTCCCTTCAGTGTTTGTTATCAGCAGCTTCTCCCTCCACATGCTGAGCGTCTCCCCAAGCCCCAGAACCCCTTCTCTACTGTGCAGTCTCTGGGAAGGGGGCCCTGCAAACTTCCCAACCTCCTGCCTCTCTCTGAGCTTTTGAAGAACCATCGGGTGGA
>NW_011889032.1:1511958-1521585 GCF_000151845.1 Pteropus vampyrus | reverse complement strand
GTGGACCTTGCCCATCTTGATTCCCCGCTACCCCACCAGCCGGGCCCCACTGCAGACTTTTCCTGTTGTTCCCGTCTGCACAGGTGGACAGGAAACCCATGAAGGCCCGACCAGAGCTGCTTTCCATATTTTTTTCATGCAGGGCTGGCCTTGAGTGGGACCAAGGCGCCAGGCCGAGCCCTAGCGCTGTCTGGCCGTGGAACAGTACCCCCCAGGGACCCCTCTTCCTGACTATATTAGCAGTTCTATTTTAAAACCAGCCGAGCAGCTTGCACCAGGCAAAGGAAGCTTGGGAGAATGTTCTACTCAGAACCAGCTCTTAAAATCACCTCATTTTGATGCTGGCCAGGCCTGTTAACTCCCTAACAACTGAGCAGCAGGCACAGAGACAAAGACTCAAGGCTTTGGGGTCTGAGAGAGCAGGGTTCAAATCTCCCTCTGTGACTTTAAGTTGAGCCTCAGTTCCTCTCATCTGTAAAATGGGTGTAATAAACCTTTCTTTCAGGACCCCATTTCCCAGTCTTGTCTATATATGTCTGTTGCTTTTGTAGGCTCCTCTGCTGGAGCTGCCCACTCCCCAAGGTATGATATTAGTAGATTCTCAGGCACTCATTTACAAAATTGTATGCCCCGGTTGATTTGCGAGGCAGTGTTCCAGGCTCAGCCCCGTAAAAGCAGAGCCTGAGATGAGGACTGATGTGTGCGTGATTTAGTGATGGAGAATTCGAATCAGTCTGATCCCTGGAGGAGTTTAGAGGGTAAACCACAAAATAAGTCCCACCTTGGAGCAGCCAGGCAGCTTTTCCTCCAGTGACCAAGGTCTTTTTTTGGAGACGAGGGGGCTGTGAGCTGTAGCAACCAGCACCCCCAAAACCTGGGGGATGGATACCCCAGCCAGTACAGGGGACCTGGGCAGGGCACCAACAGCATCTACTACAGTCAGCCAGGTGGGAGGGTTGTTGACTCAGTCTAGTGAGATGCTGGGTATAAATTGGCTAGCATGGAGCAGTCGGTGCTTAATAAATAGTAACTTGGTAAAAATGGAAAGCTCTTAAAAATAGAAGTGGATATATGGGTGTTAATGATGTCATTTGTTCCTCTAGCACTTACTGAGTGCCTATGAGGTGCCAGGCTCTCCGAGTAGATGCAGAGGTGTGGCATTCCTGACCTCCAAGGAGGGGGCAACACACATAAATGGTTATGACACCCAGAATGTCTCCGAACCCTGGAGGGGAGAATAGTTCTGCTTTTAGGAGGAGGAAATTTAACAAAGGTGTTGTCCAAATATTAAAAATAAGTGATTTATTTTTTTAATTGAAGAAGTAATACATAGTCATGGTAAATGTTTCCAACAGTATAAAACAGTATCCTAAAGAAACATTTGTTTCCCTGCCACCTCCAACCCAACCTGCTGTCCCCTCTCCAGAATCTGGTGACAATTTCATGTGTCTCTTTTCAGACATAGTCTCTGCACACATAAGACTGTATCTGTGCTTGTATCTGTGTTCTTCCATATACACACGCACATTATTTTTTAACACAGATCTGACCTTGCCATATGTAGTGTTCTATGTCTGGATTTTTCTTTTTCTCATAATGATGAGATCTTTCCTTATCAGCACAATAGATATATCTCATTCTTTCTGATGGCTTTATATTTTCCCTTGCACTGTAATTTACTGAACCAGTCCCCTCCAGATGGATATGTAGGTTATTTCTAGTTTTGTGCACCATAAACAATGCTGCAGTGAACATCCTTCTGCAAACATCTTGTGTGCTGCATCTGCCCTTGGTGCCTTTGTGTGTTGCGTCTGCAGTAGAAACACCTAGCTATGCTATGGACTTGCTGGGTCATTTGAAGGTTGAATAGGGTTTTCCAGATGGGCTGGGGCTGGCAGGAGTGGGAGATGCGATGGAGAAGTATTCAGGCATGAAGGACAGCATGTATAGATACAGGAGCTGGAAAGAATAGGGTGGCCTGTTCTCAAACACAAATGCCGTCTGGCCTCTCATACTTGGGCTCTAGCCTGATGCTCAAATGCCACATCATCTGCCAGGTTTTACACCAGCTATGGGAATCCAGGAGGTGGCTCTTTATAAAGGGGTCAGGCCCAGTGGCCTCTTCCCGTTCTCGGGCCTCAGGGTTAGCATCCGGGCTTAGTGAGCTCTGACATCTCTCAGCTCTGACACGGTCTCATTCGAGAGAGCATGGTTTTTCTCTTTTGTCCCTAAGGCCCTGGCCTCACCACACACGTGGCTAGTTTGGTGAGAAGCCCACAGTGGTGGGCTCTCTTAGCATGACCTCGCTCCCAATTTTTGGCCAGTTCAGCTTGGCTTCTAACTCTGAAGCAGTCTCAGGACTCCAGCCCCATTGGGTTCCCAGGTAGCTGTGAAGCTAGTTAGCTAACGGCTTGGCTAAACCCTATTTCCTCTTCTCCCAGTCTTTCCCCCACATTTGTTTTAAAAGTTGAAATCTCAGATGTCCCCTGACCCCCTGGGTCCTTTAGAACACAGGCTTCCTTTGGGAAAACCTCACACCCAGAAAACTTTGCTGAGGCCCCTTTGGATAAGACAGCCAGGGGCTGGCTCCCTCCTCCTCTGCAAAACAAAAGGAATTACTAGTTACTGAGTGCTTGCTGTATACCAGATGCCATGCAAGGTACTTTTTCTGTTATCTCATTGGGTTCACGCAGAACCTTCATCAAGCAGTGTTGTTATCGCCGTTTATCATAAGTTCAGAGAGGTGCAGTGACTTGCTCAGGGTTACACAGCCAATGAATGATGGATCTATATGATCTCAGGGGTGAGTCCTTTCTCTTCTACCATGTTGCTTCCTGCTGATAATTGCCGGAAATTCCTTGCTGGGAATGCTCTTCCACTGGATGTCTACCTCATTGGGCCACAAGCTCCACAAAGGCAGGGATCATCATCTGTCTCATCTACTGCTATATCCTCAGAGTCCAGCACAGGGCCTGGCACACAGTAGGTTTTGAATGAATGTTTGTTGAATGACTAAGTGAACGAGTGAAGGTTAAAGTACTGGTCCCTTCCATTACAAACAAAACTTTTGCTTATAATAGTGCTTGTTATTACGGTGATTTTGTTCCTAGAATTAGACTCACGTTTTTTAAAAAAAAAAAACTCATCTTTCTTTCTTTACAAACCAGTTTATCTCATAGGAATCTAACATTTTGCAAATGAAGATATCTATTCTGTAGAATGTCACCAGAGAAAGGAATCTGAACATTCCTTTAGAAATTTCTGCATCAGAAGTTAAAGCGAAACAGAACTGTACTTGAAGATTTCCGTTGTCATGGCTACCGGGTAATATAGTGAATCGTGTTCTTATATATGGTCTCCACTGTACCTTGAACCACTATATCTCGGTTATAGAATTTTGGCTTCTAAGTGTCTTTTATTCAGTGAGGGGTTGAGAAGAGATTCCTTCTGCTGTCTCTGCTGGCTGAAGTGCTTTAACCAGCAAGTATTGAGCATCTCTTGGGCCCATGTCCATCAGGGCTCATCTTCAGCACTATCCTGTGGGTGCTGGGATTGCCCCCTCTATTTTAGGGATGAGAAAATCGAGCCTCATAGAGTTCCAATTGTGCATTTGTGCATTCATTCCACTCTTTAATTTATTTGTTCATGTCTTCCTTTGTATTTATGGAGCCCCTTCTCGGAGCCAGATGCTGTTCTAGTCTCTGAGCATCAGTGCAGAATGAGAAGCATGGTCCCTGTCCTAGCAGAGTGTGTGTTCCAGTGGGAGAGACAATAAATACCGAGAAATACATGGAGAAAATAAAACAGAATGATGTGGCATAGAGAGACTGGGAGGTGGTATTGCTGGAAAGGACTCTAAGAGGATGTGGCATTTGAGCAGAGATCTGAAAGGCACCCACTCTGTGGGGATCGGGGGGAAGCGTGTTTCAGGCAGTGGGAACAGCACATGCAAAGGTGCGGAGGTAGGAACCAGCTTGGAAGGGTTAAGGCCAACATGGCCAGCCTAGTAGTGAGCAAGGAGGGGAAGCAGGTGGGAACCTTCAGGGCCATTGCAGAGCATTTGGAGTTTATTCTGGTTGTAGTGGAGAGCCGAGGGAGCACTTTTGGTGGAGGCTACCGTCATGGGATGGAGGTTTATAAAGCTCATCTAGGTTGCTGTGGGCTGGAGGGATGGACGAGAGAGGCAGGAGGTAAAGTGGGGAGGCTGGAGACAATGGGGGCTTAGTTCTGGAGCTGAGGTGGGAAGTAAGTGAACTAGTGGAAGTTAAAGTATGGGTCTCTTCCATTATAAACATAACTTTTTTTTTTGCTTATGGTAGTATTTATTATGATGATAATTTGGTTCCTACTCTCAGAATTAGACTCACATTTTTTTAAATGGGGGAAGAAATATTCTGGTTCAGGCTATAGTTTTGAGGCAGGGGGGAGGGAGAAGAACCAAGGGAAGTTCTAGGCTTCCGGCCAGGACAGCGGGGTGGGTGGTGGTGCTTTTTGCTGGAACAGAGAAAAAAGTGGAGGAAACACATTTGGGTCTCAGATTTCTCATCTTTCAAGGGAGATGGGACCTCGTGGGGCTGTTGGTGGAACATCAGTGACATAAAAGATGGTGGCACCCGTCATGTGCCTGACCCTGTGCTTGGCCCACAGAAGGTGCCTAAGCGATAGCCACCCCCTTGCCTGATCTGTTTCTGCTCACTGGGTTTCCATTAAGTGACACTCGCTGCTGGTATCTCATTACTACATGCTGTTTTCAATTGCTTCAAGCAGCCCTTCCTCTAAGAGATCTCGTTAAGTCCATTTGAAATGAGAACACTTGGCAGGGGAAAGGAGGGCAGTTATCGTAGTTATTATTATACTCGGAAAATGACTTGTTTGGATAAGAATGGAGAGGCACAGGGATCCTTGCTGATACTGTCACCCTCACTTCACACACATACTCTCGCTGTCCCCACTCCTTTCTGTTTCCTACAGAGACACTGGTTTGTGGGCACCAAGTCGACCCCGGCCTTGCCCCCCAGGGATTTTCACATAGAGTCACCCTGAGGACCCCGTTGTGAGCTTTTACATCCAAACATGGTGGCAGCTTCCTTGTTATATAATCTCAATTCTATTTTTGAGGAAAGCAAACAGTCAACGCAGACCTTCCTGAGAAAGGGGTGGCTCTGTCGAAACAAATAGGATGTTTTATGTTGCCTTGGTGAGACAGGACCCAAAATGTCCTCTGTTGAAACACAGAGTTGGCTTAACAGGACCCAAAATGTCCTCTGTTGAAACACAGGCATCGCTGATTCTGTTCGGAGCTGTAAGCTTTCCAGAGGGGCAGCTGCTGGCACATGCAGACCCTTAGGGTGGTTTTGTGGGGTGAATGAGTGGTTTACTGACCTGAGGGCTTTTCCAGATTGTCAGTGGTGTCCCCTGGGCTGGGAGGACAGAGGCCAGCAGTACCTGGACCCACCTCAGGCCACATGTGAAGTTGGTGGTGGATTTGGCCAGCCCAGCCCAGCCTTCCTGCCTTTAGTGCAGAGGTGGGAAGTGAAAGATAGGAATGGCCAGGATGCACCTCAAAGGAGCAATTAGAAGGACGACCCAGTGGCAGTTCATCTAAGTAACATAACCCCCTTGACTCTCTCCCTTTCTGGAAGAACAGGGAGGCAGGGTTAAAACTCAGTGTAGTATTGTTAGAAAATATGTCACATGTCTTGAGAAAGATGACTGTGAAAATGGATACTTACGAAGATGCCTTGACCAGTGACGTATCCTGCATTCTGAGTCTGTGTTTTAAAGTCTGTGTCCTGGGTGGGTCTGGACCTACCGGAATCCGGCTCTTCCTTTTCCCTCCCTCACCCCCTCTTTTAGACCCTGACTGAGCAGCAGCTCTGTGCCAGGCCTTCGGCTACACCCCCTCGCTTGTTTAGCAGCTGTTTATGGTGGGTCCTAGGGACTGGGGGTACTGTGGTGAACGAGACAGACAGCTGTGAGCATGCCAAGTGTTGTGTGGGGCCGCTTGAGACTTTGATCAAGGCTCACTCCAGAACATGTACACCGAAGGACATCAGCCTGCAAAGCAGACAGACCCAGGTTCCGGGCCTAGTTCTGCCATTCCCTAGGAGGATGATCTTGGGCACCACACTGAATGCCTCTGTGCCTCAGTTTCCCCCTCTGTAATACTGTCCATCTCACAGTGTGGTTTAGAGATTCCGTGAGAAAAGATAGGTGTGGTTCTTATAAAGGATGGGGCTCTCTGCGGTCCAATCTCTGTACTGAATCGCATCTAGCATCCAGGAGTGAAAAAAATAATAATAATGGTTACATGTGTCCCTCAAAGAACATTAAGGGACATGTAAGTAAGAAGCCACAATAATACTAGTGGCTTATGAATCTCCCAAGACTCGTCCCTGCACACCCAAACTATAAAAACCTTTTTGTGGTTTGTCTCTTTCCTGGTCCTTTATGATTTAGCTGGACTTACACTCTCTGGTTAGCCCTTGGCCTCCTGTCCCTTGTCTCCAGGCCTGTCATTCTCTGGCCAGGACAGAAATCTCCTTTGAGGGTGCAGCACCTGATGGAGAAAGGCCAGTTTTCTGCCAGAACTGCTGGTGATCAGATTGTCCCTGGGATCAGATGGAGAAGGAGCATTCGAAGCTGCAGAGCCAGACTTGTTCCCTGCCTGTTGCAGATGGTGGAACTAAGCTGGGAGTTCTTCTTGTTCTTTCTGGGATGAGTGTAAAACGTCTCGAGCTTCCGGTGAATTCTGGTGTGTGCCCTGGGTCTCATCAGATGAGAAGAGACCACCTGTAGGGTCCTTGGTGAGCCTGGCACCCCACACGCCAATCCCAGTGTCTGGGAAGTCCAAAAAGAACTTGAGGGTGCTCGGCTCAGCCCACATGAATCCTTGAGGCTGGAGTGTCAACTAAGGCCACTTGTCTTTGAGCCATCTCCAAGTGCTGCCTCTGGGGGCCCTGTTTACCATGTTAAGAACATTTCAGGGCTTCCATTTCACTTGCCCTCAGCTACGTTGTGGAGCTGGCAAAGCTGGCCTTAGCTTCCACCCAAAACACACACGAGGTCTGGTGGGGCTTCTGGTTTCTCAGACTTCCACCTTCCCACACCCCCTGCTTTTCTGCTGGTCCCATGTGGCCAAGACTTACCCACCCCGTGCCCCTTACCCTCAGAGTTCTGCTTATTATAAGAGCCACCACTGTATTTTTTAAATAGCTTTATTGAGATAAAATTGACATGCAATAAATCGTAGACATTTAAAGTATACAATTCAATAAGTTTTGACATACGTATATTCCCATGGAACTGTTGCCACAGTTAAAATAGTGAACACGTCATCATCCCCAACAGCTTTTTGTGCCCTTCCACAGTCCATCCTTCCTCCATCGCTGTCGCCAAGCAACCCCTGATCTGTTCTCTCTCACTGTAGTTTAGTTAGGATTTTCTAGACTTTTATATAAATGGAATCATATACTATGTGCTCTTCTTTGTCTGGTTTCTTTAACTCTACAGAATTTTTTTGAGATGCATTGATGTTTTTGTGGTGTATATGAACATCTTCCTTTTTATTGCGGAGAACTATTCCATTGTTTGGATATATCACAATGTATCTGTCCATTCACTTGTTGATAGACATTTGGGTTGATTTCACTTCAGGGCTCTTATGAATAAAGCTGCTGTGAGCATTTGTGTAGAGGTCTCTGAATGGACACATGCTTTAATTTCTCCTAGGAGTGAGTGGCTGGGTCATATGGTCGGTGCATGTTAAACTTTCGAAGAAACTGCCAAACAGTTTTCCAGAGTGGTTGTACCCCTTTGCATCTCATCCCCTGAGAGTTCTAGCTGTTCCACATCCTCACCAACATTTTATCAGTGATGATGCTGAAAGTAACAACAGACCCCATAACGATGGGTCTGAGAGTTAGGACATGTTCATCAGACTGTGGCCTGTGAGTTAAGAATAAGCGTTACATTTTCAAAAGGTTATAAAAGAAGTCTCCCCCCAAAAAACCAACAAAAAATATGTGCCAGGGACCACATGTGATTCACCAAGCCTAAAATATTTACTATCTGGCTCTTTACAGAAAATTTGCTGAGTCCTGTATTAGTGGATCAACCCAGGTTGTTCCCATCTTCCTGTGCTCTCTTTAACATCTTGTCTCCTCATGGCCTCGAAATGGCTGCCATAGTCCCAGCCATTTCAGGGAAACTTAACAACATCCAGCCAAGGAAGTGGGGGTTTGGGAGGAAGACTTCTCCCTATAGTCCACCCAGCAGCCTTCCACTCAGATCCTATTGGCCAGGATTGGTCACAGGCCATTGCTGTTGCTGCAGAGGAGGGTGGGAAGTGAGTAGCCAGTGTTTTCAGGGCTTGGCCAGAAAGGAAGAATGCTGTTCATGGCTGTATTTTTCTAGTCCAGTTTTTTTATTAGTTCCCTGGTGTCCAATTGTCTTGAGTGAGTTTGAGCTAGGTACAAAGTCACCCTGAGCATCCTGGGCTTTAGTTTTTTTAGGAGAATGAGATCTCCTTTAAGGGATGACGAAGATTGAATGAAGACATTTGTAAAGTGCCTAATGTGTGGCACATAGTCAGTGCTCAGTAAATGTTGTTCCCCTTCCCTCTCTGCTATATTGCTGGGCCGCCTACTATGTGTCAGACTTCAGATGGGCCCTGGAGATTCAGAATGAAATCAACACAGCCCTGACTGTCACAGCATCTGTCCACAGCTAGTGGAAACTGGCCCTGGTAGTGCCCCGAAGAGAATGCTGTGATGGGGAAGCCCAGGGGTTGGAGAGCCCAGAGGAGGCAGTGAACTGAGTGGGGAGAGTAGCAGGGAAGGCTTCCTGGTGGGGGGGATATCATCGTGAAGTTTTAAAAGATGGGTGGTGGGAACTGACCAGGGAAAGAGGAGAACAAGAGATAGATTGCCATACAAATCGACTAGTACGTCTTCCCTTCTCTTCCCTGTCCTCCTCTCCCGGTCTTACCCTCCTTCACGTCATTCATTCATTTATCTGTTCATTCAACAAATCCTGAGAGCCTCCAGTGTGCCAGGCACAGGAGTCATAGCAGAGAATAAGAAATCCAAAGTTTCTGCTCTCACGAGCCTTCCTTAGAGAGAGAGTAATAAATAAATGATCAAGAAAGTACCCGATGGTGGCGTTAACAACATGTAAATGAAAGGCGCTGGGATAGAGGGTCTGGGAGCTCCTTTGTGTTGGGTGGTCAGGGAGACAAATTCTCTGCAGAGCTAAGACTCAGAAATAAGAAGCATCATAGTGTTGGGGCTGCAGTCAATTTTGGGGTTGCTAGGAAAGGAAGTAACCTTTGCATCAGAAAGTAGATGAGTAGAGGGAGCCGAAGATCTTGCCTTGATCGTGCTGGCAATAAGGGGCTCCGAAAGCCTTGGAGGCCACGCCAGCCCAAGGTTCAGGACTCCGAGGCTGCTAGAGTGTTCCTTGTGCCTACCAGCTGAGCTGTTGTGGGGATCTGTGAGATGACACACCTTTGTGTCAAGGCTGTTTGACCATCCCCCTCCCTGCCCTCCCCACCCAGTACAGTGTCGCTCCTGAAACAGCGTGGGTGGCACAGAGGAGGGCCCTGTGCATGCAGAGAAGCAAGACACA
>NW_011889032.1:1509061-1510858 GCF_000151845.1 Pteropus vampyrus | reverse complement strand
GCTGCGATGCAAGGGGACCTCGGAGACTGTCTGGACCTGCATGTCTGTGGAGCTGCCCATGTGGCTGAGCCCTTGTCAGAACTGAGGATGGTGGGGGGGGGGACCTTTATGCTCATCACAATCAGGCTTTACTTGGAGTTAATGGCTCACCCAAATCTGAGAAAGCGAAGTGGGCAGGAAGAGAGACATGGGGTAAGGCCTTTGCTCCTATGACCATGTCTTCTGTACCCCACATTCCAGCCTCAGTTCGACATGAACAGAGGTGCTCACAGGAGCAGAGTAGTAGCCTGGCGGGTAAGAGCACAGGCTTTGGGCTCAGCCACACCTGGATGTGAGCCATGGCTCTGCACAAAGCAGCCGTGTGACACAGGCTGGTGACTTCATCATTCGGAGTCTCTGCTTCCTGGTCTATGCAGTGGCGATTATGACCTTCTTAGGTCATACAGGTCCAGGAGGTCGTAGGGCGCACAGTAGGCTCTCAGCAAGTGAGAACTACTACAATTTGTTATCATAGTTACTGCACAGCCCAAACAAAACTGCTCCAGGGCCAGAGACTGGCTCTTTTATTCATGGTCTCCCAAGCACCTGGCCCAGTGCCTGGTACTTCGTAGGTGCTCAGTCAAATGCTTATTGAAATCAGAAGGAAGGGAGGAGGAAAGGGAGTAAGGAAAGAAAGGACTTCTACTCATCCTTCCAATCTTTTATTGGAAGATCCTTAAAATCTTGGGGTGCTCCTTACACAGCAGTTCAGCCAACTATAGGAAGCTCACTGCTCAGGAATAAGTTTCTTTGGGCACGTCACGTATCTCCTGTTCCAGTTCTAATTGTTGTTCCCCAAGAACATCCTGCTGTTTTGTGAATTGATCCAAAAATGTGGAAATGCAGCTGCTATGGCGGAAGGAAATGTGTTGACCAACCCCAGGCAAAGCAACCAGGCAGACACCCCAGTGGGCACCCCCTCTCCTTCCCAGGATGCCCAAGGTGAGGGTGGCAGTATCCAAGGGGCCCAGTGACCCCCAGAGCCAGTGGGTGATTTAGGCGGTACCCTCGGCCCACTCTGTTTCCATTTTAGAGGCGGCCCGGGCAGCCCAGCTTTATTGGATGCCCAGCTCTTCCGAGAGGAACTGTAATTACAGACTGGTATGGCCTCCCCAGGTAGGGCTGCACAGTGGGCTCTCCCCAGCATGGAAAATGTTACGTTTCACTTGAGCTCAGATGGGGCCTGATGAAGAGAGACGAGTTCTTGGCTGTTTCTAGAAAGATTTCCTTTCCGGATGATTTTTTTTCCTCTCCTCCCAAAGTTAATTAAGGGCATCTTAGGTCATTGAAATGACTATTTGAATAAGAAATGTGATAAATGAACATAAGGAAATAGTCTTGGGCTTGGTTTATAAATAATCCAGGATTGACTTGTAAGATCAAGTCATTTCTGTTTTTTTTTCCTTTTTTAAATTTTTTTTTGGTATTTTTTATCCATATCAAAATTCTTCTCCCTGTTGCCTTGGAAACAAGCCTAGGGAGAAGAATGTTGGCAGTTGTATGATTGGGGTTCAAGCCTCAGTGGTTCCTTCATTTCACATTTACGCATGGTGAGTGCCTGCCGAGTACTGCATGCTAAGATCAAAGGTGAACGGGACATGTTCCTGCCACCCATGGGCTCAGAGTCCAGTGGGGAGCCTGATGGGTAAATCATGTTCCAGCCCAGTGTGTTAATGATGTGATGGGGATATCATGGTGGGGTGGGAGGCCAGACGTGGCCCCCCATGGGCATGAAGAATCAAGGCAGGCTTCTTGGAC
>NW_011889032.1:1493034-1508056 GCF_000151845.1 Pteropus vampyrus | reverse complement strand
AGTTCCTAGTACACAGTAAATCCTCAATTAATGGTTATTTCCGCTTCCTCAGCAACATAGTATTAGTATATTTCTAGGCCCAGGATGCACACTCCTGGAATGTCAAATCATCTGGGAAACAGGATGTGAAGAAGGTCATATAAGTAAGACTTTACAGGGAGATTTAGAAAGGGCTGAAGTTTCTGAAGGTAGTTTTGGGGTATATGGAGGTCCAGTAGAGACGGGAAAATAAGGAAAGGCAGCCTTAGGTAGGAATACAGCATGTGCAAAAGCCCAGAGGCAAGACCGAATATGGCCATGCCCCTTGGCCTCTGCACATGCTGTTCTCGTTCAGCCTTCATGTGGTGCTCCTAGTCATCCTTCAGAACCCCACCCGGATACTCCTGTTCCAATTGCAAGTCCTCGACAAATGATCGTATTCCCTTTGCTCTTCTCTCCTAACTTGCCACTTTCTTGGTTGGGTTTCAGGTCCCCCTCTTAGTTCCCATAGCATGTTAATCTCTTGTCTGTCATAGCCCTTGGCAGTTTTATTGCAATTGTTCATTTTTTTTCCCTGTTTTTTTTTTTTTTTTTCCTTCTACTGGACCAGGAATTCTCTAGCGCATGCATGTTTGCATCAGATTTGGGGAAGAAAAATGGTAGCCTCAAGTTTGAGGTGGTCCATTGACACCCTCCCCTCTAAATAGGTAAGGATCAACAAAAGAGCCACCTGGAGCCCCTCAGGGACTATAGATGCCCTCAGGGCCAGCATAGAGCTCACACAAAGTAATGCACAGAGAATGTTTGTCGAATGAATGAATGAATGATCAACTTTCATATTTTTGTAACTGCGCACGTTTATCTGGAAATGGTGTTCTCTGGGCCCCACCTCACATTGTAAATAAAATTCCCATTTATTTCCTGGATCTCAGCAGCTCCTCCAGCATTTTTTGGATTCATTATGTAAGGAGATGGCTTTCCTTCCTTTTTGATACGCAGCAACATCCCAAGAGTTTCCTGGAGAGAACAGAAGAGTTTGCAGAAAAAGTCCTCTGAGGGGGAAAGTGCTTGCGCTGCCCCAGTTTTCAGGGAGCGACGCTTTTTATAGTCACACTGTCAGACCACATTGTACCTAAAGAGAGCCATGAGGGAGCAAGCAAGCAATCTGGCTTTTCAGCTCCCTTCTGCACCCCTCTCCCGCTTGTGGAAGGAGGTGGAACTGTGTGATCCTGCCTGCCACGTGGTCTCTGCTTTCTGGACACTTGTCTTCCATCAAGACTGATTTGGCAAGGGCCAGGACATCCTCTACCTTATCAGAGGCGTGAGGCCGGGAGTAGCAAACTCGGCCACTTGTGTCCTTGGGCCAGCCACTGAACTTCCCTTTGGCTCAGTTGTTCCCATCTGCAAAACTCGGGTGATAATCACAGTGCAAACTTCATTCCGTTGTTGGGAGGAGCAGATGATGTGATGTTGATGTAACGTATTGCCTGGCAGACAGTGTTACCGATAGATAGCATCACCAATAATGATGAGTTCGATGATTTCATCTTTCAGAATCAGAGATGTTAAGTAACTTACTCAGGGTAACACAGCTAATAAGAGCTAGAGGCAGGTCGCCAAACCCTGAGCCATGATTCTATATTGATTTAGCAAATCCAGGACTGGCACTAAGGTGAGATGACTAAGGCACTCACCTAGGGTGCAGAATTTAAGGAAGCACTAAAAAAGACCATAATCAGATAGATAAATTATAATGTAATATTAAAAAAAATTAAAATTAATGCAAAAATCCATGATGAACAAACTGTCAATATATAGTAAAGACAGGATTGGTATTACTGATTTTTTTTTCCTTTTGCCTCTGATGTCACTATGGCTCAGCAGTGTGCTAAGCAAGTCCTTGTTTTTGGACAACTAGGTTCTGACTAATTTTTTACAAACATACATAGATATATATACATATGTGTGTGTTTGTGTGTGTGTATAATACATACACATACATATGAGTATGAGAAACATTCCTGTAACAAAATGTTTATATAGATCATTCATTCTCATTTCCAAAGGTGGATTGGAGGATGTGGAATTGGATCAAGAACTGCAGGATCAAAAGGCAGGCACATCCTCCTACTCCATCCTTTTATTATGAAAAATTTCAAAATACAGAAAAATTGTACAGGGAACCCACCAGCTAGATTCTATAATTGCTAACATTTCGCTGTATTTACTTTATAAATATCTAGTCATCCATCTATTCCCTAGTAAATTTTTTTTCTTTTTGCTGCATTTCAAAGTAAGTTACAGATATCAGTATTCTTCAACCGTACACTTCAGTCTACATGCCAATAACTGATAGGCTGTTATTTTTACAACCGTTGTCTGGGGTATTAAATTCCATTCAGGAAATATATACTGATTTCCATTTCCATCTGCTGTGGATATTTGTGTTTCTTTCGCCACAGCCTGGCCAACACTGTGTATTATCATTTTCAAGATATTTTAATTATTGCTTTGATTTAACTTTTTTTCCTCCTGAAGGTTCCCAGTAGATTTCCCACCTCTGTGTCCAGACGGTCTTTTTAAAAGCTATGTTTCTTTGGGGCCCGACACATATGTGCAAGTAGGATGGGACATGGGGCCCGCGCACATTTCCTCATCTGCATGATGGGATAATGCTTCCTAACATACAGGTCCTAACTTACAGGCTGCCATGAGAGCCCCTTGTTGCCTTCCCTTTCTTCCCTGCATTTTCCTCCAGCCTTTGGTCTCTCATGAGGTTGCAGTCAAGATGCTGGCCAGGGCAGCAGTCATCTGAGACTTGGACCTAGATGCAGGGTCTTCTTCCAAAGTGGCTCACTCATGTGGCTGGCACCTTAATGCTGTCCGTTAGCTGGTGGCCTCCAGTTTTCTCTATGTGGGTTTCTTTCTAGGGCTTCTTGAGCATCCTCACAACATGGCAGCTGGTATCCCCAGTGTGACCTCAGAGAACAAGGTAGAAGCTGTGATGCCTTTCATGACATAGCTTTGATAGTCACACACTGTCACCTCTGCCTTCTTTTGGGCACACAGACCAACCCTGCATTCATCATGGGAGGGAACCGTACTGAGGTGTGAGTAACAGGGGGCCAAGGTGCCTACACATTGGATGACCTTGGCAGATGACTTCACCTCTCTGAGCCTCAATCACTTCCTCTGTCAGATGGGTTCATGTGAGGATTCATGAGTTAATTTCTAGGAGTACTTGGAATGGCACTGGCGACTCGGTCATACTCCAGTAAACATTAGCCACCACCACAGTGTCTTGCTGGACTGTGAGCCTCCATGGCAGGAACCATTCTTAATCTCTGTGTCCAGTGCCTCGCCAGAGTAGGCACTCTCTGAGCGTTTAAGTGACTCAATGAAAGGATGAATGAATGAATGAGCAGCCATATGGACTAGGAGTCTAGAGAAGAAAAAGATCCGTGTCATCTGTATCGTCAGAGATGCCTTTGTGAAAAACTCACCCAAACGAGGCCCTTTGATCAGTGTCTGGGGAATAAATATTTGTTCAAAACGGAGGTGACTCAGGTGGGGGAAAGCACTTGGGATGCAGTCAGATCTATCAAAGTTTCAGTCTTCGACTTGGCGTTTGAACAAGAAAAATATTTACTGCGCTCCACCTGTGGGCCAGGAACCCTGTCAGACCCGGAAAACAGTAGGGAGGGAGCAGCTTTGGTCCATGCCCTGGCGGTACCATTGCTGTGTGACCTTGGGCAAGTGAATCTATGTCTCTGAGTCTGCATTTCCTCATCTGTAACATGGGGGTATGAAGGAGAGAGCAACAAGTGTGCCTCCTCTCCCGGACCCAGCTGCTGCTGACCCTTCTGACAACCTCCGACGAGTACCCTCTCTGGTGTCAGATGCTGCTGCTGACTTGTCACCCGACCCCTACCCACTCCCCATTCCAACTGCTCCAGCTCCAGAAGGGTTAAAACCTGGGAGCTCATGTGACCCAGTGTAAACCATGAATCATTCCTATTGCTCCCTGTGCTGAGAGCCTGCCCGCCCAGGATGGGGCAGATGCTGTGCCCCAGGGTTGCCATGGCAACCCTGCCTGTACCGAAATACAGCCCAGCCCAGTTCCTTCCTTGGGGGACCTCGGAGGGGCTGTTTCACCTGGCTCGGCATTACCTCTCATGAAGGCAGGGAGAGAAGGCTGGAAAGGCATGAGAGAGGGAGGGAGGGAGGGAGGAAGTGAAGGTGGGAGAGAGGGAGAGAGGGAGAGAGGGAGGGAGGGGGAGAGAGGGAGGGAGAGAAGAGAGAGGAGAGAGAGAGAGAGAGAGGACAGACACGCTTAGAGACAAACAAGTGGAAACTGAGACACAGGGAGAGGGAGGAGAGAACCTGATAGAGAAACAGACCACCAGAGGGAGACAGACTGACAGCCGGCCAAAAGTCCCGAGATGCTGGCCTGTCACCCTGGAGGCAGTTTTCCAACTGTTCCAACCTTCCTGGGCTGCCAGATCGCCGACATACAAGCATACACGCGCCCACGTGTACACACGTGCAGCTGCATCTCCCCCAGCGCCAGTGGTGAGGGCACAGGGAGGATAGGCTGCTGGGCATGTGAAGTCACCGTCAGCCCTGCGGGACGGTGAGCGAGTTGAGACTTGGGGGAAAAAAATCGGGGCGGACGTCAGCTCCCTGGGCGGCTGCCTCCCTGAGGCCCCTCCTGCATTCCTGGGCAGCGAAGCCCCTCGCTAAGACAGGGACTGATGTCATCCAGGGCTGCTCAGCCAGGGGACCCGGGGGCCCTGGTGGCTGTGTCCGGAAATGAGCTAGCTGCCTGCCGGCGACAGGTTTGGAATCTCTGGCCAGAGGACAGAAAACCTGCATGGGTCAGGTGAGCGGGGCCCAGCTGTGGGCCGCTGGGCAGGGGGCAGCAGCAGGCAGCAGCCTGCCCACTGGGTCTTTCTAGCTTACGCCTGCAAGGGGCCGCCTACCTGAGGGAAAGTGAGGACGAGGGTGCCCAGGGCCACCGCCTCTTCCTCCCCCCACCTCGAGGGACTGTCACACCCTGGAGCAAGTGCCTCTGGTTTCTCCAAGCTCCTGGTCACAGCCGATTCAGTGGGGGGTGATCTCCGGTGACTGGATTTTGGACCTCCCAGCGTGTTGACTTTCCAGCGCTGGTGGGTGGACTTTCAGCCAGACTCTGAACTCTCTCCTAATTCTGAGCGAGACCCGTGCATGCAGCCGGCTGCAGCCTCAGCAATGTCGATTCCCTCTTGGTTTGGCTGAAGAGGGCTGCTGGCTTTTCTCTCCAAGCAAGCCCAGAACTTCCACGAGCCCCAAGTAGGAAGAGGGGCGAGGACCCAGGCCTTTGATTGCTTTTCTCCCTCTCTTACCTCCTCCCCCTTCTCCTCCCGGCCCCATGGATTACCTGGGAGACAAACTCACCGTGGCCCAAACCCACATGACTCAGTGGATGGGCACTGTGAGGAGGTCCTTCCAGGATGCCCTCAACTTAGTGACCACCACGGTGGGCCACGAGCGGGCCAGCGGGGAGCCCGCCGGCCGGACCCCCTTCAAGCGCACCTCGTCCTTCCGGCACCTCGCCTCCCGGAGTCGGGAATCCCTCCGCCGCTTCTCCGCGCGCAGCCAGCAGAGGTTTTCTTCCCTAAGGAAAAGGCAGCCAGATTCAGAGCCACCCGATTTTGTAAGTTTATTATGTTTTTTAAAAATATTAGAACAGCAGTAAAAACTCCTCCCCTCCGGTACTTCCCTGGGGGGTGGGGGTGAGAGTGGGGGTGGGGAGTCCCATCGATCAAATCAGGGAAGTCGCTGCTTCCAGAATATTTGCCCATCAAGCCCCACTGTTTCCTGTTCCCTGTGCCTGAGAAAGAGGCATGTGGCGGTGATTCCCCGGACAGTGGAGTTACTCTGTGCCCCGAAGTGGTCAGGAAATTTATACTGGATCCAAAGTCTGTGTGGACAGGGCCGGCACGTGAGGCGGGCTAGTTTTGCCAGTTGATTTATCTGGAAGTGCCGGCACTTCAGCCCCTGACACAAATGTTCATCCGACCCTATTTTTAGGGAGGATTAATTGGCACCTGCTTCGACTCCTCTCGCCCTCCAAGGATGATCGAGTGTCCATGTCATGTGTATGTTGAATTGTGGCTTTCCTTATCTTGTCAAGCAAAATTGTGAGGCCGCTTCCGATTACCCAAAGAGACCCAAGGTGGTGGGTGGTTTGCCCACTGGCCAGTGAACCTGGGGCTTGGTGTGGGTGGGCCAGGTTGGGGGGTGCGGGTCTCAGGCTGGGTCCTGGGATTCCACCATCTTTCTCTCAGTCAAGCTTGGTGGGGCTTGGAAGACAGGCTAGAATGACATCTAATGACTAAAAACTCGGCCTGCGTCCCACTGGGAGATGGTGCAGAGTCAATTTTAAGGAGCTTACTGATGATTTGGAGAGGTGGGGCCGGGTCCAGAGAGGGGAAAGGCATCTGACTGGGGTAGCACAGCAAGTGAGTGGTAAAGCCAGGACCAGAACCCTAGGCTATGACTCCCAACTCAGGGTTCTCTCCAGCCAAGCTCTGGCAGAAGGATTTCTCCAGATCTTCTCAGTAACTTCAGGGCAGCTGACGTGAGTGACCAGGACTGAACTCGAAGAGAGGGCCTGGCATTTTCACATTGGAGACTTCTGCCACCTGACTGTGTTGGCCTGGTTCGCAGGAGGCCGAAGCCAGCTCATTCCCTAGGTTCAGCCTTGCAACGAGTCCTGATGGTCATTATGGAACCCAGCATTTAGAGGTGGAGCCCTAGGGTCCACCAGGCTACGGTTCAGCCCTCTGCACAATCGAGGTTGCAAATACCCACACCTGCCCTCGAGGTGCAGGGACCTGGCATCCCCTCGGCTGACCCAGAGAGGTGCTGTAATTCTCCTGGGGTCACATTGCAACCGGGGCAATCAGGTGCAAACAGGTGTCTCATGAATATGACATCTCTTGTGGGTCTGTGCTGCTTTGTGGCCCTGGACAAATCAGTGGGGCCTGATTTTATGAGATAGACCCCCCAGCCCAACCTCTGGAAGGCATGCCTAGGGGGAAGAGGCCTCTCATTCATTCTTTCTGTTTTTGTCTCTCTTTCTGTCTCTGTGTACATGTCTCTCTTTCTCTCTCTTTCACTCTTGGTCCCCCTCTGGCAGTGCAGTTCAGGGTGTGGGGTTTGGTAGCATTCAGCTCTCCCACCCTGTGTGACCCTGGGCCTGGGCTCGAATCCCGTGGGCCTTGTTGCCCAGTGTAATATGTCAGTGCTGCCACGAATGAAGTTAGGCTACTACCTTCTCTGTTCAGTGTTCTTCTAGTGCCTTCAACAAAGTGAATCCATGCTAAACAAATCTGGGCTTTGGCTTCCTGCCCATTTAGCATTTGGCATCTACTGAGAGGTGGGCACCAGCTGGCATCGGGTTGAGATCTTGAATCCGACTCTGCCATGTCCATGCTGAGGGAACTCGACCCTTTCTCAAGCCTCAGTTTCCTCCTCTGTCAAATGGGGAAAACTTGGGGTTGTTATGAGATTGAAATGAGCACCCATCACTGTGCCTGGCACATAGTAGGCTCACACTTGTAAATGCCTTCTCTGTTGGGTGCCACGATGTTCTGACTTGGCAGGATGAAGGCAGAGTTGGGATGGTAACACACGCTCTGTTATACAGAGTCCAGGTTCAAATCCCAGCTCAAATCCTGGCTCTGCCACCTCCTGGCTGTGCAACCTTGGACAAACTCCTCCCCTCTCAGTGCCTCAGTTTCCTCATCTGTGAAATGGGGACTGTCATCATTTTACATTTACATTTCCCATTGTTATCGTTTATGGGCAGTGATGTGCCTATACCCGCGTGATGCACGTGGCCGCGCTTAGCTTGCAGTACCTTAAAAGTCAGCAATTGCAACAACCAAAACCTTTCCTCTCAAACCATTTTTTTCAAGGATTCCCAGTGAACTTGAAAATCCACACACACCCCTTTTACCTGGGGACTTCATTTAAATATTTGTTTTAGGGAAGGAAATTTTTAAATCCATAGACAGTTACTTAAGAGTTCGGGGACAGCAGCTGTATCTGAGCTGGGGTTGGGAGGGAGGCAGGATTTCAGTCTTTATGACTTGGATTTGTACTTGATTTATCTAAATAAACCGAGCAGTTCCAAATCTTGCCCGAGGCTCCTGTTTACTCAGAGCAAGGTAGAAGAATCTATGACAGGAGCAAAGTAACCCTCAAAGGCCTGCCCTAAAATGTTTTCTAATGCAAGCCTTGAAATAATTTGCTAATGGCCTGCCTCTGCCTCTGAGGAAGAAAAGGAGGAACGAAGGAAAACAAACACATTGTCTCTGAGCCACAAAGGCAGGAAGAGGCACATTTATGCTCTGGCCCGGGGTGAGCCTGAGAACGAAGCTCGAAGCTCGTTCGGCAGACTAAGTGGACTCTGCGTAAAGGCCAGACAGAAAGTTCCAGAACCCAGGAACAATGGCAATGCCATGGGGGCCAAGGCCGGAGTAAAAGCTGGAAATGAGGGTCCCCAGGGCCAAAGGATGTTCTACAAAGAGGGCTTTGGATTCAGACAGTCTTGGGTTCGATTTTCAGTCCCACCGTGTGCTGGCCGAGTGACCTTGGGCAAGTTAAATCATCCATTTCAGCCTCAGTGTCCTCATCTGTAAAATGGAGATTTGCCTGGAACTGGTCCAGTGGGCGGTCCAATGAGGAGGAGTAAGAACAGCACAGTCCTGGTCTCTGTTAAACCCCTGGCATATAGGAAGTATCTAAAGAGTATGCATTTCATGTCATTTTGGGTGTGGGGGGGATGGGATGTGGGCTCTGTGGAGGTGAGTCCCACATGCCTAGATGGCCAGACCAGTCTGTGCCTTAGGACACAGTGTAAGAACCTGCCGACCTTTCATGGGCTTTTACTATGTGTCAGGCCTTGCACTAAGCATGAGGTATATTTTGTATATCTTTACTCATTCACTCACTTTTTCATCCCACCAATATTTTTTGAGCACCTACCAGGGTGCTGGCACTGGGAAAATGGCTGTGAACAAAGCAGACGCCTCCCCTGCCTTCTAGAGTTGCCTTCTAGGGGGACAAGTAATAAAACATGGCAGCACAAACATACGTAATATAAATACAAATATAAAATATAAATATTAAACATCAAACTATTGCCATATATCAGGGTTTCTTAATCTCAACACTATTGACGTCTTGGGTCAGATAATTCTTCGAGGTAGAGGATCCCATGTATTGTTGACTCACCCCTGGCCTCTCCCTACTAGATGCCAGTAGCACCCTCAGGTCATGACAACCAGAAATGCCTCCAGACATTGGCAAAATCACTTCCTACCTCCTCCCAGTTGAGAACCACTGCTGTATATAATTTTGTTGGGGAGACTTTAATGAAGCTGCAGGATTCTCTCTGTGACCTGAGTCGGGAGAAGAGGACCAGGTTCCTACATACTGAGTACCCGCTACTTGCTAGAAACTGGTCTCATTGAATCTGCTCAGCTGCCCTTGAGGAAGATGGGATATAGCCCCATATTTCATGGGTGAGAAATCTGAAGCACAGAGAGAAATGTGAAGTTAAAAGCCTGGGCCACGCATCTGGGATCAGTGAGGCTGGGGCTCCAGAATGTGTCAGCCTCGCTGGGCCCATGAGTTGCCCTGCATGAGGAAGTCACTGTTTAAGCATCAGCACCCATGCTGAGTGTTCAGCCCTCCAGTGGAAGGCCGAGTGGGAGTATCTGGTTCTGTGTCAGTTATGAAGTGAAATAGATGCCTAAAACATTCAGCTGGACTCAGTGTCTCCCTGCTTCCTCAGCCGTATTACAACCCCCTTTTTATTTTAGCAAGTGGGAGGGAATTTGAAAGGAAAGAGATGTTTGTGACTCTTCATATTCAGAAGCCCCATTTTCAGTCAATACCTCCTCCACATTGATTTCTTAAGGTTGCCGTAATAACTCACCACAAACTTGGAGGCAGGAAACAACAGATATCTGTCTCTGAAGGTCTTGGAGGCCAGAAGTGCAAAATCAGGGTGTCGTCAGGCCACACCACCATCCTGGGGCTCTCGGGGAGGATCTTTTGTGCTCTTCTAGCTTCCGATGGCTTCAAGCATCCCTTGGCTTATGGCCGCATCCCTCGGCTTGTGGCCGCATCCCTCCCATCTCTGCTCTGTCTTCACATGGCTTCTCCTCTCTCTCTTGTGAAGACTCTTGTCATTGGATTTCGGGCCCACCAGATAATCCAGCATGATCTCATCCTGAGATCCTTAACTTAGTTACATCTGCAGAGACCTTTTATTTTCAAGTAAAGTCACATTCACAGGCGCCAGGAGTTAGGATATGGATGTTTGTTTTTGGAGGCAACTCTTCAACCCACTACACCCTCCTCACTGCTTCCACTCTGGCCCCCGCCCCTCCAGTCTATTCTCCACCCAGCAACCCTAGGAGTCAAGTCATTTCCCTGCCTCGCCCCAGGGTCTGCCTTCTTACTGTGGCCTGCGAGGTCCTTTGTGCTCTGGCCTTGCCTCTCTCCCGACCTGAGCTCTTACTGCTGGCCTCCAGGCTCACTGTGCGGCCACTTTGACCTCCTGCTCTTTGTCAGTCAGTGCATGTTCCTTTTGGGCCAGGGGCCTTTGCCCCCACAGCTCCCTCTGCCTGGAATGCTCTTCTCTCTCTCTATTGTCTCCGCAGAGAATCCTCCTGACGGCTGAGGCTGGGGTGAATCCCTGCCACGTTTCTCTCCACCCACTCCCATTAATGTCTCCAGGCACTTACCTTAGTCTGTACTTGCTTCATTTCACTCATTTATTCTCCCTCCTCCACTAGAATGTAAGGCCTCTGAGGTCCGGGGATTTGGTCAGCCGGGTTCACTTCCGCTTCGCCAGTGCCTGGAATAGAGCTCAGCATGTCTAGGAGCTCAGGTCATATCTGCCTTCCTGAAATCCACTTTCCTTTATTCTTGTGTCCACCTTGTGGCACCATCTCCATATCATAGATGGGTAAACTGAGGCCTGGAGAGGATCAGTGACTCGGCCCTGCTCCATACCTTCTAAGAGATGACACCGAGATTCCAGCCCACAGTGGTCTGGGGTTCTTGTAAAGGTTCAGATGGAAAAATCTGAGATGCAGTGTTAATGAAAACCATTTATTCATTTATTGAGACTTTTTTTAAATCGAGTACCTCTTCTGTGCTAGGTGGAGGACAAGATGGACAAGATCTCTGCCCTCACAGAGAGCAGGGAGATGCAGTAAACAAATAAGTGAATTAATGAATGAACAGGATATTCTCGGGTAGTTGTTGGGGCTCTGAAGGAAAACGTCACAGGGCACGGAGACTGGTGGGAGTGCACTTTAGGGAGAGTCATCAAGGAAGTCTTCTCGGGAGAGACCTAGGTGAAGTGAGGAATGAACCTTTAGGTTTGGAGGAAGAATATCCTGACAGTGGGGGGAAAAGCAAGTGCAAAGGCCCTGAGGTAGGCATGTTTGAGAAACAGCAGGGAGCTCAGGGTAGCCGTAGCGAAGCGAGTACGTGGGAAAGCATAGATGAGTTTGGGGAGGTGGGCAGGGACTGGGCCTGTGTAGAGCCGAGGGGCTCTGGACATTAGATTTTAGTACTGTAAGGTTCTGAGCAAGGGAATGCTATCGAGAGTGTAATTAACAACTGTAGCTACCACTCATTGAATATCTACCGTGTGCCAAGCCCAGGTTATCACATTTCTCCTGGAGACCTGTGCTTCAGTGGAGTCGGGTTCAGCTGCCATGACCCCCTCCTCCATCTCTTGCTATCTGTGCCAAATGCTGCCTGCCACTGCCTGTCTAGAGCCCTGCTAGGTGCCCTGGCCTCAGGCTGCCCCAGAGTATGGAACTGGGATGTCAGATTTAAATGCAACCCCAAAGGCCAGTGTGAAGTGACTGTACCCTCTGCTACAGTGTGGATGCCAGGCAGGATGGGCCACTTTCTTTTGGTCTGGCCGCACCCAAGTTCAGGTCTCCTTTTTACCCTCCAGACAGTAGAATGATGTCACCCAGAGAACAATGGCCCCTTCATGGATCCAGCCTGGGCAAAAGGCTGGGCCCAGAGTCAGTGCCTCTGGGAGAGACCTGGAGTATGCATGGCAGGACAAAGGGCTTGGCTGCTCCATAGGGCTCCACCTGTGTGAAATAATCTTTATCTCTTCTCCCCTCCCCACGACTAAGAAAGCAGGGTGTACTCATTTCATATTTGGAAAGTATAGAAAACCTGAATGAAAACACAAATCTAGCAATTATTCGAACAGCAACGAAAACCACTCTTGGCATTCAAAAATATTTCCTTCACGTCTTTTTCTCCTCCCTCTTTCGAACAAAATCACCAACCTTCTTTTTCCATCCTTTAAAAAAAAATGTAAGTTTTATAGGTCTTTGGTAAAGACCATTTTTATTGCCCATGCAACATGCTGCTGCTGTGTGTGTGCTTCATAATTTATTAACCCCTCTGGCTGGACGTTTGGATTGTTCCCATTTTTGGCTTCGGGAATGCATGCGGGAGCTGACCTTGGTGTGCACATCTTTGTCTGGATTTCTGAGAGGTCCCTGAGGCTTAAGCAAGCTCACTCTTTGTGACCCGAAGGCCCCTCTGTTACTCTCACTTTCTCTCCCTCTTTCAGTGTTTTCAAATCTCAGATGTTTTGTTCAGACAAATGCCTCTTGCTTCCTCATCAGGAAGTCAGAAACTTCAGGAAGGAAATCTGGATTGATACATATCACAGGGAATGTTATATTTTTGGATTTCATGAAGAATGGAGTCTTTAGCAAGGAGTCAGCAAGATAATTCCTTATTAGAGGAAATTACATATTGGGCCACTTACAGTGGTCTGCTGGTAAATGTTTAGCAGCAGACCATCTTGCCTGCCATCCACACTCGGGTCTTTGGGAGGAAAAGCCATTATATGTAACATTTGCCTATTCCTGTGGTGAAAATACTCCCAACAGAGCCAGTTGCAAACTACCAACTAGCCAGCATTGCACATGGAGCTAGGAAAAAATGTACAGTATGTCATTTTTTATAGTATTTGCACCATACAGATTCAATATACCTAGATGACCTCAAGGCTACAGATAATAGTAAAATGTAGTAATTAGGAAGTGAGGCATTGTGCATATTTTTACCTTTGCCTTTAATATGGTTTATTTCATTGTAAGTTTATGTAATTTAAATTTTAGCATGGCTATGTAACAACTGACTCACAAAGGGCCCCTGAAAATTTCAGCATTGTGTCTGGGGAGCCAAGACTGGCCAGCTCTAGCACACCACTGTTGGTTAAAAGAGTGAGTTGTGGAGTCCAAGAGCTGTGGCTTCGAATCCCGGTTTCGCTTCTCACTTGCTGTGTGACTTTAGGCAGGCTGCTTGATCTCTTTATGCCTCCGATAATTCTATAAAATGGGGCCGGTAGTGTTACGTTACTCCTCTGCTGGGGTGGGTTTATACTAAGGTAATGCGTATGGAACATTGGGCACAGTGTTTGACATACAGTAGGATCTCAATAAATGGTTTCTATCGCCACCATCATTGTTTTCAGGTTAGTGTTTAATGGTTGTTTGGTAAGTCACAATGAGACATTAGTAGTCAGCATCCAGGTTGGCCCCCAGTAATTATCGTGTTTTGATATCCACACCATCGTAAAGTCCCCTCCTGTACCAGTTTGGTCTGTGTGACCAACAGAATACAGCAGAAGTGATAATCAGGTTACAAAAGACATGGTGATTTTCTTTCTGGTCACTCTTCCCCTTTCTTGGAGCATTCACTCCGGGGGAAGCCAGCTGCCATGTCTTAAGCATACTCGAGCAGCCCAGTATGAGAGGTCCACGTGGCAAGGAACTGAAGCCTCCAGTCACATGCCAGCCGGGAAGTGAAACCTGCCAAAAACCATGTGAGTGAGCTTGAACCACTTAGCTAAGCCCCTGCTGGGTCCCTGATTTCCAGAAACTGAGAGAGATAATAAATGTTTGCTGTTTCGGGCCACTGAGTTTTGGACCTATTTGTTATGCAGCACTAATAACTGATAAAAGTGTCTTCTCATTTATACCTACCACAAATAACGGTCTGAGGATGGCCAGGGAGTATTTCTTAATTCCTCATCTCACAGATGAGTAAATTGAAGTAGGAAGAACTCAGGTGACCTGCTCAAAGTCTATACTGTGGTAGCCCTTGGTTTTCCTAGTAGATGCTTTTCTCATCTTGGGGGTTCTTGTTTGTAAAGGAGGCCACTAGGCCAGCCTGATTTCAAGGTCCCAGGGGACTTTTGAGCAACTCACCCTTTTAAGAGTTGGCACAAATCTCCCAGCATGGGTTGGAATTCATTTCTTGGATCCTAAGTGCTGATCACCCCATTTCAGTCATCAAACATTCATCTTAAGGGCTGGGCCATAAGGAGAAGTGAACTCTGTGCGTGGATTTGAGAGCATGGCATGCAAGATTGGCTTTTACCCAGCATCAGTTTCTAGGTCAGAGGAGCCCTTTTGAGTTGTTTTGCTCCATTAAAAGGAGGATCCTCAGACATAAGTTACAGCCGAGAGTTAAAAATTGCCAAGTTTGCGAACAATTTTTACTATTGTTTTTTAAACATAGATTTGGTATCCTTGGCTGTCCTTTCTTGAAAGAGAAACAAAAGGGATACAGGTAGAATTAGGTCAATCCAGTTAAGAGCTTAGCTCTCCCTTCAGACAGATTTGAGTGTCGAACCCCAGCTTTGTCACTAACTAGCTATGGGACCTCGGACAAGCGACTTTACTTACTTCTGTGAGCCTCAGTTTTTCTGTGAAGTATTTAGCATAGTGCCTGGAACCTAGAAGGGACAGAATAAATTTAAGCTGCTATTATTTACCTTATAACCTTGATATATTAGTTAGATTAGGGTATGTTATGCCACAGCAGCTTAACACAAAATGTTTTTTTCTTTTCAATCTGGATATTTTTTGGAGTGTTGGGTTTTTTCCCTGGTTTTATTGATATTAAAATTGACATATATATATAA
>NW_011889032.1:1483142-1492809 GCF_000151845.1 Pteropus vampyrus | reverse complement strand
CTTACCATGTATCAGTCACTGAGCTTGGCACAATATCCAATCTTGTCCTTCTAGAAATGCCATGAAGTATTATTTTAGTTATCCCTGTTTTACAAATGATAAAATTGACGCTCAGGGAGAAGACGTAACTTGCTCAAAGTCACCACTTTCACAACCTGGACTCCAGCCTCATTTATTGTCCCTTTCAGTCAAGGCAATGGACTGAGGGACCCGGCATGCCTTTCCTGAGACACACTTTGGTGTAGAAGGAGGTTTCACACTGTGACAACATTGCCACTTGGGACCCGTTATTCTTTGTTGAGGGGGCCAGGCCATCTTGTGCATTGTAGGATATTGAGCAGCATCTCCAGTCTCTACCCAGTGTTTCCAGACCTTGCCAAATGTCCTTTGGGGACAAAATTGCTCTCAGTTGAGAACCACTGATGTGGATGGTAAGAGTCTGACCTGGGAGCCAAGAAGTGTGAGTTGAGGTCCCTGCCGGGCCCTGGGTAACCATGTGGCCTTAGCCGACAGACTCAGAGTGAAGCTAAAACGTCATTATAGGGCTTTGGAATCCCCTAACATTTGGGTAAAATATCCTATGACTCCTAGTGTAATGTTGGGCAAGTCTTTCCACTCTGATAAAGTTTTTTTTTTTTTTTTTCAGCTACAAAATGGAGCAAATAATGTCACTGATGGAGTTATGAGAGTGACATGAGATGCTTGTCAGGTGCTCTTGCAGGACACTCAGCACATAGTCAGTGCTTTGTTGACATTTTAGTTATGACCTATCCTATGGGAGGGGCAGGGGTATATTACCTCGAATTTAAAGATACTTTTCACTTCCTGTTGAATTCCTAGTCCTGTATCCTTGAGCTCTGCATCCAAATATTTGCTTTCTGCCAAAGCCAGAAATTATCCGGCAGCCCACATTCCTGTCACTCACCAGCTTGATTTCTAGAAATGGCTCTTCCTCGGACACACCTATAATTTAACATCTGTAATTCCTCAATTAGTAGGTAGGAATCTATTCTTCTTGGTAACTGCCTGCTGCTCTGGGGAGGAGAGGGATGGACCTGGTGACTGTGTGGAGGCAGCTGCCTCTCCCACTCACTGCACACATCTCCGCAGGAAGTGCCCGAAGGTTCTGGAACTTCTGGGGCTGGGATTGAAGGGTGTACCAAAGTAGCTGCCCCAATGGATGATGGGTAAACAGAGCTTCCTTACTGGTGAAAGTTTTCATATGAGCCCTGGGAGCAAGTGTAGACAGGTTGTGAGGGGCGGGACGTTGGCATGGAGTTACTCTTCTGGAAGCTGCTTCTAACCTTGACCGTCAGCACGTCTAGATTATTCCAGGCCACACCTTGGGACGCCAAGGCCCAGAGCAAGAAAGAGACCTACACAAAGTCACACAGCAAGACAGCAACAGACCCAGGACTAGACCTTGGATTTCTAAATTCAAAGTTGGGGCATTCAGAGGCCATGTGATTCTCAACCTGGATATCCTTCAGAGTTGAACAGCAGACATTTATTGAGCTCCTACTGTTTGCAAAACTCTGCAGTCAGCTATGTGAGGCATTAAAAACAATGAGATAGAGCTCCCGCCTCTGGGAAAAGTGATTAAATACACATCCAGCTGTGCAGCCTTGAGCCAGCCTCTTCTCTATGGCACTGACTGTACAAGGAGGCTCTGGTGTGACCTTTTAGGACCTTCCCAGTGGAATCGGCCTGGATTCAAATCCCTGTTCCTCTTGTCTACCAGTTGTGCGACTTTCAGCAAGATGTTAAGCCTCAGTTTCCCCATCCATGAAAAGGGAATCATAATACTTATCTCATGGTGGTGAGAATTCCATGTGGTACTGAGTAAAACACTTAGAGCATCACCTGGCATGTGATGAGCGCTCGGTAGCTAGTAGCTAGCAACCATAATCGCTTCCCTCTACCTGGCTGGCCTCCCTTTCCACCTTCCTGGGGCTGCTCACAGCTGTGGGATAACAGTCCCTCCTCCCTGCCTTCGCACAAGCTGTTCTCTCTGCCTGGAGTGATGGAACAGTGGCACGGGCTCTGTTGGAGTTATAAGGAGGTTGCGCCTCTGCTGTTTTGTCACCGGAATGACCCCCCGCCTGCAGGTATTTCAGTCATCAGGAGAAGGAAGAAGAAAGAACAGTGGGCACGGCGAACACTGACAGAGACAGTGGCTTCCCATCGCTTCCCCAGCCTCCTTGCTTCCACTTGGCTCCCCCACCCTCCCTGCATGACATGCCACTCTGAGCAACCCCCGCCCCACCTTGCTGCTTGATGATGAAAGCATATTGAGGTCATTAGCAGCCACAGCTAATTAGGAAGGAAGCCACAGTGCAGAGTTAAATAAGAGGCATTCTGATACTTGACTGAGGGCAGAATAGTTAGAGGTTTTTTGTGGTCTACCTTGGATGTTTTTTTTCCTTTTCTCATGCATAAATACAAGCCCTTTTGGGGGAGTGATGGAAAAAGAGAACAGAGGCTGTCAGAGCTCTGCTTAATGAGTTTCCTAATCTTTTCATATAATGTGGAGCCCCGTGGATTTTCAACAGCCCGGTGGCATCGGTGGAAAATGTAATCCTTCCAGATTTCTGAGCTGAATTTTGGGGATGAGTCTTGTGTTGCTTCAATGTCATCTGCCTCCTGAAGTGGGGGGGGAGGGAGCGGGGGGCGGGAACAGCAGGAATGGTAGAGTTGTGGGTCTTGGATTCAAATCCTGACCCTGTCACTTCCTGTGTCTGTGGCTGTGGCAAAGGGTCTTGACTGCTTTGAGCTGTTACATCCTTAGTTGCAAAAGGGGGCTAATCTTTGAGGGTTGAATTCAAACTTTGATGGGTGTCTTGGATACTGGTTCAATAAGTGGAGTCCCAGAGGGGGTCTTATGGGTCTGTGGTAGGCCCCAGAATCTGCCTGTGTAGCAAGGGTCCTACATGAGCTCTAGGTGGAAACTGTCATGTAGCCGCCATCCTTTGAGAAACAGTTCCTGAAAGCAGTTCTCTTAGTCAGCAAACATTGATTGACACCTACTGTGTGCCAGGCACAGTTGGAGGCCCTGGGGGTCCATCAGGGAACAAAAGAGAGATAGTCCCAGCCCTCATGGACAGTATGTCATTACAGAGGGCATGTTGCATATTTGCTCTAATAAACATCTTGTGTTTGAATGAATGAATGAATGAATGAATGAATGAACAAGCAAATGAATGGCTGTGTGAATTATTAACACTCCTGTTCCTCTCGTAGAGGTGTCTCCGCACCTTCTTCCAAATTCTTTCTAGCAATTCTTGCTAGAACACAAAGCAATACTGAGAAGTATTTGTACTTACATGTCCTCAGAGCGCAGCACTATGCCTGACACACCTATGACACTCAATAAATATCTGATGGATGAATGAATGAATGAATAGATGAACACATAAATGAACTCTAAGCTCCTGGGTGCTCACCAGCCACATTTGGAGCTTGGTTTGGGTTGGTTCTAGATTATAAATCCAGAGTTCCCTGTTCAACAGCAAACTTTCCCTGTGGAGTCCTGGATGTCCTCTCTGAGGACGGCAGAAGACTCGCAGAAATCTCAAAAGCTTGGCAGTCACTCTTGACCAACAAGAGAAAATCCAGCTTTATTTTCATTCTCCAGGCCACCTGGGTATTTTGTGGGTGCCCTGTGCTGCATCTCTACCCCCACCCATAAGCTATCTTACTGGACCCCAAGATTCTCACAGCTACACTGGGCTCATAGGTCTTTGTTGATGTGGCCGCGTGGGGTTGGAGTCAAGGCGCCTTCCCGAGAGCTGATCTGGACCCCTTTCTGAACTAGTACGCGGTGTTGCCCAAGGAGTTGCTGAAGCTTCTCATTCACTGACTGGGATCCCATCCTCTGCTCATGCTCGCTTATTCAGCCAGCCTGTGTGTGCCCAGGGCCTGCTGCGTGTCAGGCCCAGAACTGGGGGCCTTCACCTGCCTGACATTACTTAACCCTCATCATCCCCCTGAGGGGTCGAGAGGAGGGCAGGCACACACTTAGCGGCCAGGGCCCTTGCACACCAAGGCCGCAGACTTCTCCCTGCTGCTTCTGTGCACTGCTGCTCCCATGAGCTGAGTTGCAAGGTGCTTTATTATGTCTCCCCCCCACCCCAAGAATGTAAGTGTTGTGCGGACAAAGACCTTTCTCTGTTTTGTGGAGAATCAGAAAAAGCTGGTTAGTGGCTAAAAGCACAGACTCTGGAGCCAAATGGTGTCTGTTCAAATCCCAGCTTTGCAACTCGCTAGCTGTGCGACGTAGGAAAGTTACTGCATGTCTCTGTGGCTCGGTTTCCTCATCTCTAAAATGAGGGTAATAATAGTACTTGATAGGATCGTTGTGAAGAATGCATTGGTGGACACATGTGAAGGACGTAGGACAGTGCCTGACATGGAGTTGGCTCTCAAAATTGCTTAGTATGGATATTAATGTTATAAAATTTACTGCTATATTATATTATATGTTGCTAAATGAACACATAAAATAGTATAAATAAATATTTTGGAGGTAGACTTACATATAGCAAAATGCATTCTCTTAAGCATACAGCTTGATGAGTTTTGACAAATGTAGACCCATGTAACCCACACCTTTATCAAGCTCTAGAACATTCACATCACTCCCAGAAAATTCCTTCATATCCCTTCCCATCAGTCCTCCTCACCTGGTGCCTGATAAACACTTCCCAAACCTCTTTATGCCAGTTATGTGCTTGTAGACATCATTACATGACTTGATTAGCTGTTACATAAATGTATGAAATAGGACTGCAAAAAAAAAAAAAGAGAGAAAGTGGTCATACTATGAAAACTTAAACATTTTGAAAAGATTCTATAAAGTTGAATTGTTAAAAAAACAAACAAACAACAACAAAAAAAAACCAATGTCCTGTTAGAGCGGAGGAGACTGGGAAGGATTGGGGAGAGAAATTGCAAACATCTGGATGGCTTCTCTACTCCCGGAGTCCCTGTGTCTGGGCCTCCACTCAGGGCTCAGGCCCTGCCTTGCACCCTCCCTGGCACCTTCTTCCGGGGGGGCAGCCACTCTTCCCCACTGCCCTCCAAACCCATCTTTCCCCGGGTAACAGAAGCTTAGAGTCCCAGACCTGCAGAATATGGGAGGTGGAGATGCTTTATCCTGCTAGTGATTTTCATGGTGGGGCAGGGGGACCAGGAGGGGAGAAGTTGATTCTAGGATCCCAGCCCTCATACCTTACCCGCCACACCCCAAACCAGGGTTGCTTATTGATCTTTGTTATATATTGGACCTCTGTGATTTTGCTTAAAGCTAACAAAGGAAAAGGGAAGTGGGAAGTGGGCATGGTGGTGACACCCATTGCCCTCCATCAGAGACGAGGAGATATTCAAACTGTGTGCATGCCTTGCCAGTGACACATGGCGACGGTGGCAGGGGCTGTGTCGAGTTTGGACTTAAAACTCTGAGTTCTGAGTCCTTTCTCACGGTCTCAGCCGGGTGTTGTCCAGCCCTGGAGAATGAATCCAGGGGGCCTGGCTGCAGCCCAGCCCATGTGATGCCCATTTCAGGATCTTGGCTGCACAGGGTGCCCAGCATGCTCCTGGTCCCTTGTCAGCATACAGGTAGTACCGATTCATGGGCCCAGGCTGGTCCCTGCTGCTTCTAAGGGGATCTGCTGTGGTTTGGGTCTTTGGTTCAGCCTTTCCCGCTCCAGACCCTGACAGGCCACTTGGGGCTGCTCATTTCCCCTGGGGAGGTGGTGATGAAGTCACCCTCCAGGCCCCTGTGCTGTGTGACTGGTCAGGTGAAGGGGCCATTTGCACCGGCTGAGGCTGATGTCATCCCAGGAAAGCAATTCAGCACCAGGGGTAGCCTTCAGCCCTGGCTGCCTGCCGGCCTGTTGCCTGTGTCCTGTTTTGTTTGCAACATGGGGCGGGCTCAGGGAGGGCCCTGAGGTTCAAGGAGACAAGGTCTTCTTGCTGCCCTCTGAGAACAGGATGACGCCATCTCTTTTGTCACTTGAGGCACCTCAGGTTGTGGGGCAGACTGGTTTCAGGTTCACATCTTGCCTCTGCCACTTCCCTGCTGGGTGGCCATCAGCAGGTTACTCTGCCCCTCTGTGCCTCAGGTCCTTCCTCTCTGAACGAGGCAGTGGGGGCATTACCTCCCGGGGTTGTTCTAAGGATGACCAAGGTGATGCGTGTCAAACTGCTGAGCGCAAAGCCTGCCCTCAGGAATGCCGGTGGCTACTGTTAGGATTATGGTGACGGTGATGGCTGTTATTATTATTGTATGAGAGATGGTTACGCGTGGTTTCTTTTTCTTTGCATTATTCCCAGAATTAAGTCAAGCTTAAAAAAAAAAAACCAGACAAACAGACTCGCTCCCTCCTAGATCCCCACTTATTTTAAATCAGTGCAATTTAACCAGACATGTATAATCTGTAAACAGGATTTGGATTGTTTCCAAAACCCTCACTCTGGCAAAGCTCTCAGCCTTTCCGTGTGCAAACCATTGTTAGAGAACAGAAGTTCTCAAAAAAAATGCAGGTCCCTGGGCCACACCTCTCTCAAGAGTCTGACATAACTGGTCTAGGCTGCTGTCCCGAAAGCTGGAGTTCTCAGCTCCCTAGGTGATTCAAAGATGCCGCCAGGAGTCAGCTGGCGTAATAGAAAGACCACGGTTTCAGAGCAAGACAGACTCCAGACCAAACCCCGGATCTTCCACTTAGCTGCTAGGCAACCGTGGGCAACTTCTACACCCCTCAGAGCCTCGGTTTCCTGACTTCGAAGATGTTTCGAGAGTCTGCTGGGAGGGACCTGACGGATGTGATCGTGTCGATGAGTCTAAGGGTAGACATTTCACAGATGTGTTCTCTGGGCACCAGGTGGGGCAGGGGCTTTAGATATTTGTCCTGCTAGCCAATTCTACCTGGTTCACCCCCCTCACTTTTCTGGTGCGGTAGTTTCTCAGAATTCTTTTCGGCTACATTTTGACATGTGAATAGATGTTCCATGGATAAAGAATACCAGAGACAATACATGAAAGGATCACTTGGTTAAACAATGTTTTTTAAATGCAAGACTCTTCAGAGCCTTTTATTATGCAAATATACATCAGGAACCTGCAGAGATGGTCCTTAGCATCCTGTATGCCAGAGATCTCAGTCAAGCGAAGTGCTGTGGATTTGCTCACTGACCTGAATGGGTCTGTGAATGGGGACATCTCACTGCAGTGACTGCACATGCCAGTTGTAAGACGTCCACTTTCGGTAAAGCTAAATCTGAAGGGGGAGAAATGTGCCTCCAAATGGAGGAATTCAGCCACGTGTGCTGACTACAGAATTCACAAAGCTTTTCGTGTACATTGGTGTCCTGCATAACACACTTTGGGAAATGGGCCCAGTCATTTTTTTCCCTCTAGAATTATATATATTGACTTGCATTAAAAGGCTGTTCTCCAAATTGCCTTTGTAAAGTCGACATTGTTCTATTCCCTCCTCTATTTTTATTGAGCAGAGAGGAGGGTACATGTTTAGATGTGTAAATCATCCCATCCCAGCATTGATGGGACAGGCCCAACAGGGCCCCAAGATTCCAGAAGAGGAACTCTCTATCTGATCTAGGCACTGCCACCCCTCTCTGTTTAGACAAGGGGGCTAAGGCCCAGAGATAGAAATGTCTTGGCCAAGGTCGTACTGACCCTTTGGGGCAGGCTCGGAACCCAGAACCTCACCCTATCCCCGGGGTTTTTGCTGTTGTCCACCTTGGCCAAGTAGCTCACATGCTGTTTTTACAGCCTGATCCTGGTTGGCCTCCAGTTATTATTGAAATGAGTGGAGGTTTCCGGGAACAGAGCAAATCCATAGAGTTTAATTAATGAATGCGCCAGAGGGCTTGGCAGCTGGATTCCTGTGTTTACCACAGGCTTGCCTGGCATGCAATTCAGGAACTGTAGGGAGGGTGGGGCCCATCTCTCCACCAACCCCTACCCTCCTGGTAGAGTGTGTGTGCATGAGAGAGAGAGAGAGAGAGAGAGAGAGAGAGAGAGAGAGAGAGAGAGAGAACACGAGAGAATCTGAAATCTGATTCCCCCACCCCCTTAATAGCCCTGTGACTGCATAAGACTATATTGTTTTTAAAAGTGCTAGCATTTTGTTTTTAGCATTCTTTATCAATTTGTTGAAACAAAATTGTCCCTCAGAGACTCTGGAAATAGAAGTAAGTGTCCCTGACATAGGCACACCTAAGTAGACATTTGCTGTCAGTTCTGTCATCCAGCATTAAACCAGGTTGAGGCCCTGTGTTGAGCAGTAAAGCTGAGATAACCTTGGTGTGCAGAACTCAGAGAGTGGAGGCAGCTGAGCCAGGGCAAGTGCTTGGCAGCTTTGCCAGGCAGGACCTGGTAGTGATTACAAGGCTTAGAGTCACACAGACCAAGTTTAAACCTCAGACCCGCCACTCGCCAGCTCTTTATCCTGGGCAAACTCCTAATTAGGTCTCTGTATCTCAATTTCTTCTTAGATTAGATGAGGAATACACACACACACACACACACACACACACACACACACACACATATACGTATATATGTATATATATATACACGCATCTATATCTGTAATCACAGACTTAATGTAAAGATTAAATGAGCTAATGCAGATAGAGCACTTAGCAGAATGTTTCTTAGCAAACACTCTTTAAATGTTAGCAATTATCATAATCATCATTACATAAATTCCATTTTATAGGTGTGACGGCCAAATCCTGGAGAGATTCACTGACTCGCCAAAGGGTTAACATAACATTACCATTAGGTATTTATTTGTGACGGCCCCCCCCCCTTGCCATTTTCTTTATACGAAGATTTGGGGGATCCTGGGCACTTTCGGTTGTTATTCGAATGTCTGTCATCGCATGGATTCTGTGTGCCGCTTCTAGTAGCAGTAGCTGCTTGTTTTCCCCTCTGCATTCACACTTTTGCAATTTCCTTCCCACTCCTGAAGTCTCAAGAATCGAAGCCAGACGTATGTGACTAATTAACACCTCTTAAGTAGGGAAATATGACCTTTTCGATGTCATTAAAATGGCAGCCACCGAAAGAAGGTGATCCTGCCCCTCATGTGGCTGTCTGGTGGGTGTCAGCTCTGGAAATGGCCAATGAGTATTTCCTTCTCAGCTGTCCTCTTGGTCCCCACACATCTTCAGGTCCCTGGGGAGAGCTACACAGCTGCTATACAGTGGTAATGGTAGCTGACATTTATTGAGTGCTTACTATGTGCCAGGCTGTTCCAAGTGCTTCCCTGCTTTGATGCTTTTAATGCTGGCAAATATCTTGTGAGGCAGGTGTTATTATCCCCCTTTACAGTTTTGGGAACTGAGGCTCTAGGAGGTAAAATTACTTGCTCGAGGTCACGTGGGTGGGAGGCTACACAATCTGCATTTGACTTAGGGCTTTAGACTTGAGCCCGTGACCATAACCATAATGCCACCCCAGCTTTAAACTCTGCAGCTAACTGAAGCTCTGAGTTGGAAACTACCCTGGCCCTATTTAATGAAGAAAGTGGGGAGGGAGCTGATATTCCATATGCAGCTACTCTGGACTTTATGTACCAGATGGTATGAGCCCTTTACGTATATCTCCCATTTCATTCTCTTCACATACCCCCTTCTC
>NW_011889032.1:1470692-1482906 GCF_000151845.1 Pteropus vampyrus | reverse complement strand
AATCAGGCCTCAGAGACATCAAGGGGCTTACCCCAGTCACATAGCCAATAAACATCAAAACTGGAACCCAGGTCTGGGTGATTCTGAACCCATGCTTTTTTTCCACACTGAACCCGATTGTGGCATTTCTGGTCCTGTCCCCACAGAAGAGAAGGGATGATGTGAATCCAGAGCCTGGCATCATAGAGGCAGCCCAAGATGAGGACTCAGGAAGCAAGGAATTTAGTTGAGGTTCTGGCAGGACCCTGCCTTGGGGCCAGAGAAAAATCTTGCCCCTGCTTTCACCTCCATTATCCCACTTGTACCACAGAGATTCGCCTCTCTGGTTTCTGGACCCCTTTACAGCCAGCATTTCATGTGTATTCTGATCATAGCAAAAAGATGCCCGAATGTGTGTCCTAGAGAAGACAATGCTCAGGGCAGACCCACAGACCTCTAAAATAGTGTCCCTGGTAGGGAACTGAAGCACCTCTGTTCTATGTGTCTCCCAAGGCAGAACGTAGACCAATAACGGAACTTTTACTTAATGACAAGCAAGATTTTCCCTAGCAGCGACATAGACAAGTCTCATCACTGGGGTCCATTTTTGGAAGCTGTAAACATTCAGAGTTATAAAGCCATAGCGGACATTAGGGAATGTGAAATGGTGAGTCTCCTGTCCTGGAGGAAAGCAAGCAGAGACTGGGTATCTAAATGTGGGGTGGAGTTAGAATGACCTCTCCAGTATCTTTCAGCTCTGGATAACCAGAGCTGAAGGATAACCAGCTAGTGAGCCTACAGCAGGGTACCATATAGATCTCCAGCCACCTGCTAACTCTAAATGACTGGTAGTGGCTGCCTGGGGTTGTCTGGGCTCAGTTCTATAATTGATTATTGATGTCTGTCGTGGGCAAGCAAGGGGGTAGTGTGACTGACTTTCTTCATTTTGCTGTTTTCTAAAGAATAACATTTTGTGTTTCCAATGTGAAATTATTATTAGATTTTTAAAAATCTAGAGACAGGAGGGCATGGATGTCAGCAGCCATAGTAGCAGCAGCCACCAATTCCCACAGCCAGAGGTCTCTGTCCTACATTACCAGGCCCATGCAGTTCGTCTGTAAAGGTCAGAGGCTTTAGGACCATGTCGTGGAATTGTGGAATGGTCTTCAATCACCTTGGTTGCCCTCAGTCTGGGAGAATTTGGCAAGAGCCATTAACCGAGATTAACAGAAGCAGGTAATAAAGAAGAACATTTAAAATTAATCTCTTCTATTTCTTTTGGAGCACCATTGTATATCTGCCTAATTTTCAAAGCTTATTACTGATTAATAGGTGACTTGGACATGTGCTGAGGAAAGCAAGATGGGTGTAGTTTATCACCTTCTCTAAGTCACTTTTTCTCTTTCTGCTCAATCACGGTTATTAGCCATTGTGTCTTCAAGTGATTTTTGTTCAAAGCAAAATAAAAGTTTCTCGTCCCTTCCCAGTAGAGTTTGTCCTTTCAGGACCTGCACATAGCTGGGAAAGTTTCCAGCAAGTAAACAATTTACAGTGGGGGAGCTTGAGACCTGGAGAGGTTAAGCTGCTGATGCCTAATGTCACACAGCCAAAAAACAGCAGAGCTGGGCCTGTCAGCCCCCAAAGCACCTGCTCTTAAATAGATCAAGTGAGTGGCTGTCCTACAGTAGATGTTCGATACATGATGGTTTATTTTTCTTGTACTTGTCTCAAAAATTGTCTTTGTATCTGTCAGCACAGGCTAGGTTATGCTGCAGTAACAAACAACCCCTAAAACTTCAGTGGCTAAAACAGAAAAATAGGCTTCTTTCTTGAGTGCTCTACATATCCACCGACATTGGCTATGTCTGTGTTTCATGTCATTGTTGCTCTGGGGTCCGGGTTGATGGAGCAGCTTGCCGGGGACATGGCCAATCACATGGCTGACGGAAAGTGAACATGGGCAGCCATGTTTTATTAAAGTTTCTGCCTGGAAATAAATGATGTCATTTCCACTTACATATCCTTTGTCTGTGGACATAGGATATGTGAGTGGAATGATGTCATTTCCACTCACATATCTTAGTCATATGGCCATACCTGCATTTAAAAAGGGTGTATAATCCTTCTGCAGGGAGAGGCAGTAAATATGTAAGCCTCATAATATAGTCTGCCTGCCACAGTCTCAGCATGTATTTTATAGATTCATTTGTAGAAATGAATTTGCACAGGTCAAGGTTTTCCTTCTCTACAGCATGAGCCACCCTTGTGCATTAACTCTGTTCTTGGTTCTTGGATTTATCAAGGAGCCCAACTCCAACATATACCTGTTCTCAAGTACAGCACAATTTCCAGTTCCAACATTTCCGTTCATTTATTCATCATTGGTTCATCCTCGAGGTGGACTACCAACCTGTAGTGGTGGAAAAAACCTTTAGTACACTAGAGTCCTTCCAAGGAATTCAGACTTCTCTAAAGACATGCAGGCCTTTGTCTCTCCAACCCACCGAAGTGTTGCTGAATAGACCTTGGGGCCCGGGTTACTCCAGGTGGGCAGCATTTATCAAGCGCCTGCTGTGAACCAGGCACTTCTATGGCAGAATCAGATCAGTCTGTGGTACAGGCTGCCCCAGGAGGGTACCGGAGAATTCAGGGAGATGTTCTGTATTTGGGGGCTTGGGAATTCCACCCACTGCCTGTTTTTCTCTTCGAGGGAAAGGAAGACCCAGCTTTAATAGTTAAGCAGGGAGAAGCCCCAGCTAGTCATCATCCCCCACATACACCAGCCCCTGACTGAGAAGAAGTGGATAAACAATTAATATGGAGTCTAGGAATAGTCTTAAGGGGTCTCCTGAGCATTTGTGCTCTTCTCTTCTCGGTTGGAAATTCTGGGGATGCTGCTCCGAAGATGTTGATAAAAGAAATGCTTATTGCCTGGGGTGTGCAGAGAGGCAATTATGTAGTAAGAAGCGGGAGCCGAGGCCCCCTTGATATGGCTCACCTGGGAAGGCTGTGGGATGCCGGAGCCGCCAGCCTTGCTCCCATGAGGAAGATCAGAAGCAGGCCTCCCTGGTTATAGGGAGTCCCTAGGAGATAGGAGGGGAGGCTTATGGTGTATAGATGGTAGTCTGACAGACTTAGCCTTGGATCCTGACTCTGCCACTTCCTTGCTGAGCGACTGAGTATAAATCACATTGCGTCTCTGAGCCTTAGTTTCCTCTTCCCTTAAAAATGACATTAACACTATTCAATTGTCAGAGGTGTCATATGGACTTAATGAGACCATTCCTCTACTCAGCAAATGCATTGTGGGCCTACTGTGTACTGGAGATACATCAGAGCAAGCCAGACATGGTCTCTACCCTCAAGCAATTTACTTTCTAGTTGGCATAGGGAAGGGAGACGATAAACAAGAGCAACAAAAGGTATCTAATACCAGGTGGTTGTAAATGCTGAGAAAAAAAGAGCAAAATCAGGGGATAGAGAGGCATGAGGATACACATGCACTTCACACATGTGGTCAGGGAGCCCTCTCACAGGAGGAGCTCGAATATACAAGCAGAGACCTGAACGAAGGACAGAACCATGCAGCTGTCCGGGGGAAGAGCATTCCAGAACCAGAGGCAGAAGTGTGAAGGCCCTAAGGTGGGGGTATACTGTGCTTGGCTTGCTCTAGGAACCACAGGGAAGTCTCTGGGGCAGGGGGTAGTGAGTGACAGGAAGAGCTGGAGACAGAATCAGAATGAGGGTGCTGTATTTGTTACTACTGCCGCATAACAAATGACCACAAACCTAGTGGCTTGAAGCAATACAGGTTTATTATCTCACAGTTTTTATAGATCAGGAATCCATGCAGAGCTTAGCTGGGCCCTCTACATAGGGTGTGACATGGTTGCAGTCAGGGTGTCGGCTGGGCTACAGTCTCATCTGGTGGCATGGCTGGGGGAACAATCCACTTCCGGGTCTACTCTGGTCATTGGTAGAATTCAGGTCTTCGTGGGTGAGGGACCTGAGGCCCCTGGCTGTCAGCTAGAGGCCACCCACAGTTCCTTGCCATGTGGGCTTTCTCAGGATGGCCCCTTACTTTCCCAGTCCAGCAGGGAGAATCTCTAGAGCGAGTCAGCTAGCAAGAGAGAATCTGATATAATGTAATATAATCACAGGAGTAACACATCTCATTCGCTGTACTCTGTCGATCAGAAGCGGGTCTCAAGTTCTGCCCACGCTTGAGGGGGTCCCACATGGTGGAAGTCATGGTGGGGGGCGGGACTTAAATCTGTCTACCATAGGCAGTGAGTGAAGCGGAGGCGGGGGGAGGGAGTCCATTCTGTAAGAGTAGGGAATGAGGGACCGCGAGTGAGAGTTTGTTAGGATACAGTGAGGGCTTTGGGATTTATTCTGCATGTGACGGCAGCTATGGGAGGCTCATGATCAGGGCATCAACATGAGAAATTGTGCATGCTCCAAAGTCAGCCTTCCAGAAATAGTCGTTACTCCTCCCGTTAACAGTCAGTCACTCCAGCTCCTCGCCAAGACATTGGTCAAACACATAAGGAAGGAAGAAAGTGAGGGGAACTACCTGACCCTCACCTCTCTGAGCCTCCAACCCTCATGGGACTATAAGATAGACAAGAGATGGGGTTTGGTATGTAGCACCTGATCAGCTGACATGGGAGAATCAGACATCAAACAAATCATTGCACTGGCAAATTGCCCCTCAGGTCTTATCCCAGCTTTGTAAAATACTGATCAGAAAACTGACAGAGTAAATTTACCCACGTTTTAATGGTGGGATTGTGGGCGGTTTTTATTTTCTTATAATGTTTTATTGTTAACAGATATCTTTGTATCTGGATCTGTGTTTATATTTTATAGTGAAATATGTAACTTCTGTAGTCAGAAAAAAAAAGACTGCCAGGGCTTTTGGGGTGGCATATCTCTTTTCTAACTCCCTACTCCACCATGCTCAGTACAGTTGATCAGAGGGCTATGCATCTCTCCATATTTATTTTATTTAAAGAGATGGTGCATTAAAGTGGATTTTCATTTTCCAACCTCCTGAAGCTGAGTTCTAGTGGTTCTGATTTAGACCATGTGTTAAGGGGTCTCTCTGGCATCTGCCAAACTCTGGAGTTCAGTAAACATGAATTCAAACCCTGGCCCCACTGTGTACCAGCTCTGTGGCCATGGGGAAGCCCCGCTTCTCTCTCCAAGCCTCAGTGTCCCTGGCTTTACATGGGGATAACCACAGTCCTTACCTCAGAGGGGTAGATGAGAGGAAAAAGCAATGGGGTGAATCGTATGGAAGCACCTCACAATCTACAAAACACCACAGAAATGGTTATTCGTTCAAGATGAAGAATTAATGTTTTGCAAATTCTCTGTTTTGTGGGCAGACCTTTAATATCTGCAGTACCCCATAATTCTATACTCAAGTCCCGGGGTGGGAGTGGTGGTACAGTGGGTGGGATGTGTACTATAGCAGCAGCCTCTAGTTGCCTAGCAACGGGAAACCCATAGAGGTAGATATTCTAATTTGTCAGAATGTTTTACCCACTGAGATGGCTCTGATATCCAGTTACATGAGAAAGAAAAAATCAGCAGTGTGCATAACCCTGTTTATAAGTTGCAGAATCTAATCCCTTCCCAAAAGCTTCTCATGCCATAAGCAAGATTTTAGAGGCCACGAAAGAGTTGCAAAACTGGTTATTTCACCTCAGGGAGCATGTGATCCCTATGGATTTTCAGCTCTGTCCCACTGAACAGGCTCCAGCTGCCACCTTGGCCTGTGGGTCTGGCTTTGAAATGGTGTTTTGGGCTGAGGTTGAGGGGGATACTGTTGCTGTCAGTCCATCTGGGCTCGCTTTAAACCAAAGTGCTCTCATGCCTTGCCCGGAAATTGAATGGAGACCCACCCTTCAGAGGCAGAGCTGGCTGGCAGCTCCCATTCCCAAACTTGGAACCCCCCAATGGATGGGGTCCTTGTTGATGTCATCTGGGCTGATGGTTTCCAAACACCAGTCCATAGGCTGGTGAGGTCTACAATGGCCATTTCCCCGGTCTCCTGCCCTCTCCCAAATCTGTTTATTAAGAGAGAGTTTTCAAGCCTCTCCCGGGACCCCTGACTCGGCACTGAGCAAGGTTTGGAGCAGACAATAGTAATTGACATGAGCCCCTCCCTCAGGGAGTTTCCCGTGGGCCACAGGAAGACCCCCGAGCCAATGAGTGTCTGCAACCAGTGATATAGAAAAGGGAGAAAACTACATTCAGAAAGGACTGCCTTTTATTTGGAAATGATGTATGTCATGATTTGAGGGTATTCGAATATTAAAAAATCCATTTTGAAATGAATTTATATAAAATGAAAAGTTGCTTTGGTGAGCGTGGGGGAGATGTCTTGATTCAGCCGATTAAAATGCTGTTATCCCAGTGTAGTTCACTCCACTCATCTATCCTTCCTTTTCTCCTTCCCTTCCTTCCTTTCTATAAATTATCAAGGGCTGTGAAACATGAAACACTGGTTCCAAGTTCTCATCTGACAGATGATTCCTGAGTCCCAGGGATGGGCCAAAGCTTAGCCACCATCTCGCACCTCTGATAGTTGTCATCCTCGTTTTCTGTGCACCTCAGCTGAGGGGGATACGTGTGCCCCCACCCAAAGCTCTGGAAACACAGGACAGCCAGGTGGTCTGTAAACTTGAGTTTGGGATTAGACTGCATCAAGTTTATCCTGGTTCTGCCACTTACATACTGTGCGACCTTGGCCAAGTAAATTAACTTTTCTGAGTCTCAGTTTCCTCGTCTGTGAGATGAGAATGATAATAATAGTACCTCCATCATAGGGTTTTTGAGGGGATTCATTGTGCAAGTGCCTGCCCGGCATATAAGAAATATAACTTGTGCTCTCTTTGTCTGTTCTTCTTCTCCTTCTTCTCCTCCTCCCTCTTTTTTTTTTTTTTTACTGTTATTAACTAACTTTTCAAATGCTCCAGATTTTTCCACCTTTACCATTTTGCTGAATGATCCTTCTCCTTGGAATGTCCTTGCCCCTGCTCCCTCATCTTTACTTTGTGGTAGTGTCCTCATTCTCTGAGGCCCAGTTCACATGCCTCCTCCAGGTAGCCTTCCCTGCTTTGTCTCCCACCTGACAAACGAATCTGCACTTACTACATGTAACTTAGACCCTAGTAGTTTGCACATATACCTGGCTGCCCTGATGCTCCTTTGACAGGGCTTTAGTTCTCCTTGGGAAGTGTTATATTGACTCGTGGCCGGCTCTTCACTAGGTCCAGTTCAATAAATGACATCCCTTTCCCCAGGCCCTGGGTCAATAGATAAACTCATAAAGCAGTTCTAGCGTTTGACAAAACAGAGTCTGGACTTTGAGCTGGGACATTTTTCAGAGCTCTGTGGCCTCCCATGGGAGGAGAATCAAACTTGCCAAACCTAAAACATATTTGTATGGTCTTCACCACAGCCGAGGGAAACAAGTACAAACATTATCCCCATTGTACAGATGAGGAAATTGAGGCCCAGTAAGATCAAAAGACTTGCCTAGGACCCCATCGCAAGGCAGGGGCAGAGCGGGGCTTGAAATCCAGGCCTGCATACACCTGGGGTTTGGGAACCTCCTTCTTTCCCTGAGAAGCCTATGCCAGCCTCGTGCACTGTTAACCCCGACCTCGCTCCGGTCCCCGTGCAGCTAATGTTATGATCTATAATGTTTCAGTGCAAAAATGGAGAAGGAGCAAGGGGTGTGTCCCCTGTGGGAGGTCTGCAACCTCCAAATTTAGGGGAAAATGCTTCTGTGCTCTCACAGTGCTTGGCTAACCTGCTTTAATCCCCCTCGGCCATACGCACCTTGGTCTAGGTACGGCTGGGAATCCCTTCTCTTTAGAGACAGCGAGTGGATCCCTGATGGTCCCAAAGCCACCTGACAACCACAGGACCCACTTGGGGCCTGGGACCCAGTGCAAGTTCCCTAATTGTGGCTGGAAACCATCCCTCACCTATCAATTTGCTCTAAATGGGAAGCTTGAGAAGGAATAAAATAACGCCTTGGCTCTTTTCCCCACTGGAGGTGGGATGAGTTAAAAACCCACTGGACGAGCAGCGTCACAGCGTTGGAAAGCCCGAGTGGGTGCAGGGCAGCCACAGCCCTGGACCCAGCCATGTTATCCACTGCTTTCATTCCCATCGGCAGCACAGGCTGCAGAACTGGGCTTTAAAAATGAGCCCTCCAAAGACCTGCCCCTTGGCACAGAGAGTGACCGTGATTTTCCGAGGCCACAGTGTAGCCCCAGCCTGACCGAGCTTGGTCCTGGTGACTCTGGACCTGTGCTTCCTCTGGGGGAGGCGGCAGAAGCAGCCTCCAGTGTCCCCGTTGAACACTGCTACCACCAGCTGTGTCACCTGCCCAGCACCCTCCCCCTTTCCAGGCCTCAGATTCCCTGTCCCTAAAATGAGGTTCCAGTCAGCTCTGAAGCACTCAATGGAAAACTCAGGCCGGAGAGTGGAGCCATCTTTTACACTTTTACAAGTGGAGTGTGTGAGTGTGCACGTGTGTGCATACCATTCTCTTTACAAATTGTGTATTAAAAACCCGGTGGCGCTCAGAAGGGGACGTCTGCTGAAAGTCCACTTCTCGCTGGCCAGAAGGTCCTTTGCCGGTAGGACCTTCTCAACAGTGTTTGGTAGAATCTAATGATAGTATAAAAAATAATAATAAAAGTTCTAGTAGCCACAACCAGGCATGAGCTCAGAGAGGTAAAGCAAGCTACCCAAGGTCACACAGCTGGTGCGAGGCAAAGCCAGGGCTCAAACCCAGATCTGTCCAACCGCAGATCTACCAGGGCACTGGACTGCTGCATCGTGGAACCTTTTCAAGATGTGCTGCTCAAGAAAATTCCTTGCCTGCACTTAGGAACCACTGTATCTTTCCCAGCTGTGCCCCCAGGCCTCACCAACAGATCACTGAAATCTTATTTATAATGAAAATCTAGGGACCATAGCAGTTCTCAGGACCAAGCTTATAGTCGTTTGAACTGTTTTAGCGCTTTTTAGAGTAAGTGGAGGCTCGAAAGATAACCTAGGAAGCAGAATTGAGTCTGGGCTACCTGGGTTTGACTTCTGTCTGTCCCCTGGGCAGGTCACTTCCCTTTGAACCTGTTTCTCCACCTGGAAAGTAGGATTCTGACAATGGCCAATGTGTCCCCACCCACAATGGGAGCAGACTGTTAGAAGCCCCCAAATTCGGTTTTCACATTTGGAGATGAGATTTCTTAATTCACCCAGCAAAGGGTCTTGCGTGTAGGCAGTCAGTGCCCAATCAGTGTTTAAAAATAAAATAGAAGAGAGCAAAGTGCACTTGAGACCATTTGAGATTCAAGGAACTGGCTGGAGGAGCCTGGCAGACTTCAGCCCTGGCCTCCCATCCCATACCTGTCACCTGGAGCCAGTCTGGATGTCAGCAGGGATGAAGTAAGCATCTAACACTTTGTGTGCTTAATTTGTGTTTTCATTTGGGAAGCTTGAGGTTTAAAAGTGAGCAGAGGGAATGCTAGACTTAGAATGTGATTTGGGAAAATGAGAGGGGAAGGTGGGGTTTGATTCAGCCCGGATTCCTAAACCAGCACTCCAAAAGCCAAAAATGCTGTCTGTAGTAATGGTGGCATGCATAGCAATAGCTCACTTCCAATCCTCTGCACTGGCCTATTCCTCCTCCTGGGACACCCTCCCCCGGGATAGCTGCTTGACTGTCACCGTTACCTCCTTCAGATCTTTGTGCAAATATCTCAAAAGAAAGACTTCCCCTGACCCTGACCCTGACCTTGATGCTGAGGCCGACTCTGATGCTGACCCTGTTTAAAATTGCAGTGCCCCACCCCGCCTACTTCTCAGCCCCTGCTTTGCCTTATTTTTCTCCATGGCACAGATCACCTTGCAGATAGTTTGTAATCTACTCCGTTCTGTATTTTGTCTGTTTCTCCGCTAGGACATCAGCAGTTCCAGGGCAAGGACCTACCTGCCTGGTTCACAGTGTCTGCACATAGCAGGTGCTCAAGTGAATGAATAAAGGGAGGAGGGAGGGCTCCCTTTGTGATAGGGTCTTTGCACTTATTGTGTGTAATCTGTAACCGCCTAGAGAGGTGGGTTCTCTTGTCCCCGTTTCTATGGATGAGGACACTGGAACTTGGTACCTAAGTGATTTAGTACCGGGTGACCTTCTTTATATTATCCGCAGCCTGGTCATCCCTCCGTCCTTCTCCCTCCTTTTCTTCCTCCCTCCCTTTCTTCTTCCTCTCTTCTTCCTTCCCTTGTACCCCTCCCTTCACCCTTTCTTTCCTCCCTCCTTCCTTAAACATTCACTGGGCACCCTGCATTGTTCTGGGCCCCGGGTTTGGCCCTGGCGAGAGAGAGGTGAACTTATTATGGTCCCAGCCCTCAGAGGCACTCAGTCTCAGGCTGGGGGTGGTTAGAACTCTAGAGGAGCTATAAGAACTGCTCCCCTGTGCTCTGGAGAGCTGAGCATTGGAGGTAGGATGATAGGAGCTCCCCAGCAGAAGGGGCAGGGCCGGCATTCCAGGGAGAAGGAGGTCGCAGCAGCAGGCAACGGCGTTGCGTGTCTCAGAACCACACGCAGTGCGTTCTCACTGAAGCAGGATATGTGCAGGAGATTTCGCCAGCCAAGAGGTATCCTGGGGGCTGCAAGTGCACAGCCAAGCAGCTCGGACTTTCTCCAGCTGGCACGGACCCCAGGAGAGACGTCAGCCCAGGACCTCCTAGTTCGCATAGGGTTTTTGCCCCTTGGAGCCTTACAAAGTCTTGCAGTGGTGGGTGGGCTCAGCTGAGGTTTCTGCCCCACCCAGGATTCTCTGTCCTGTTTTGTTTCTTGGTTGTATCTCGCTGCCATAATTGCTCTGGTTTACCCTCCAGAGAACAGTGTTTATAGCTAAGGTCTTATTTTCTGGAAACCAAGGGTAGTCATGGCTGCAAGAATTCTTACTATTCCTATAAATTCCGCCAGCTCCTGTAAGGGAGAGTTGACTAGGGTGGTGGCGCTGCGGTGATCTATAACAAGAATTTGGAAAATACCTAATTTCTAAAAGCTTCTTATATCATGCTGCCTCTTTGGCTGCGTGTCTCCAGCTGGTTTCAGAGCCATAGAGAGGTGATTCTGACTTTCAAGCGTTGTAATGATTGAAGTCATTCCCCAAGTGCCTACCATGCGCCAGCACAGCACTCAGCACTTTATGTAAATAATTAGCTCATGCAATGCTGGCATCAGGGCTGGATGCTGGAGTGGTTCTCTGCTATCACTGAGGCTCAGAAAGGTAGAGTGACTTACCGAAGGCAACATAGCTTCTAAGTTTCAGGGAGCCAAGATTGGAGCCTGGGTCTGTCTGGCCCCCAGGTGCCTCCTAACCTGGCATCTCTCTTCTTGAATCCCTGTGACCCACATGGTCTGCAACTAACATACCAGCCCCTAGAGGTAAGGCTCCAACCCTCCACTTCTTCACCCCTCTAGGAATTCACTGGAGGTGCAGAGAGGCATAGGGAGGAGGCAAGGTACACATTGATTTTCTGGGAGTGCTGGTCACCATCTCTGCCTTGACCCTGTTGCCTCTCCCCCCACCCAGAACTCCCTTTCCTGCCCTGTCCCTGGCTCCTCCCCGACACCCTTCATTCGTGCCCTCCCCGAGATCAGACCCTGGGGACCCTTCCCAAGTTCTCCAGCCAAGTTGGTGGTGACAGCTTTCTCCCTGTTGCGAAAACTGGAAGTTGGGGCTCGTGATGACTGCCTCCTTCACACTGCCAGTTATAGCCTCTTACGTTTTCTGCAAGTGCATCTGCTTCTTTAGCCCTTTGCTGTGCCCTGGGTTACACCTCTGTGATCCATCAGCCTTGTAGAGAAGGAGACCCTGCTGGGACTAATACCAGTTGGCCCAAGAGGCTGGCTGCTCTCTGCCTGGCACCAGAAGCCCTGGACAATTTCTTGACTCAGTGCAGCAGCCCTAGTGGTGACCCCATTTTACAGAGGTGGGAGACCGAGAAAGTGACTCACCTGAGTCACAAAGCTTGTAAGCGGCACGGCCAGGGACATGAGGGCTGACTAAGCCCTGAGCCCTTCTCAGTGCTGAGCTGAGGAGGTGGGCGGGGGTCCAGGGCAGGCCCAGCAGAACTGAAGGTGGACATTCTTAGGGAGGCACTGCCTACTCTATGCTGGGCTGTTCCCCCT
>NW_011889032.1:1455289-1469629 GCF_000151845.1 Pteropus vampyrus | reverse complement strand
CACACACACACACACACACACGTGCACATGCACACCCATGTGCACACACACATAGGCAAGTTGTATCATTCTTCTGACTCTCCGTTTCCTTCTGTATAACATTGAACACCAGGTTTGTAGCCCATTATCCACCATTCTGAAATCCATGAAGCCAGAACCAAAAGCTGCACTGTACCAATGTGCTGATGTGAAGTTATTAATAGTGTTTATTTATCCCAAATTGTGTGACTATTCATACATGTTGCTGCAGAAATATTAACAAATTTGCCTATGGGATGTTGCCCTACATCAGTGTGTTTTCACTTTTCGGGTTTTTTTCTTTCATTATTATTTCCTAAATGCCTTCTTAAACATTTTTTTCTTAAGTGCCTTTCCATGAACTTTTAATATCATGGCTATATTGTGTATCTGTATGTGCACTGTATGCATTTCTGTGCTTTATACATTAAAAAATAAGATATTTTTTCACTCCCTCCCCAAAAAAACAAATTTCAACCCCCTGGGGAAAAAAACACTCTTGTGGAGAATGCATGACCTAGACCAGTAGTTCTCAACCAGAGGGTGACTTTGTCCGTCATGGGACAATTGGCAATGTCTAGAGACATTTTGGTTGTCACCACTGTGGGAAGAGTATTGCTACTGGCATTGGTAGGTACAGACCATGAAAGCTGCTAAGCATCTTACAGTGCACAGGACAGCGCCCACCACCCGCCATCGTTCCAAGATTGGGAAACCCTGCTCCGGACCCCTTGGGGACATCTCCCAATATGCATATGCCCCCCTGTTGCCTTTCTAAAATCTGAAAAGTTTCAAATTTGAAATGCACCTTGGCTCCTGGGTTTGGGACTGGAGCTGGTGGTACTGCGACACTTGAACCCACTTTACAGATTGGTAGGAGGACTTTTGCATCTCTAGGTACTTGGCCGTGCCTGCACTCACCCAAGATGAACCAGAATGAGTGCCAGGTGCCTCGAGTCCCCAGTGCCTTAAGCCCCACCACCTAGATGTTGCCCCCACATTAGAAAAGGGTCCCTCGGCAGCTGGACACCCTGCTGCACATTTCAGTGGCCCTTGAGAGTCTTTCACAATCTCTGAGTCTGACTTCCAAGTCTTACCGAGTGAGTTTCTGGCCCCAAGGATGCCCAAGGCTTCTCTAGCCTGCCCGAAAACCTGCATGGGCCTCAGCTTTTCCAAATGGGTCCATTGTTTTGTTTGTGGGCTTGACCAAGGTGTGGTGTCTGCCTGAACAGATCTCTGGGCTCTGCCCGTGCACAGGTCATTACAGCCAGCTGATAAGCTAGCTTCGAGTTGTACTCGGGCCTGGCCCCTGTGTCCTGGAGCCCACAACTGAGGCTTCAAGAGTGCTCTCACCAACTTGTGACCCACTGAGCCACATGGTGAGCAGGCGGGGACACTGCAGGAGGCAGTTCTGCCCCGATCTGGGCGCTGTAAAGAGTTGGCCAAAAAGATACCATCCACGTGGGCGTTTTCCAGGGCCTCTAGCTTACCGAGGGCTGGGCTGTGAGTTAGAACAGGCGGCTCCCTGGGCAGGATCTTTGAACAAAGCCACAGGCTGGGCTGGGCACCAGAAGGAAACGGAGCCCTTGGCTCTGTCCCAGGTGATGGAATGTCAGCCCGACTGGTTTTTCTCCTCCTCAACGAGGTAGCCACCGTGCCCCTTGAGGCTAGTGAGCTTCCAGGCTCAGCCTCTACCCTCGTTGGGCCCCCACTCCAAAGGAAGAGGTGTCCCATTCACGCTTGGTGCTCTGAGCATTCCTCTCTGCGCCCCTGTAGGGCTGCTCCACAGGGCGATGGGACAGGGGCTGTCCAGCCCACAACATAGCAGTCTCAATAAAGGTAGCTCTTCACTTGCCCCCGCCTCACCTTTTCCCAGGCTGTCCCCTCACCTGTATTGCCTTCTCCATTCTCCCCGACCTGTCCCAATCTGATCCACTTTTCAAAGCCTAGGCCGAGTCACATGCCCTCCACGAAGCCCTTTGTCACCCGCCCCTCCCCATCTTAGGCCCAGAAGTGCCCTGGGCACCTGGGATTGGCTCTCTGTTAATCAGCGGGCCCAGTATGACCAAGGGGGTAGTTTAAAGCAGTTTTCCGCCCTTTACTTTTTGTGAACTTATCTGTAATGGCTTTGACATCTTTCCACATCAGCACTTAAAATTCTCCTTCATCGTTCTCAATGGCAGCGCCATAGTCCTTTGCAGGCATAAACGAGGGTTTACACATCAGGCGCCCTTTGGAAAGGCAAGGAGTGGGTTTGCTGTTGCCAGAAACAGTGCTGTGTGAACATCATCGGGTGTGTGAGTTTGTGTGTGCATGTTTTGTGTGTGTGTGTGTAGCTATATGTGCTTTTTGTGTATCATCTGAATGTGTTTTGTGTGTATGAGTATTTGTGTGTGTTTGTGTATATATGTATGTGTGTACTGTGTGTATGTGTTTTGTCTATTTGCATTTATGTGTATGTGTTTTATATATATGTATGTATTTGTGATGTATGTGTGTATATGTTTTTTGTTTATAGATATTTGTATATATGTGTATGTGTATATATTTGTGTGTATTGTTTGTATGTGTTTTGGGTATTTGCATTTATGTGTATTCTGTGTTTTATATATATATTTGTGTGTATATATTTGTATATGTGTGTTTGTATATGTATTTTTTGTGTAAAGGTATTTGTGTATATTTGTATTGTGTGTAAGCATTTTGTGTGTATATGTATTTGTTTGCATATTTTGTGTATATATTAACGTGTGTTTATTTGTATGTGCATGTGTTTGTGTTTTGTGTGCATATGTAATTTGTGTATATATTTACATGCATGTGTATTTGTATTATGCATCTGTGTTTGTGTATGTATATCTGCTGGATGAATTACCAGAAGCGAGGGTGATGGAGCAATGTTGTGACACTGGAATGTGCTTGCCGCCACAGATCACAGTGGAGGTGGTGGCTGTGTCCTGCCAGGGGGAGATAGTGGAGGATTTGGGGTCCTAAGGCAGTGGAAAAGACACACCCAGCTTCACACTTATGTGTCAAGGCTGCAATTCTGTCTCCTGACAAGTCGAGCCCTTGCCTGAAATAAACATGAGACGTTTTGACGTGTGGTGTTTCAAAAAAAGAAGCCAAATTTGGCTTAGACTGTTTTAAGAATCGCTGCAAGAGAAGCCAAGTCAGGCTGGGTGGGAGTGATTCCATGAGGAGGAGACTCTGGGAAACATACAAGGATTATATATTAATATAGAATTGTACGTTTTAAACATTTTTTAAAAAATTACTAACCGCAAATGTTACAAAATACAAAAAGAGGTAGAATAAAAAATATGTCTGCCTCCCTCCCCTTCCCCCCAGCCACTCAGTTCCCCTCCCAGAGACAAGTGTTGTCACAGTTTTCCTGTGTCCTTCTCTGATAGTCTGTGCATTTTCAAATATTTGTGTATATGTTGTTGCCTCAACACAAGCCACCTGTTGTTTCTTGCCTTGCTTATTCACTTAACAGTGTATCTTGGAGGCCATTCCACATCAGTACATACACATCTGCCTCATCCCCTTTAACAGTTCTTTTTAACAGTCAAATAGTATTCCATTCTATGGTTGTTCTATAATTTAGGTTAAATATATTTTTTTAAAACTCCGAATTCTCTTTTCCTTTGGCTCATCTTAACCTTAGAACTGTAGACCTTTTAGTAATAGGACTTTAGACTTAAAAGGGAAATCAAATTTGTCTGTTTCCATGAAAGAATATCTCAGTACTTCTAGAATGTTCTATGCCCCTCCCCTCTCTGCGTATGAAGATTCCTGATTATTTTGGGGATTGTCCTCCTTTCCTGGATCAATTTCTCCTATTTCGTACCTTAAAAAAATAATCACAGTAGCCAGTCCACTTTTATTGTCAGCATGCTGAAGTGGTGTTTTAGAAAAAGGGTTTGTTTTAACAATAACAAAAATTAAATTTTAAGGGCATGTAGCTAAACAGATGGTCCTGTGATAGATCAAGAGAGTTTGAGTAAATAGTAATATAATTCACAGACATTAGAGAGGGGGATCATTTATGGTTTGTTCATTCATTCATTCACTCATTCATTCATCTATCCATCCATTATTAGTTGCTTCCTTTCCACGGTGGCTCTCTCTTGGCCTTGGGGTTTGAGGGTGAACAGACCCCAGTGTCTGCACCCAGAGAGCTCACAGTTTGGAGGAGACAGTCAGACAAGCAGTAAGCCCAGCCAAGCACAATACATTCTATGACGGGCTGAGCACAGGGTCTATGCGGTCCCAAAGAGAGACCTAACCCAGCTGTGGCTGGAGGCAATCAGGGGAGCCTTCCTGGAGGAGTTGATGCCTGAGCTGTGTTTTAAAGACACCTCCCAAGCAGACCTGGTGCCAGCATTGCCCAGTGGCTGACAGACTGTACCAAGAAGTCTCTCAGAGGGGCATTTCTTAGATGAAACTGCTAACAGGAGTTGTCAGAGTGGGAACGGGTGGGTGACAGTCCACAGACTCGGAGCCCAACTTCCGGGGTTTGAATCAGCCTCTTTCACTCCCTTTGCAAGTCTGTTCACCTCTCTGTGCCTTAGTCTTCTCATCTAGAAAATGAGGGTAATAGGTGCTACTTAGTGTCGTTGGGAGGACTAAGTGTGGCAACTTGGCACACAGTAAGTGCCACATAAGTCTGTTGTTATTGTTGCTCTTTAATTTCTCAGAACCTCACCTCCCTCATCTATGAAAAGGGGGTATTAATAGTATCTACTGTGGAAATGAAACTAGATGGTCCACATAAGGAATTTGACATGGTGCCATGTACACAGTCGGTGCTCCGTAAGTGTTCATGGTTATTACTATTCTTATGGCCTCCTCACTCACCTCTGACATCCAGAGGACAGGCCCCAGAGTGTCCTCTGGGCTTCTGGATTCCAGGGGACCCTGCCTCTGAGGCTGATGGGAGCCTGGGCCCCCAACCCAGCTGTCATTTCCATTTATAGCCTCTGAGGCCTTTGAGAGAGCAAGCAAACCCTTTCTCCAGAGCCTTTTCGGACACTCCCACTTGTCGGACACTCCCAGCCGAAACCAAACACGACTCCTGAGGACCAGCTGCAAACGTGTGTCCCTGTCACTTGGTTGACGCATTTGTCCCACAGAGACAGCATGTCTCTGCCAGAGCCGTCAGAAGGTCTCGGACCTGGAGGGAGACTGGTCTGCCAGGCAGAGCTGGGGTCCAATTCATTTTGTGACATGACCTTCCCCTAGGCACCCTTTGGAGGGGAGCCGCTAACTAATGTCCTGGTTGAGGGAGATACTTGCAGATCTGGTTAGGTAGCCTTTTTGTTCTCAGCTGAATAGCGTGACTTTGAGGTCTCATTTGGGCCTGTTAGCACATTGTCAGAGTGTTTGTTAAAATGATGTGTTTTGAGAGCTCAGCAGTAGACATCCCATCGTCGTCGTCATCATCATCATCATCATCATCATCATCATCATCATCATCAGGTCACCTGGCATCCATTGGGCACTTACCACATACTGGGCATATGCAGCTCTCACAGACATTTCACAGAATCCTCCCACCTCCCCACACATCCTCCTCACCCCTGTTTTACCAATAGGAACATATCAATGTTTAGTGAGGTCCAGTCACAGTTAGCAAAAGGTAGAGCTGTGGGTCAGGGATGGAGCCCAGGAACAGGCGTGTTCCTGCGGGCAGAGCCACAGCACCCTCATTCGGAGGCCCGGGCACACATCCTGCTCCACCTCTCCATCACGCTCACCCGTGCATCTCTCTCTCTCTCTGTGCCTGTTTCTGTGTTTCTCACTAAAGGTCATGTTCTCTTGGTTTTTGAATTGCTGTGTCTTTGTTCTTGCTTCTTCACTCTGCTTCCATTTGCCTATCTATCTCTCTGCCTCTCCTTTGGCCTCTCTACCCTCCCTCCTCTACCCAAGCTTGCCACCAACCTCAAGATGACCTCGAGACCTTCCTGCCCCATCTTCCTGAGCCTGTGGATGACTACTCTAGCCAGATGACCAGCCTAGACCCTGAGCTATACCCCATCTAAGCCACCACACACAGCCACCTCCAGCCAAACCTGGCCATACCTGCCCACACCTGGCCATACCTGCCCTGTTGTTCTTAGATCCCTTTGAGAGAGGCCAGTGACTGGTGTCCTACCAACTTTCCCTAGGAAGTACCCCCCACCTCCACCACTGGGCTATGGCAGGGACTAAGCCTAGCTTGCATTATAGCCTGAGCTGGCATCGAGGGCTGCCCAGAAGCCCGTCAACTGCTCTGACCCCTACTAGCTGTGACCCAAGTCCACAGGCAAGGGATACTATGTGAGTTTTTGCTAGAAGCTTTGAGAGACAGTTCTGAGGGCTCTCTGCCCAGCCCCATTCCCTGTCCATGTTCATATCCCATTGGCCTGACTGCCTCCCCTCCCCTCCCCTCCTGTCTCCTCTCCTCTCCTCTCCTTCATTCCCTTTCTCCCTCTCTCCTCCCTTCCTTATTTACTGTGCGCTTACTAAGTGTCAGGTACTGTAATGAAGCACCGAGAATCCAGTGATGGTAGAATGCAGCTCTCCGCTTTTGGAGATGATTTATACTAGGAGGAACAGGCACCCAATGAATCATACGTATGATTTAGAACCACCACCTGAGGTCGGGGCTCTGAGGGAAAGGACTCCGACCTGGACTCGTAGCAGAGGGTGACGCTCGCTGTGGGCTCTAAAGGATGCAACACTGAGCCAGGTGGAGGGGGCATCCTAGGCAGAGCGAACAGATGAGATGCGATGATGAGGAGACTGGGGGCTGGACCACAGAGCCCTGTAGGCAATGACAGGACACATAGTGCTTTTCATATTAGAGGCCGGGTGGTGGGGTGCAGGGTGGATGTGAGACAAGCTGGAGCACTCAGCCCATCCTTAGCCTGCCTCCCCTCCCCGTCTCCCCTCCCCGGGCCTGAGACCCCACCAAGGGATGCGCCCAGGGATGCACTGGTGACCAGGCACAGGCCAGGGCGGCCGGACACCTGAATTCTAGGCCTGACTGGGCATCCCTCCCTCTCTCTGGCCCTTGGTTTTGCCATCTGTGAAATGGTCACTGAGGATACGACAAAGCTCTCTGGTGTCAAGCCAGAGCCAGAAGAATGCAGTGGCTTTGGGGAGCTCAGACCTGGACAACAGGCGAAATCAGACTCAAACCCCAGTTCCATTACTAACTGTGACCTTGGCATGTCTCAGGGCCTCAGTCTCCTCCCCTGTAAGTCGGGTCTGCGATGGTTTCTGCTGCACAGAATCATTGGGAACGCTAAAAGGCAGAGTGGCTGGCACATCATCAGTGTCGGTCTTCGATATCATTGCTACTGATATCGCTCAGTTGTTGTGCGGGTCTGACCTGGATACAGGGCAGGAAAGTGCAGCAGGCCCTCTGGGGCACTGAAACGAAGCAAATGTCACCTGCGCCAGCCTGGGCACGGTGACCATAGAGCTCCCTGCGCAGCTGGGGGTATAGAGTTGCAGAAGGGGGCTGGGACTCAGGTCTTGAATTGCTAGGAATTGCTCTGTCAGCTGTGGGCCACCAAACACTGCCCTGACTCAGGGTTCGTTCTTAGGTGGATGTGTCAAACACCCCGAAACATATGCAGGCGTAATATTTTCCCTACCCCCTCGCTAGCTACATTTTCTTGTCTGGTTAGGTTCTCACCTACTCATTGCAAAAAAAGTTATTTCCAGAAACATATTCTTCCAACAAATATTTATTCAACTACAATAGGCCAGCATTGTTTTAAGTGCTGGGGTGCAGCAGTGGATGAAACAGCCAACAGTCTAAAGGCTATATACATCAGGGGTCAGCAGACTGCCTGTTGGCCAAATCCAGCGAGCCACCTGTTTATAAATAAAGTTTTATTGGAACACAGCCACGTCCACTCACATATCATTTGTGCTGCTTTCCTGGTAACAGTGGCAGGGTGGAGTAGTTGGACAGAGACCGTATTGCCCACAAAGCCCAAAATATTTACTCTCTGACCCTTTACAGAAAATGTTTCCTGGACTCTGATATAGATTAGCCAATAAAGAACCCCCTTCTGATTTGTTCTTAATTCACGATGTAAATAATCAGAGGTATGATTCAATTAATTTTGTTTAATTTTATCATCTGATTATATTGAGATACAAAGTTACAAGAGTGGATAGTAAATAAAATCATCATTAATAATCAAAAGACAGCCTGTTATCTTAGCACAGACAGTGTGCTGGTAACAGTTTGCCGTGGAACCTTCCAGAGGTTTTTGTTTGCTTATACTCACATTGATATGTTTGTGTTTACAAAATTGACATCTCAGCACACATACTATTTTGTAACCATTTTTGTTTCTAACGTTTGCTAGTACAAGGCAGACATCTTTCTGTGACAGTAAGTGTTCTTTCCGATCATCATTTACCCGGGCTGTGTTTATTCCATTGTGTGGATAGACTATACCGTATCTCACCAGTTCCCACCTTACTGGACAGTTAGGTCATTTCCAGTATTTTGTAATGATAATTAATCCTGCAGGGAGCGTCCATATTCGTAGATCTTGGCAAGTGTGGCTAATGATTTTCTTGAGATAAGTTTCTGGAACTAAAATTGCTGAGTTGAGGAGTTGCACGTTTTAAATTTCGGGATATGTTACGACTTGTTGAAACACAGCCCTTAAAGGCGTCTGTTATGCTGGTCTCCCAATCTGGGTATTACAGGGCTGTCCATCACAGGTCCCGAGCCGAGGCAGTCATGTTTGCCTATAAGGACCCAAAGTTTTCCCCCACCAGTAGCTTGGGGCTTGATGAGCTAGTCCGAGCAAGTGGTTTTTAAGCTTGCCAAGTTCTTGAGGCTTTTTAGAGCATTTTAATGTGCATTTCCTCATCAGAGCCTCTTGAAGCTTCCTGAGAAAGGTGGGGGCAGGTGGATGCTGGGAGGCAGGAAGCAGTGCTGGGACAAGAGCCCAGAAACCTGGGTCCCAGTCTCCCCAGCACTACCTATCACTCACTGTGAGAACTAAGAGCCGTGAAGCAATTCCTGTCTCTGGACTTCACTTTCTCATCTGCAAAGGAAGGACTCCAGGGTCCTTGTAGATCTAAATGATAAGATTGGATGATCCTCTTTGAACAAGTGACAGATGAACTGTGTATTGGGGATGGTTGCTATCCATCAGAGTTGCATGTCAAAAAAGGCCAGTGCATGACGCCAACGGGGGACTAATTTGGACATGTGCTTTCCCACAACAGCTCTTTAGCTTGTGTTTTCAGACTACCTTGTAGATATCTACTTGCCTGCAGACAGTGAGGGTTTTTATAGCAGCCCGTAAGGCAGAATTGAATCGGAAAAACATCCTGCCTTAAGGCTAATAAAAATTCTGACTTTTAGGTTGTTTATAGTTTTGCCCCCCACCCCCCACCCTTTTTCATGGATGATCTCGAGGCTTCATAGCCCTGGGAGCCAACCTCAAGCCTTGCTAACTTGAAGTGCTGCCAGGATCTGCTAGAGTGATGAGACATGAATAATTTGCAGTCCACACAAGGTTACCAGAATACTAACTGGAGAAAGTGCTGATAAACTGCTTGCTTTCTTAAGCCTCATTTATAAAACGAATTCTCTTCGATAATCCTAATCCCTGAATTACTCCAAATTTGGGAGTCTGTGGGAAAGAGTAGTGACTGAGATGGCATTCAACCTAGTATTTAATATCTGCTTTCTCTGGACAATGAGGCACAGAGAAGTTAAGTAACTTACCCAGGGTCACATGCTACTATGTGATGGAGCCTGGGTTCAAATGCAGGCATCATGGTTCCAGAAAAAGGGGATACTGAAAAAGAAACAGGGCAATTATAATTGTTATGTTGTGGAGAGTTCTACAGCAGAGCTGTCCACTAGAACTTTATGCAACTATGGAAATGTTCTGTGTCTGTGCTGTTCATCATGGTAACCACATGTGGCTGTGGAACCCTTGAAATGTAGCTGGTGCCACTGAGGAACTGAATTCTTAGTGTTTTTGAGTTTTAATTAATTTGAATTATATTTAAATAGCCATGTGTGGCTCGTGGCTGCCATATTGGACAGCACAGATATAGAGACTTAAGGCCTAGGGGACAGTTGGGGTGCTGGTGGGGTGGGGGCGGTGTCCTGAGCCAGCCTTGGGTGGGAGAGAGTTCAGGGAAGGCTCCTTAGAGGAAGAACCATCAAAGTTGAGGAGCATTTGAGATCTTGCTTCCCTGCAACTAAAATTAAAATAAGTTTTAGTCCAAATAAACTTATAAAAAGTTAAAAAAAAAAATCCATTCAAGTTGAAATCTGAACCACAGCCGGGGGTGGGGCCGCTCAGCAGGTCTGGAGGTAAGGGAGAGTGGGGTGAGGAATGAGAGGGAAAGAAAGCCTGGAGCAGGGGGTGGGAGGGCCTAGGGATGGGTGGGGGAGGGGATAACGAGGGTCCCACAAGCTACCCCTAAGGTCTTTGGAGCTTTAGCCTGAGGCACCCTGCAGGCTCAGATTTCGGTTTTGGAAAGTGTAACGGGAAGAAAATATTTGGAACGGGGCCAGAGTTGAGGAAGGCAGGGAGACCCTGGAGCTGGCTGGGGCTGGAATAGTCTTCAGCCATTAAAAGCGATGTTCTAGATCAACTGACCCAGAGAAAATTCTGGGCAGGACTATGCTTGAATATTGTCACTGGGTGACGGGTTATTTTAAAATGTTATTCTTGTGTTTTTTTATAGTTTCTCAGTGTTTTACAATGATCTTGTATTATTTTGGTTACTAGAACAAAGAAAAGGTTTCTACAGGCAGTAAAATTAGGGTCGTTCGGACAACGGCTGTCATTAGAGTCTGTGAGTGTGGCCGTTTGCCAGACGTGACTGAGGCATTTATTCTGAATTCCTGTCCTTGCATACACCTCGTCCACAGCATCCCCTCGAACATCACGGGTACATTAATTAGTCTCCCCAAAAAGTGACAGAAAGAGAGTGGGAAGGATGTGGGCATTTATCGGGCAAGGCTCTGTGCTAGGAGCTGTCAGGCAGGTTCTCTCATTAACATCCATGCCCTTAGGGTGACCACCATTTCCTCACCGAATCCTTATAACTTCTCTGTGCCCCAGAGAGAGAAGTGAGGGCCCTGGGGTCACACAACAAAGCTTTGCCCCACACACTTGCTCATTCTTGCTGGACCAAGTATGTTTGCTCTGCTAAGGATGGTTTCACAGAAACCGTGGAGAGGCGTGCTCCCCATGCCTGGAAAGAATGCAAACTCCTGACGGACGGTCAGCCCACCTCCACTAAGCGCCTATTGGGTGCCAGGCAGGCGCCATGTGGAGAACAAAGATAGTGGAGCATCTTGACCTTGACGGATGCATCAGCTGGGTTACAGAATCTCGGAGACTATGTCTGTGTTGTGACCCCACCTCAGTTCCCCAGTGCCTGGCACATAGTAGGTGCTCAGTAAATATTCGTTGAGCAAGTAACTTACATATCAAACTTTTCCCAGTACAAAAATGAGTCCAGAGTAGACAGAAAGAGTTCAGGAGGGAGAGAGATGGTTATGGGTTGTAATGGCTTTGGGCGGGAAGGATGGATGGGACGAGGGAACAGCATGAGCAATGCCAGGGGCTCAGAATGTGTGAGGTTTGGGTGGGATACGGTGGGTAGGTCAGGGAGAGTGGGATGGAGGCCTTGTTTGGTGCAGGGCTGGGAGATGAGACTGGATAGGAAATTTAGGACTCAGTGAGGAGTGATGGATTTTAGAAGGAGGCCTGTCAGAGCCTTGGGAGATTTCTGAGCAGGGGATGGACACCCTGAAGCCATTCCAGCAGAATGTGCCTCCTGACCACAAATGGAGCAGAAGGAGGGAGATACTCCCTGTTGGTGTTTCTGGAATAGAGAGCAAGGTTGCTCTCAGCCACTTGCCTCCATCTCCTTTCATACCCCTCATGCACTGGCCCCAAGTTAGCAGAAGATGGTGTCTGGGAACATCCTTCAAAGCTCAGAAGCCAAGGCCATTTGAATTGTTACTGTGCCAGTGGCCGCCCAAGGGGTTGGAGTTTGGTTTCACTTGAGTGCTTCGTCTTCTCCCAGGTGAACAAGTTGAGAAGCTGCAGTTCGTTCATTTAGTGGAGACCCATGGGCTCCCCACTGTCAGCCAGGCACTGGGCTCTCCCTGTGGCCAATTCTGTCAGAACCTGGTTCCTCGCCCAGGCCAACGGCAGAGACCGCTAACTGAGCAGGGAGCGACAGAACTAAGGGGTCCAGGCCGCATGGAGCACAGGGTTTACTCGTTAAGGCTTGGGATCCAAGCCCCCTGCCTGGGTTTGAGTTCCACTTCACTACTTACTGGCTATTTGATTTGGGACATGTCACTTTACCTCTTTGAGTCTCAGTGTTCTCATCTGTAAAATGGGGAGTATAACAAATTCCACCTCAAAGGATTGCTGGGGGACTGCATTTCAGCGAGGTGACATGTAAACAGTGTGGTGGGCGCTGGCACAAGTTCAGTGCTCCGCAGATGCTGTGCTGGATGATGCTGATGGGGGAAGCATGGCAGCAGTGGGACCTTGGGGTGGGGTGCACATGGGGGCGTGCCCCAGCCAGACCAGAAAGTCCTGGGAGCATTGAAGGTGTGTGTGTCAGGGTTGGGGCCGGAGGGGGAGGGGGGAGTTCGGCCTGGCTGCAGGGCGAGGCAGAGCAGGGCACTGAGGAGGGTCAGGGGGCGCCCTGCAGGGCCCTGTGTGCTGGAGAGGGCGGCCTCTTCATCCTGACTTTGGCGCTGACAGTCCTGCATCCTGTGCTGTCTTAGACAGACTCAGATGGCTGGTCACGTTCATGCCCATCCAAGACACTTGGACCCACTCTGAGAGCAGTAGGAAGCTGGGGGTGTTGTGTTATGATCTATATCACCTGGAACCAGGTTCTGAGCATTTTTCCCTGATAGTAACCTCTTATCTGGCTTGTCCTTGTAGGACCAGCTGAAACAGTGTTTCTCCAGGCGGCCCCCCGAGGCCAAGGACACCGACACCCTTGTGCAGGAAGCCGACAGCCAGTATGGGACGTGGACGGACCAGCGCCAGAGTGGGGAGAGGTAGGTGGGGAATGCGGGGCTCCTGGCCGCAGAGCCAGGCATCTGGGCAGGGTCAGTGTGGTCCACCGGCCTCCTGATTTCTATATTACTAGAATTTGTTTTATAATTACAAGAGTAAACAATTCATCTTATAAAAAGGAAATTTAGGAAGTACAAACAAAATTTTAAAAATGATATATGAAATATCCAGAATAGGCAAATCTGCAGAAACAGCAGATTAGTGGTTGTGGAGCGGGGTGGGGGAGGTGTGGATTGGGAAGTGACCGCTTAACAGGTATCAGGTTTCCTTTTGGGGTGAGGAAGATGTTCTAGAACCACGTAGTGGTGATGGTTGCACAACATTGTGTGTCACTCATGGTAAATTTTATGTGTATTTTACCACAATAAAAAAATTTGAAAGAATGAAAATCAATTGTAATCTCAACACAGATAAACCTTCACTAATAATTTTTTTATTTTTTGTCTTTCTAGACTTTTTTTCAACATATCTGTGTATGTTGATAAACATTGGAATATGCGTATTATTGCTTTATAAGCTATGTCTGCATTTAATATCACCACTGTTAATGGCTTCTAGGACCCTGAGATGTCATTCTGGCCAGGGGGAACTATTATGACTGTGACAGAAGCCTGAAAGTTATCAAGTGTAGCCGGATTCAGGAGGCAGGCAGGTCTTAAGCCCAGCTTCACCCTAGCTGGCTGTGGGACCCTGGGCGGCTGTCTTTTCTCTGAGCCTCCAATTCCCCAGCTTTTACAGGGACCCGGGATCTCCCCGGTGGGTGGGCACCCCCTCCTGTCTCCCAGAGGCACTGCAGTGTCTTCTCCCGGACTGTCCCCGGGGCTGCTGTACTTCCTATCCCTGGGTAGTGGCGCCATCTGCTGCCTCCTCAGTGGTATTTCTCTCATATGTTGTGGATTTGGCTTGATTTTACAAACACACCTAAAAGTCCTGCCTATTTCAAATAATAAAATCATCCCGGAGCTGACAGAAAGCATGGCTGTGCTCCCAAAGTAAAATATCAGTACACCTAAGTTGAAGGTTTGGCTCAAGAATATAGCGTAGGGGTCTTTTAGGATAGAGACTCCTATCGGGGAGGTGGTGTCTGACGTGCCTACTCGCCCTTTCTCAGGATAAGGCTTCCCGTGCTCTTGACTTTGGTGTCTTTTTTACCGGCAGGGAGAACCTTTTTAATTTAACGACTCGAATTATTTGTAAATATTCTACCTTACTGCGGTTC
>NW_011889032.1:1447074-1454014 GCF_000151845.1 Pteropus vampyrus | reverse complement strand
CTGGGATCCACCGATGGCACGGAAGGGCTGCCCCCATCAGACACCTGCTCTCCGAAGAAAGGGGACGACTTCTCCTTCATGGATGTAAGTCAGTAACCGGGAGCATGTGTCGGAATCAGCCACTTCTTAAAGGGACACTCTACCATCTCCCGGCGAATTGCGCCCTTCACGGGTAGAATCTGTGAGCCAGGTACCCCTGTGGTGGGTGCCGACAGTACAATCTGAGATGAGATGGATGTCTGCATGTGGCTTGGACCTGCCAGACATCAGCTACGTGTCTTGGGGCAAATGTCTTCACTTCTCTGAGCCTCAGCTTCCTTTTCTACTCGTGACCAGCATGGTGGGCTCCACAGACTCAGCTAAAATCACATGTGTTCAAATTAAAACTGATCTGAGCCTGTTAGGTGAACAGGAAGTCTGACCTCACCTCTGGGGGTTCTGCTTGAGGTTTGCAATCCCAGGCGTTCAGAGTGGAGTTTGCTCAGATAGATTCTACTGGGCATTCTCACCAAAGTCTTGCCTAGTGGGATATGTCCTTGTTGTCAGGGGATCCAAGTCTCTCTATAAATGGCCAGTAGTGGTTCTGGGAAGAGGAGACCCTGCAGGCATTGGCAGCCCTCCCGTGGGTCCCCAGGGGCAGCCCTTAGAACTCAGCCCTTCCCAGTCCCACACAGAGGGACCCTCTGAGATGCCAGCTGCCCAGGTCCTGCTGCTTCCTGCTCCAGCTCCTTCCAGACCAGTACCTGTCCTCTTCCTCCCCTGCCCCACACGCCCCACGAGCACCCCCTGCAGGGGTCAGGCAGATTTTCCTTCTCAATCCCTGAGACACAGAGGTCTCATCATTCTCCTTCTCTGACAATAAGGCTGCTTTCCTGCCCTTCTGAAGATGCAACATCTAAATGATATAAAATCTAAAAGGGACCCACTCTCCTGGCAGTAAAGCCTCATACTCACAGTCTTAGGGATGGCCACCCATATTCCCCCCAGAGAAAGAATAGCATTGCATTGGGAGGGGACCTTCATCTAGGGCCTCAAAGGGGATTCCCCTTCTTAAGTACAGTCAGAGTATCTCATTGGCACCTCTGGATAAGGGCAGAGATGGGTAAAGACACAAGTTCAGCCTCCACTGGGGCAGCCCACTATGTAAACATGGATGTGGTATGGATTGTAAGGATTTAGTTAGGTGATGTATTCAGTTATTCATTCAGCAAACATTTACTGAGGTCCTGCTATATACTAAGCATTGCTCTAGCTTACATATTTGTACCGTGTCACCAGGAGGGGGAAGGCATGTCCACTGCATGCCCACTGTGTGCCGGGCACAGTGCGAGGGCACTCAGGCTTCATTTGCTTCTTGTAATCAGCCTACGTGATATGTTTCATGGAGAAATTTAGGCTTCAGGTATTAAGTTACTATTAAAATGTAGAAACGCTGGCCCACGTACCACCTAAATAGCATCTTGTGTATCAGTGAAGCTGCGCACACCCCTCTTGGGTGGCGCCTTCAATTAATGGTTCCTTTGCTTTTTTGCCTCTTCCTCCCTGCCGCTCCCAAAGCAAACCTCAGTCCTTGACTCAAGTGCCCTCAAGACCCGGGTGCAGCTCAGCAAGAGAAGCCGCCGCCGGGCCCCCATCTCCCACTCCCTCCGCCGCAGCCGCGTCAGTGAGTCAGAGAGCAGATCTCCCCTGGAGGAAGAGGCCGACAGCTCGTGGATGTTCAAGGACTCAACAGGTACACCCGACTCCTCCACGGATACCACACTGAACATCAGGAAGGGTTGAGATTAAACGCTGGCAAGAACTTCTTGACTTTAAAGCTGTAGGATAACAGAACACAATGACGTAGGAAACTGTGATTTCTCATTCCACACAGCCTATTAGAAACGAAGTAAAAAAAATTATTTTTGAGGGATGATATATTAATTAGGGCTTTAAGGGTTGCATGGAGCAGAGCCCCCACCTAATAAGGTTTCACTATTTCTGCTTTCATCCTTCTGAAATTCACGCTGTACTCTCTTTAGGTCTGTTTGCAGGTCTTTTTCTAGATTGTCAAGTTGAAAGATCAGTTTATCTATTACCAATCTTGTTTGGTGTCTAGTGAATTATTTAAGGCTACACATTTTCCTCTGATCACTTTTTTGGCTGCATTTCATATCAAAACCTGAGCTTAGTCTTAAAGAGCAAATAAGAATAAGCCAACGGAGGGCAGAGATGTGTGACGGGGGCCTCTCTAGGTGGTTCGGTGTTGCTCAAGCCAGAAACAGCAGGGACCATGCTGGAAAATTAGGCAGGGGCTAGCTCACAGAAAGTAATGATTCCTCAGTAAGAAGTTAGACTCTATCTGTAGATAAAGAGCCATAGAAAAGTTTTAAGAAGCAAAATCTTTTCTTGAAATAGAAACCAAAGCAGAGGACCTCCCCACTATACACATATGCAATCTTTAGTCCCTCAAAAGCTACTACGGGCGGGGGTTTTTGTTCACTTGGGATTCACTTATGGCAAACAGTAAGATGTCAGACCGGGCTTGGAACTTGGGGATGGGCATAGTTTCTGACCAGATACCTTAAACAAATGCCTGGAGAGTTATCTCTTTCTCTCTCACCTTGTGTCTGTTGTTAGAGGAGATGTTTAAGTGCCTTGAGTAAGACTTCTCTCTTGGTTTTCTGAGCCAAATTCCACAGAGCTGCCTGGAACAAGTAAAGACCAAAGTGGGGACAAAAGCATACAAATATCCCCCAGCTGGAACCTGGCAGTGGCCTTGAGGAACTGGCCAGGGACTGGAGAAGGCCCGGGGGTACACTTTTTGAACATACCCCAGTCCCGTGCGTGGCCTGGGGCCCCAGAGGGTTAGGCTTTGCCTCAGTCATCCCTGTCCCCATCCACCTCTCCTCCCTGTGCCCAAGCCTGTGTCCAAGTCTCCAGGAGGTTGAAGCTCCTCACCTTTACTCCTGGAAGAGTGGGAGCAGGCAGTCCATCACCCAGAAGTGTCACCTATGAGGCTGGAGCATGATGCTAGGGTGAAGCCCCAGAAAGGGGGTCGGTATCGGGTGAAGGAAGATGGCTTCCTGGTCCGACTCTGGGCAGTCCTTCCACAAGACACAGGAAGCCCTTCCCGCTCCCTTCTGAGAGCATGACCCAGTGCATCGCTGGCTGAAAGTACTCCTTTCTCCTTCCCTGTCTCTGCCAAAGAAAAATAGAAGAAATTTTATTTTCCCAACTTGGAATTAGCCAGGAGCCCAGGAGGTGAGTCTGTCTGTGCCCAGTCTTGGGAGAAAAATCTATCCTGCCTTTTTGTCAACATCTTCTGGCTAGAGGCAAAGTTGTGAAGAAGAGAGCTCATGAAAGCAAGGCCCTGAGCTTGTCCTCATCCGTAAAATGGGCCAATAATACCTTCTGTGCAGGGTCGTTGTGAGGCCTGCATGAGGGACTGTATGCAAAGGACCTGGCCCACAGGCCTCAGTGAGTGGTGGCTGCTAATGATGTCGGTGCCTTTATCTTTGCAACAGAAGAGAAATCCCCCAAGAGGGAAGAGTCAGATGAGGAGGAGAAGCCATCCAGGACTGAGAGGACACCCATCAGCCATCCCCAGAGGATGCCTGTGTTTCCAGGCGTGGACCCAGCGGTGCTAAAGGTACCACACCTCGTATCCAGAGCTGCTCTCAGCCACAGCAGCAAAAAGAACAGGCTCCATGTTTCCTACTCTCCCTCTGTCCTTCCCTTCCTGCATCCTTTCCTTTGCTTCCCTCTGTCCCGCCTTCCTCCCCTCCTTCTCATCCTATTCTCTCATTTTTGAAATAGTTTAAGACTCACAAGAAGTTGTAAAAATAGTACAGATTGTTCCCGTGTACCCCTCACCCAACTTCTCCCAATGATAATACCTCACATGACCATAGTATGTTATTAAAACACAGACATTGGCCTTGGCGCAGTGCTATGAGCAATACTGCTAACGTATTTGTATGTGGATTTTACCAGTGACCCTGTGTTTCTTCATTTCCCAGACATGCTGTTCAGTTTGGTCTCATAGCTAAGCCTCAGTGTCCTCATCTGTAAGGTGGGCTAATAATCCACCTTAGGCATCAAGGCCCAGTGCTGGATGTCAGAGAGACAGGAGTGAACACACCCAGCCCACTGTCCTTGAGAAATCTGGTCTGCTATGGATAGTAGGCACATGAAATGGTCATTTCGATACCAAAGGACATGGAAAGCCAGCACTGGAACCCCATAATGCTCTCTTGAATGATATCACCATCTCGACTGGATTGTGGAATCCCCGGGACGGAGCTGGGCTGCCTCCCTCCTCCCCTCCCCAGCCCCACCAGGCATCTCTCACAGTTCTGGAAGCAGTGGTACTTAATTTGAGTGGAGGAGGAGACCCTCTTTCCTGCTCTGTTCTGGGCCAGGCACTATACCTTTGCAAACTCACTTCGTGCCTCAAGCAACGCTACAATAGGTTGTTCTTTGCCCCCATTTTATTGAATAATAGATGAAAGTGAGGAAGGCTGAGTTTTTTATGGAATTTCTCAGCTCGATCCTGCATGCAGCCATGAAGCCTCCTACGGCAGGGCCTTGAGTTTGCCACTGTGTTAGTGGACGACAGTTTTGCCTTTCAAGTCATTTCTTGCAAGAACAGAAAGTAAATACATAGCAGATGTGCATGTTGGTCCCTGTAAGTGCTTTTAGAGGTTTTCAAAATGTGAACATCTTGTAGCCACTGTAGCAGGCCAGAGGTTTTCTGGTTTAATTTTTTTTTTAAGCCTCAGAACAAATGATAAGGCAGTTCCTTTCACTGCTTAACATTGGAGGCAGTGAAAGGAACCACTTACAGGAAGGGGCTCCCATGGGGACTCCCCGAATAACTCCAGAGGCAAACCTTCAGGCCCTTGAACACAGCTTGGACCCACCACCTCCGTGAAGGTGAGGCCCCTGCTATTAGTGTTAATGCAAGCCCCTTGAGCCACATCTGCTCTGGTCGCTCTTGGGCACAGGCAACACTCAGAATTTGTTAACAATCAGAAGAGGCTGCCAGGCTCTTTCTGGAAAGAATCCTAAAGTTGGAGTCGGGCAGACCTAGGGGAATCCCAGTTCTTCAAAACGGTGTGTGATGTGGGGCAAACCGCTCAACCTTTGACCTTCAGGCTCCTCCCCTGTGAAACGGGAAAGCCAGTCTCTATCTCAGCCACCTGTGTCATGTCAGTCATGCCTGGAGAGTCCAAAGGCTGGCTGCTCAGTGCATAGAGCTGTCAGGAGGACTATGGTGATCACCACCATTGCCGGGGGCTGTCCCAGCATTGAGTTGGAAACAGAGGCCACTAGCCACCGTCACATACACTTGATCCCCCAAGGGAATTCTGTGCACATCATTCTAGGTCATTCCATTCCCAACATGCCCTCCAAAAATGGGTGGAAATCCACCCTGCCTTTTCCCGTGGGAATCTGATAGTTGAGAACTTCACTTTATTCAAATGTGCACAAGAGCAAGGAGCTTAATAGAGCTGAGCCTCACCTGCAGGCTGGGCTATTATCTCCATCTCAGGGTTTTCAGGAAGTTAAAGGAATATCCTATGCTGAGCACATTACAATGGAGGCTTTTCAGCCAAAGAAAATTTGTGTGGATTTTTGATGGTGGTTCGTTGACCCCAGTTGTCAAGCCTGGCTCCTTAGACAAAAAAGCCTAACCTCTGATTTTAATAAGCCTACAAAGTCAGACAGCATCTCCCCCAGCCCCTGTGTTTGCTGCCTGCAGAGGCCCCATCGTCACCATGCAATGACAGTGCCATTGAATGGGACCATTCTCTAGACCACAGGCAGTTATAGACTCAGCTCTCTTCTCTCCCCAGGCTCAACTGCAGAAGAGGCCAGAGGCAGACAGTCCCGGCGAGACCCCCAGCTGGGCCCCCCAACCCAAGACCCCCAAGTCCCCTTTCCAACTGGGCAGTCGCGTGCTGCCCTCCAGCATGGAGAAGGATGAGAGGTGAGGAGTCTTGGGCATGAGGGCCCCTCCCAGACTCGGGATGCACTTCTGGGGAGGTGCTCGCCTAGGTTTCAGAACTGAAGGCAAGGAGAATGTCAACAATTTTTTTTTTCTCTAGCAGTAGAACTTTGTTCACAAGAACTCTTGGCCCTCTGAGATCTAAAAACACAGAGGTGGGGAAGAGGGCCAGGAATCAGGCAGCCAGGCTCACTTCCCTCTTCCCTTCACGTCCTACATGTCCAGGGCTTCGTTGTTGGAAAACTACTGATCTAGTCCAGCCCTTTCCAGACTGACGGGGAAGCTGAGGCATTTACCCTCCAGGAAAGTGCCTTTGTCTCAGAATAAGGGAGATTATAACTTGTATGTAGTTTCTTTTCCAGTTACGTGTTTCATGTGACCATTTTCCCATGGTCATTAAACAGTCTTCATCAGCATAATTTTTTTCTTGAAAAAGGTTCAAAGAATGATGGCTTTATTGTTTTTGTTAAAATGGTGTGTTCTCATTACGAGCAATTCTGAGAACACAGAAAAGTACACAAAGAAGTAAGTAAAAGAATAAAACATGCAAAAATGTTCCTGTTTAGATGGCGGTTACTCAGATGTCCTCACGTTGAGAAAATTCGTTGAGCTGTGCATGTGTAGTTTGAGTGCTTTTCTATACGTGTGGTCTTCGGTTTTAAAAAAAGTAAATAAATCTTACCTCCCCCAGACAATCATTATTATTATTCAGTAAACATTAGACATCTTTTTATGTCTTATGAGCACTGTACTAGTGAGAGTTCTCCAAAGAAACAGAATCAATAGGATATGTGTATGTGTGTGTGCACGTGCACGTGTGTGTGTGTGTGTGTGTGTGTACAGAGAGAGAGGGAGAGAGGAGGGTTTATTTATTTTAAGGAATTGACTCACAAGACTGTGAAGTCTGGCAAGTCTAAAAATCTCTAGGGTTCAGTTGAGTCCCAAAGG
>NW_011889032.1:1440619-1445284 GCF_000151845.1 Pteropus vampyrus | reverse complement strand
CTGAGCACATTACAATGGAGGCTTTTCAGCCAAAGAAAATTTGTGTGGATTTTTGATGGTGGTTCGTTGACCCCAGTTGTCAAGCCTGGCTCCTTAGACAAAAAAAGCCTAACCTCTGATTTTAATAAGCCTACAAAGTCAGACAGCATCTCCCCCAGCCCCTGTGTTTGCTGCCTGCAGAGGCCCCATCGTCACCATGCAATGACAGTGCCATTGAATGGGACCATTCTCTAGACCACAGGCAGTTATAGACTCAGCTCTCTTCTCTCCCCAGGCTCAACTGCAGAAGAGGCCAGAGGCAGACAGTCCCAGCGAGACCCCCAGCTGGGCCCCCCAACCCAAGACCCCCAAGTCCCCTTTCCAACTGGGCAGTCGCGTGCTGCCCTCCAGCATGGAGAAGGATGAGAGGTGAGGAGTCTTGGGCATGAGGGCCCCTCCCAGACTCGGGATGCACTTCTGGGGAGGTGCTCGCCTAGGTTTCAGAACTGAAGGCAAGGAGAATGTCAACAATTTTTTTTTTCTCTAGCAGTAGAACTTTGTTCACAAGAACTCTTGGCCCTCTGAGATCTAAAAACACAGAGGTGGGGAAGAGGGCCAGGAATCAGGCAGCCAGGCTCACTTCCCTCTTCCCTTCACGTCCTACATGTCCAGGGCTTCGTTGTTGGAAAACTACTGATCTAGTCCAGCCCTTTCCAGACTGACGGGGAAGCTGAGGCATTTACCCTCCAGGAAAGTGCCTTTGTCTCAGAATAAGGGAGATTATAACTTGTATGTAGTTTCTTTTCCAGTTACGTGTTTCATGTGACCATTTTCCCATGGTCATTAAACAGTCTTCATCAGCATAATTTTTTTCTTGAAAAAGGTTCAAAGAATGATGGCTTTATTGTTTTTGTTAAAATGGTGTGTTCTCATTACGAGCAATTCTGAGAACACAGAAAAGTACACAAAGAAGTAAGTAAAAGAATAAAACATGCAAAAATGTTCCTGTTTAGATGGCGGTTACTCAGATGTCCTCACGTTGAGAAAATTCGTTGAGCTGTGCATGTGTAGTTTGAGTGCTTTTCTATACGTGTGGTCTTCGGTTTTAAAAAAAGTAAATAAATCTTACCTCCCCCAGACAATCATTATTATTATTCAGTAAACATTAGACATCTTTTTATGTCTTATGAGCACTGTACTAGTGAGAGTTCTCCAAAGAAACAGAATCAATAGGATATGTGTATGTGTGTGTGCACGTGCACGTGTGTGTGTGTGTGTGTGTGTGTACAGAGAGAGAGGGAGAGAGGAGGGTTTATTTATTTTAAGGAATTGACTCACAAGACTGTGAAGTCTGGCAAGTCTAAAAATCTCTAGGGTTCAGTTGAGTCCCAAAGGCAGCCTGTTGGCAGAATTAACTCTTCAAGAGAGAGGTTGTTTTTTTTGTTGTTATTGTTGTTTTTTTTTTTTTTCTATTGAGATCTTCGATTGATTGGATAAGGCCCACTATAATATGAAGGGTAGTGTGCTTGACTCAAAGTCTACTGATTTATATGTTAATGTCATCTTAAAAAATACCTTCATAGAAACATCTAGAATAATGTTTGACTATGTTTCTGAGTACCACAGCCTAGCCAACTTGACACATAAAATTAACCATCTCAGGCATTCACATGGGTAGAGAGATAGAAGAATGGATGGATATTGGGGTGACAAAGGGGCAGATGGATAGAAATAATCGTACATGAGCATAACTGTACAGCTGCAGATTATTTCATAGAATGGATGTACCGTGATTTATTTAGCATTCTCATCACTGGGTGCTTTGGTTAATTCCTGGTTCTGGCTTGTCAATCATTTTAGTGTGGGCATCTTTGCCATCTGCAAGCGCTGGTTCAGCATCCACCTTGGCACAGTGGACTAGAAGTTGGGTAGCTCACAGCCCTGCCTGCAAGGAACCCTCGGTCTGGCTCACACTTGACTCTCACTGACTTTGTGGTTTCAGATCAGAAGAGCCTTCACCCCAGTGGCTAAAGGACCTGAAATCCAAGAAGAGGCAAAGCCTGTATGAGAATCAAGCTTGACCAGGTATGACGGGTTCTGGTGGGGAGATTTGGATGGAGCCTGCAATCTGGGGAGTCAGGAACTTGGACAGGGAGGCAAAGGTTCAGAGATTTGGGGTGTCGTACTCTAAGTGAGAAGGGAAAATGTGGGTGCGGGTGTTCTAGGTTCCCGTAAAGAGGGTAGCGATGATCTGTTTCCTCTTAGGGAGAAAAATACAGCTGGGCCACCTGGGGTGGGAGAGAAGGTCATGGGCAGAGTCAGAAGTAGGGTTCTGAGCCGTCCTCACTGCATCTCAATCCCCTTTTATAAAACGAGAGGGCGGGACATCAAAGATCAGCTGAATCTGAAAGGTTCTTAATCTCTACATTCATATACAACCTGTACAATTAAACATTAATGAGGGGGAAAAAAGATTTAAAAAATCAAGTGATTACATATGCTCTGGTGTAGGTCTCTAACGACTTAATGTCTTAGACTTCAGTATCCCCATCTGTAAAATGGGGTAACAGAGCGCATGTCACTAAGTCGCCCAGGCTCACTGAGAATACACCTCAAGTACTTCTTGCAAGTCCTAGGGATGGGAGCACGCGGAACACACTCCTTAAAAGTCAGCTCTGATGTGAGTAGCACAGGGACCCACCACCCCTTGTCCACAAACCTGAAATCCAGAATGCTCTGACAACAAACTATTTTCATCACTCAGTGACAAAACCCGACCTGCTTGGATGCGATTAATGCTATTTAAAGTCTATATTCCCCACTTTATATGAAGATCCATACGTTACACTGCAGGCATTTAAATGCTTGATTATGTTAGTGTTGCATACTATATACATATATAACGTATGTTGCATATTTATATATATTTGTATGTATGGATATATATCTGTGAATATTTGTATCTAATAAACTCCAAAAAAGAATCTAAATTCTAAAATCTATGCTCATTTTTTGGCATAGATTTTGTTTATTTTGTGTTTATTTTGTGTTCAGCGCTGTCCATTTCAGGACACTGAGGTTGGAACCTGACCTAACTCTAAATTTCACGTTCATTCCACTGTATCCAGCTACCCACCCCCTTCCTCATCCTACCCCTCAAAACAAACAAACAAACAAACAAACAGAAAAACCCACATCGTCTTTCCTGGCCTGTGGCTTGTGGTGGTGGCCGTCCTGGGGAAAACCAGAAAAGGTTTTAAGCCTTGATGATAGAGAGAAATTGGGCCACCTGTTGCTCCTACTGACACCAGCACTGTCCCTTCCTCTCCACACAGGGGACACTGCCACGTCTCACGAACAGAAGCCTTAACTGTCAGAACCCCAAGACAAGGCCACGCTGCTGCCATTCCTTCCTGCACAGTGGTTACCTGCCCGGGCCCTTCCGCTCACGTGGAGAGCGCTGTCCAGCCCCTGCCCCTCACACCTCTGCAGGCTCTCCCCAGATCGGGGCAGAAAGGCTCACCCTCCTCAAGCATTTGCACATCACCCCAGACAGCACTTCAGGCTGGGGAAGAAGCCAGGCTGCCCAGAAATGTCCATGCTAATGGTTTTGTTTTTTACATAAAAACGTGCATTTCTGCCCACTATAGACGCCTGCAGCAGCTCCAGGAACACGGATGTGAGGCTGGACCGCCTCCCTCGGTTCTGGAAATCAGAACTGTGAAAGCGCCTCTTCCTTCTACTCCAGGGCAGGTCTTTTTCAAAAGGACATTTCCAAGGAAGAAGAAACCACTCATTTCCTGCTGTAATTGTGGTCCAGGGCAGTGCCACTGGGCTGGGGGTTTCGATTGCTTTTTTGGCGAGTTCCATCTCCCTCTTGAAGGATCAGCAGTTCTGATTTTTAAGCATACCCACCCTTGTTCTTTCAAGTGTATTGGTCCTTCCAGTGGGGCTGTGTGCATAGTCGGCCTCTTTTATTGTGCGTCATTTTCGTTTGCTTTAGAAGGTGATAAAGCAATAATTCAGCCAATTTTCCTTGACATTTGATATGTATATATGTTTTTATGTTAAAGAACAGGAGGAAAGAGGTGTGACTACTTGGCTTGAAGTATCTGATCATCTCAGGTTATCTGTATCCAAGCTTTTTAAAAAATTCTAAAGTCACCCTTGTGTATAGTTTCCTGGTTCCTTTTCATCTGAGCTCTAATTTCTGTGGATTGACTTTTGCCCTTGGCCTCAAGGGTTCATGGACTGCAGCCCAAACGGCAGTGCCTTTCCCAGTCGAACATCAGACCCACCCTGAGACTCTTTTTCTCCAGAGTCTTTTTTGAACACCACCTGAGCTGCTGGCATGGAAAAGCCCTTCCACATTGGCCTCAGAACAAATGCATGAATAAGGGGTTCTCTTGTTTCTTCTCATCTCTTCATTCTACCAACTCTCCCCCTGAATTCCATCTGACCAAGTGCTCTTTTTCGGTCCAAATGCAAGAAGGGAGGGTCTTGCCGAAAGCCCTTCTCTGGAGGGGAGGCCCCCAGGCCAGGGATCCTGGACAGAAGTGCTGGATGCTAGCTGATGAAGCAGTGTTCTCCTGGCCTCTTTCTTTCTTGCTAGCTCTAAGTCCATTCCCAGGAATCTCCAAGACGCTCTCCACTCAGTCCTTCTCTTTGGAAGTCCTCAATGCCAGC
>NW_011889032.1:1438923-1440569 GCF_000151845.1 Pteropus vampyrus | reverse complement strand
GGCCTCTTTCTTTCTTGCTAGCTCTAAGTCCATTCCCAGGAATCTCCAAGACGCTCTCCACTCAGTCCTTCTCTTTGGAAGTCCTCAATGCCAGCTGCCTCCACCTGTGAAGGCCAAGGCCCCAGCAAACAGCCTAGAAGTACAGTTGCCATAAAATGTGTGCCAACCTTACCCGGGAGATGCCCATCAGCAAGAAAGATGCTTGGGCGGTTCATATGGCGGCCTGTGACGGCCGAGGCTGAGTGTCCTTATGGATCTGTGCACAGACAGCACTGGATAGATATGGAAGTGGTGGGCACGTGCATGCCCTCTCCCCTGACTTCACCCTGAAAGAGGTGAAAATCTTCCTTGATAAATCCATTATTTGTAAATGGTGTCAAAACATGCCTCTCTTCTCCCGGGCCACCTCTCCAAGAGTATATTTGTCTCCCCATCATTCTTCCTCTCTTATCTCCCTTGACCACCTCTTCCCTCTCTGGGGGGTAGGAGGTGAAGACAATCCTGCATCTCCAGGTTAAGACAAAGGGCTGTGCCGTGGAAAATGATTCTGGGTCAGCACCATGGACAAGGATAGGAGGGTCCCATCCCCATCCATCCCTGAGTCCTACTGGCCGAGCTTTGGTGACTGAGGGGCAGTCGTTGGACCCTGTCACCTGCCCAACCTTGTGCATCTGGAAGCCTCATGCATCTGTGTCTAGAGGTTTGGCCTTGTTGATAATAGTTTGTATTCTCTTCATTCCCCGAGTAAGTGGTCGATCAGTTCTCTGTGGCCATTTGGGGATTTAATTCCTCCAGGAACTACTCTAGTGGATTTTTCTTTTTTAAAAGCCCAGTTCATGTTTTATAACAATGCGATGTCGTGGCTTTTTAGTCAATAGGACCCATTATTGACAACTCCCTGTGTGTTCTGACCCTGATTTCCTTTCTTGGCTGCTGCTTTCTTTGTCTTTCTGGGAAGGGCCCGTTGGCACTATCTTAGGCAGTAGAAAGTGACCTGATCTGTTCACCACGCACAATTCTCAATTCTGAATTAGTCACGTTTTCACCCAAGTATACCCGACAGGAAAGAAAAACACTTGGAAATGAGACTGACCTAGAGATCTTTTGCCTGACCCCCACACCTTGATGGAAATAAAAATCCAGTTAATCCCTTGGTGACAGAGTCCACCCCCTTCTGCTGACTAGAGCAAGCCCCAGATCCCCTCGGTTCCTGTTATTTTTGCAGCCTCATCTCTCCACTGCAGAGCAGATAGTCACTGTGGGTCAGGGCCACCCTGTTAGTGCCCACTCCCTAGGACCTCGATTCCACTGAGATCAGTGCAGCGAGGTTAGAAGTGGCCGATGCTCAGAGCCTTTGCAGATAGCTGGGCCAGTGCATTACTGCCCTTTCTAAACTGGGTGAGCTCTTTGGGGCTAAGCAAGGGGTTGTGTGCTGGTTTCTTGAGTTATCCTGGAGTCATCTTTGGAAATCTGTCTCCTTTTAAACTAACTTAATATGCCTTAATCATCTATATGCAGTCAAGTCACCTGCCCTCCTCTAACCTTCCTCCTCTGGGCCTTCGGCTCTCAAGTGACAGTCTTACATACAAAGCAAATTCCTATGGATATACAGTCTCTCCCCCCACCCCTCTATCTATCAGTCTATC
>NW_011889032.1:1427185-1437318 GCF_000151845.1 Pteropus vampyrus | reverse complement strand
GGAAGGTATTTTGTACTGTGTTGTTTCCTAAATCAAACCGATATCCTAGAGGTCCTGTACTTCCCAGATGGCGTTGATCCTCCAAATGCTTCGTAAAATGGAGTGGAAATATATATATATATATATCAATATACTATATATTTTCCTAACCTTTCTTCTGTGTCCCTTCATCAGATAGTTGGGTCATGAGAGAAAAGGAACTTGAGTTCTGTGTGTAGGAGAAAATTAAGCCTCCTGCCTGCTGGCGTTCTTGCAATTGCCTTATGAATTCACAAGCCGTAGAAGTTCCGAACAGAAGGCGGACGAGAGGCACTTTATCCAATCCTAGAAAGAACCTCTAATCGCGTGACTGAGACTTCATCTAGAAAAACGTATATTTTTAATGTTAAAATAATGGGGTTCCCTGGACCTCACAGAGTACTGGATGTCGACAAGTGCTTTTATATTTTGTAACTGTAAAGAGGTTTCATACGCACATCAAGAGCAGTTGGGAATCTAGTCAACTGCCATAAAACAAGATGACCTTTGCATGTACAGAGATGTTGCATTCAGACTATGAAAATAGCAAATAAAGCTTTGATGCAAGTTGCATTGGAGAAGTCCGTGTGTCAGTGTGAATGAATGGACTCTCCCATGCATGCATGCCTGTCACCAGCTGAGTCGGTCTGTTGTCTGAGCCGAGGGCTAGGCAGCGGGAGGGGGTGGCTGGGGTCCTGGGAGAGGGGGGCCCGCGGACACGAAGCAGGAATTCCATACAGCGTGGAGTTGAATCCTCATTCTGCCACCTCCTGGCTGTGGGATATCTCTGAGCATTGCTTCTCCCAAATAAAGCTGGTGATAGTGGCGTGAGTGGGCAAGAGTTTAGGGCAGTAGTTCTCATGTGGGTGGACTGTGCTCCCCAGATGACATCTGGCAATGATGGGAGGCATTTTCGGTTATCACACGGAGGAGAAGGAGTTGCTGCTGGCATCTAGTGAGTAGAGGCCACAGATGCTGCTCAACATCCTACAGAGCACAGGACAGTCCCCACCACAAAGAGTGATCTGACTCCCCCCAGCAGTAGTGCTGGGGCTGAGAACTCTATAGGTTAAGGAAATGTGGCACATGAAAGTACTGGGCATGTAGAGGTCCTCGGGATCCTAAAGCTTCTGATGGGAAGGTGTCGTGCCTGTAGGCTGTCCCCACCTCTGTCTTCTGCCTTATACCCCTAGCAGGTGGTGACTGCATTTCCAAGTTGGGCAGTCGAAACCAACTCTGCTTTCCATGATCACCCCCAGGAAGTTGCTCCTTGATTTGAACTGTCCATAGTAGGCAGGACCTTTGGTGAATACCAGTAAGAAAGTTAAGACTGTGCTGAGTGCTTTGCTTTTATGATCTCTCAATAGCTTGAGTAGAGAACAGGGTCTCCATTTTCAGATGAGGAGACTGTGGCTCTGAGACCTTCAGTAAGTCACCCAAGGTCACACAGGGCCACCTGTTTCTCAAGTCCAGCTGTCACCCATAGTGTCCTGCCAGCATCTCAGGGATGCGAGGTAACAGGGTTATATGCTGACTTGAGGATTTTTACCAAAAATAAACAACAACAAAAGAAAACCCTGTTGCTTAACAGTTCACTTCTTTGTCCCTCATTTTATTCATTTAATAATCATTAAATACCTACCACGGGCAAAGTTATACTTTGTCAGACACTTAAAAAGTACATGGATCTTTTTTTGTCATAAATAAGGTGACTGTCATGATCACCTTTACTGCTCTTGAGGCTAAGAGCTGGGTCCTGGAGCAAGCCAACCCTTCCTTTTCCTTTGCTGTGTGACCTAGGTAAGTGACTTAACCTCTCTGAACTCAGTTTACAAAGCAGCTATAAAATAGGGATCATAATGCCTCCCCTAAAGAGGAGTGAACACAGTGCTCAGGAAGCTGGCATATAGTAGGTCTTCAATAAATGACAGCTGTTATTCGTATATGCCTTTTCCATGAAGAAAATCAATCTTTGGAGGGTCTGTCACAGCATCCCATGGAAATGGTTGGATTTGCATCTAATTTGGATGGTATGTATAAGGGGATCTGACTTGAAATTTAGGCCACATAGCACACAGAAAAATTGAGGGATTCTGGGATTCCTCACTTAAGAACTGGAGCCTTTCTGAGGATGTCATGCATCCCAATAGGAAGACGGTGACACCAAGAAGCCAAAGAAAGAGAGTGGGGGAGGTCACTAGAGAACTTTACACCCCCATGCCCCATGTCCGGTGCTTCCCACAAAGCTGATGAGGTCCGTCTGCCCCCAGGAAGTCATCAGAGGCCATGGCTGAGGACACAGAGGCACTGGGGCCTCCCTGGGCCCGCTATTGGAGTGAAATGATTCGAACAGAATCGGGTAGACAGGCCGCTGCCTCAGCAGGCCAGGATGTGCTGGGCTGTCAGAAAGCAGCCATAAATAGGATGCTCCTTGCAAAGGCAGACTGTCCGCAGACGGTGCTGGCCCCTCCGTTCTTCGAAAGGCGGCAGCAACAGGTTTATTCGGGGACAGGTGGGGCAGGGAGGCGAGAGATGCCCTAGCAGGCCCAGACCCTCAGTGGTCTTCGTGGGGGTGTGCACAGCTGGCCCCTTCACGAACTGAGGGTTAGAGCTGAGAGGGAGGACCCAGATAGCCACCAAACCCAGCTGGTGTCAGAGGGTGGCGACCAAATTCGAGCCCCTGGGCATGTGCTTAAGGCAGGGAGCCTGCAAAGACAGCACAGCTGAGGAAGGGGGGTGGGTAAATTTGGAGGCTTCCATGCCTCTCGAGAATCTTCCCTGGGCCAGACCAGGCCCGAGTTCCTCCTGATGCCGGGCACAGGCAGGACAAATAGCCAGCAGGCTTTGCATCGCTGGGCCTGTGTCCTGAGTATGTGAGTCATGCAGCTGTATGTACCAGGAGTGGGAGTGCAGAAGCTGTGGGTGTGTGCAGACAGGTGTGGGGTGTAGATATAGGTGCCTTATTGCCACTATTGTAGTCTGAGATGGCTGTGTGTGTGTGTGGTGTGTGGTGTGTGACAGAGAGAGAAAGGAGGAGAGAGAGAGAGAGAGAGAGAGAGAGAGAGTGAAGGCTGTCTTTGGGCAGCGGATGGGATGTGGCTGTGTACATTGACCATGGGAGCTTTTATGAGTTTGTGTGTGTGTGCTCGTTTGTGCTGATAAACTGGAGAACAGTCCTGTGTCTGTGTGTGTGACAATCAGGAGACCCCTTCCACGTGACTACTGCAAGGCCTATATTGTGTGTCATGGTCCCATACGGATGAAGGGGAGCTGTCTGTATCTGCATCTCTTTAAGTAGCTGGTATACAGCAAGTGCTCCATAAATGCATATAGAATAAATAACCAAATGATGTATGGAAACTAAGCTGAAGCATGTGTCCCAGGATCTGGTCAACGTCTTGCTTTCTCTAGATGTTTGTCTGTCTGTCCATCTCCTACCAGTCTGTGGTCTCCTGTTCATCCTGGTCACCTAGCACCGGGCCAGGCACCAAGTAGATGTTCATGGAAACTTTGGTGAACAGAGTAATGAGTGAACAACAGACTGCAGCCTGGGGTGTGAGATGGGAGAGATCTCTGTAGAGGATCTCCCACCCCAGCCCGCCCACTGACCAGTTTCCAGAGGTGGTATCTGCACTGAGCTCCGAGAACCCTGTTTTGGGGGAGCAGTTGGGTGTAGGGGGAAGGGCTTTGGAGCCAGGCTCAATCCCGGCCTCAAGGAAGTGGCCTCATTTTGCTAGGCCTCTGGGTTCCCCTCTGCAAAATGGGGATTCTGATCCCGCTAACTCTCCCAGTCCCTGTGGCCCAAAGTAGGTGTTCAGTGGATGTTTGTTGAATGACTGAAAGACGATGCAGGCCATGAGTAATGACCACATTCATAGGCAGCAAGGTTCTGTAGCTCATCCTCGAATGGACCTGGTGACCCATCTTTCTTTGGTTGAAGCCAGAGGTGTTCCCGGGGAAATGGCAGAGCAGCATGGAGCGCCGGAGCAGGCTGCAGCTGGCAAGAGCCATGGAGGCCTTGGGGGCAACTACAAGGTACTGGGCCGGGAGGGGACATGGGGACTCTGGGCCCAGGGTTGCTCTTGGGCCTCAGGGTCAGCTTCTCTCCAGAAAGGAGTCAGCTGGGGTCAGGAGGACACCTCACCCCCTGCCATAAACTCACTTCATGACTGCTGCATCCTCCCTCTCCTGTGTCCTTGTCTGCAAGATGGAACTGGTCACACACACCCTGCCCATCTCAACAGGGCATGGAGGCCCAAGGCTTTCAGGAGTCATGGCACTGACTCTCCTGCTGATCTCAGTCCAGTTCTCAGCCCTCTCTGGGCCTCAAAAGCCCCATCTTTGAAATGGGAATGATGCCTATACTCTTTAGCTCCCAGAGCTGGTGTGAGAACTAAATGAAGGTGCCATTGCCATGGCCAGCTAACAGGGAGTTGGAGTTTGTTGCTCCGCCCTCTCTAAGCTATCCCTGGGGGCTTTAATTCCATACTGCCCAAGGGTGGGGTGACTAAGGCAATAACTGGGGACAGAGGCATTTCTGAGGATGTGCTGGTGGCTTTAACCAGAGTGACAGAGACAGGGAAGGGATGAGGAGCAGATACCTGCCTGCCTCTGGGCCTGATCCATGGTGACATCAGGCCAGCCTTGCCATGCAGACCCTCAGCTTCCTCCTAGGGAGCACGCAGCATTGTCTAGTGACCTCTAGGGCCATTGGCAAGTCTCCAGAGGCAGCTGCCTACCAGGGAAGTGGACCACTGCCGGGCTTTCCTGCCTCCTTTTGGCACATGTGGGCCTTGCCCTGTCTAAGCCACTGTTGGAGAGGAAAGAGCTGGCTGACTTAAGAAATCCTGGTGCCTCCACCAAATCTCTATGCAGCCCAGGACAAGTGACTTGCCCTTTCTGAGCCTTCTATAAAATAACCAGAGTAGATGTTTCCCAGAGACCTTCTACAAAGACAGTTTGTGCTTCTAGGCAGGTGAGACAGGCCTCGCCTTCCTTTGCCTTTGCAGCCCCTTTCTCTCGGGGCCTGGGTAGGTGAAGTTCAATCCAGAGGTTGCAAACTGGCATTTTGTCTGTCCTACACAGGCTTTTTAAAATGAGGATATTTCACATTAAGGGAAATATAGATTTCTGGCCTCGATTGAAAAGTTTAGAGTGAATCCCGCATTCCCTCCTGGCCATAAGCAACTGTATTTCTCCACAGTCCTTTCTCCGGTCATCGATGTATTAGGCTCCCGCCTAGCTCTTGCCAGGTTATCAGAGCGGCAACCCCTGATTGAGTTGAGGTTCCTGGAGGCGTTCTCCTCCATGGCCACCAGGGGACAGTGCAAGCGTGCGGCTGTGCTGGCTCAGGGCTGGTACAAAGCTGAGTTGATGGAGTGGATGGACCGTATTCCCCTTCATTGCCCCAAGGAGGACCGCACCACAGGGGCTGGGGCTGGAAGCCCCACTCTGGGGGACACTCAGGACACTGCCCTTACAGGTGATCGTGTACGAAATGGAGAACTTCCAGGGCAAGCGGTGCGAGCTCTCGGCCGAGTGTCCCAACCTGACAGACAGCCTGCTGGAGAAGGTGGGCTCCATCCAAGTGGAGTCAGGGCCGTGAGTACCTGGACCCCTAGGCCCTCCTCACACCCCTGAGTTTTCTGGGAGTCGGGAAGTCTGGATTCGAGCTCTGGATCCGCTGTGGGGTTTTAGGCAATTCCCTTCCCCTCTCTGGCCTCAGTGTTCCCTTCTATAAAGTGAGGGAATTGACCCGTTTGTCTTAGAATCCTCATCACTCTCGATCTCTGTGGTAAATAGCGGAGTTCAGTGAAAAGAGAACAGAGGAAGACAGTCTAGCACTTAGCTCAGCGCCTGACAAGTGGGATTTAATCATTATAATTTCAATAATAAGTATAACATCTTAAATGTAACTTGCATTATCACTGAATTCTCACAACTGCCCTAGGAGAGAGATCTCATTCTTATCCCCATTTGACAGATGAGGAAACTGAGGCCAAAGTGGTTAAGTGTCCAGTCCATGCCCCCAGGCAAGCAGGTTCCAGCTGAGCTCTGAATTCTCACCTTGGGATGGAACGTCGAGGCTCTGGCACTGACATGGGTGATCGCGGGCGAGGTGCTCGCCCTCTGGGCCTCTGTTTTCTCATCTGTCAAGTGGGGATAACAATGGGAGGTACTTCAGAGAGAGTTTTTGCAAAATGAGTGGAATGATGCACATAAATAATAACAATATAACAGGAATAATAATAATAAGTCATCTGTGGAATTCTTACTATGTGCCAGATATTGTGCAAAGGATTTTTCCAAGCTCCATACACAGAGGCTGCACATAAAATAGATTCTCAGTACCATTTCCTAGCATGGTTGTCTGGTTTAGAATCTCAGCTCCCAGTATGTCCTAGTAGCTCCTTCGATAACAGGACCCGAGATCAGTAGTAGGTTTGGCAGGAGGGTACAAGGTCAAAGGTCAGTAGTTATAGGCCTTTCTCTCACTAGACTTGGGTCCTCCCTCACCTGCAGCAGAGATGAGCCAAGCCTCTTTCCTCCTACAGGTGGCTGGCATTTGAGCGCAGAGCCTTCCGTGGGGAGCAGTTTGTCCTGGAGAAGGGGGATTACCCTCGCTGGGACGCCTGGTCCAACAGCCACCACAGTGACAGCCTCCTGTCCCTTCGGCCTCTGCACATTGTAAGTGCAGCGCCTGCCCCCTTCAAGGAACTTCGAGAAGCAGGACATGCTGGGAGCTGGTCAGGCCAGCTCGTTTTACAAGCTCAGCTGAGGTCTTGGGCAGTGTGGTCCTGGCATAGGACCAGAAAAACTCGGTCATCGAATGGTCACTGGGCTGGGGATCGGGACATCAGGATTCACATGTTGAATTAGCCAGCATGTCACTGACGCTTCCCTCGGTAATCCTATTAAAATTCTGAGCCATATGGTCCCTTCTCAGATGAGTACTGTAGTCAAAGAAACACAGTCTGGAAAACAGTTTCAGAAAGTAACTGTAAAACAGCTCAGGTCCTTTCCCCGCATTTTTAAAACACCTGAAAGGGACTGGGTCCACATGACACTTTAAAATGTCTCTCTTCTCTCCCACCCATTTCACTCACACTCAGTGGCTGCTCCAGCCCCTTCTTGTCACAATGCTGATGCCCCTCCAAGGACAGTGGGAGGGGGAAAGCTGGGAAGACCAAATCAGCCTGGTTTAGTAACGAGGGATTGCTCCTACATTAATAGTTTTGATCTTCCACCCTCTCCATGCCTCGGTTTCCCTATCTGCTAACTGATGGGGCTGAATGAGACGGGAAAGGCCTCCTCTCGGTTTCATGGTTCTCTGGCTCTAAGGTCCCTAAGGAGGCCAGCTCCGGAGGAATCTCCCAAGACCGCATTCCTCCTGTAGCGAGTTAGGGGGTGGAGCACCCTCGTGAATCCCCTCCCCCAGGCAGGGGCTTGGGGTGGGTGTTATCTTGCGGTATCTTGATTCTTTCCCCACCTGGAAACTGCCTGAGCCGATTCTGGGCATGGGAGTGGCCGGCTCATGCCGCGACCTCGCCCCCAGGACGGTCCGGATCACAAGCTTCACCTGTTTGAGAGCCCGGCGTTCGGCGGCCGCAAGATGGAGATAGTGGACGACGACGTGCCCAGCCTCTGGGCTCACGGCTTCCAGGACCGTGTGGCGAGCATCCGGGCCGTCAATGGGACGTAAGGGACCCAATCCCCACTCTCACCCACCCCTGGCGCGTCCTCTGGTCAGTCACTCCTCTGGCTCCAAACAGAATCTGTCCACTGTTTCCCAGACAGCTGATGGTTCTTGCTCCTGCCGTCTGGAGACCCTTCATTCAAGTCGGCGGCTCATGATCCGTCCTGGCCTAGAGTCAGGTTTGAGTCCCCATGAGTCGCTAGCTCTCTTGGACCACGAGATTTCCAAGAAGCCGTGACTTATAGAGAGTTTTATGTATTTATTTTTTAATCAAGTGAAATCTGTTCCTCCCAGCTGTTCCCACGGAAGTCTCCGCTCCTTTTCTGAACATCCCCAGGCCCTTGAACTGATTTTCTGATTTTTTTTTTCTTCCTTTTCACAATCCTTGTCCTTATCAGGGGGCCCAGGATGTATGTGGTTCTCTAGGTGTGGCCTGAACAGTACATGGGAGAGGAAGTTCATCACCTCCTCGCTCCTTCTAGGCTTAGTATCTCTGTTAATGCAATCTTAGGATCATCTTCCCTTCGCCAGTGACTATACCTCAGTTGAGGGTACATCTAAGCACGGGCAGATGCTGGCTTGAAAAGCATCGTTCTGGCTGGAGGCAGGAGACTAGAGGCAGAACCTCCTCACCCCAACCTTGGTATCCCGGCAGGTGGGTTGGCTATGAGTTTCCTGGCTACCGCGGACGCCAGTACGTGTTCGAGCGAGGCGAGTACCGCCACTGGAACGAGTGGGACGCCAACCAGCCGCAGCTGCAGTCCGTGCGCCGCATCCGCGACCAGAAGTGGCATAAGCGGGGCTGCTTCCTTAGCAGCTGAAGGGCACCCAAGCCCCAGTGGCCCAGGCCTGCCCTGGGGGGCAGCAAGGGCAAGAAGAAGAGGCTCCAGGGCTTGGGCGAGGGCCTGCCTGTCCACCCTTCCCCGGAATCTGCTCAATAAAGCCTGGGGCCGGTCCCCCACCTGCCATGTTCCTCCGCAGTCACTTCCTGAGTGGTCCAGGCCTGGGGCGGAGCCTGTGGGAGGAGCAGGCCGAAGGGGGCTGGGACTTGAGGGTTCTGAGACCCCCAAGGGAAAGCTGTGTGAGCTTTAGTCTTTCCAGGCGGAACTGCATGTACATTCTGCCCACACCTTGTGTCTCTCTGCTTGTCTGTGTCTTCATCTGTCCTTCGGTCCATCATCCATCTATCCTTCTTCCCTTCCTCCCGCCCTTCCAACCATTCATTCTTCATTCCATTCATCTATCCATCTATCCATCCATCCATCCATCCATCCATCCATCCATCCATCCATCCATCCATCCATCCATCCATCCATCGTTTCTCCCATCCATTTATCTATCCATCATTTCCCCTTCCATCTCTCTATCAGTCTGCTTTTATTAATTTATTCAGCAAATGCCAAGCCCTGGTCAAGGCCTGAGGACACAGCAGTGAACAAAACAAAGTCTTACCCTCATGAAGCTCACCTTCTATGGGAGAGACAGAAAATAAATAAACAAGGATATTTTGAATATAATGTTGGGAGGTGGTAAGTACAAAGGACAAGAAAGCAGGGTATGAGGATGGAAGATGATGAGGAGGTGTAGACAGAGAATGCTGATCTGAGGAAGTGACATTTGAGCTGATATCCGAATGAACCATGAGAATGTTCCAGGCAGAGGAATAACAGGTACAAAGGTTTTAGGCAGGAGTGTGACTGGGTGATGAAGACACAGCAAGAGGGCTGTTAGGTCTGGAAAGGATTAAGTGCCAGAATGGGAGAGGGTCAGAGAGGCAGTGGGGTTAAGGCATTTAGAGGTCCACAGACTCTGGGAAACTCTGACTTCTGTGAGTGAGGTGGGAGCCATGGAGAGTTTGAAGGGGGTGAGACATGATCAGCCTTGGGGTTTAATAGGATGGCTCTGGCTGTGGCACAAGAGACAGACGAGGGGCCCCAGGGGGTGCAGGGAGACCAGTCGGGAGGCTACTGCAGAGATCTGGGTGAGCCATGATGGTGTCGTTACCCAACCCCATCTCTTCCATGCACCGGTAACTCTGATCCCCTGCCCAGAGGCCTTTGTAGCCTTGACTGGGGCACTGAGCCCCCATCACACCTTCCACCACTGTCACTACTCAGATCCTCAGTGGCTTCATCCAGCCCAAAGGGGATGCCATGCCAATGCCAGGCATAAATGTGGCCATAGTGGGACCAGTCCCACCCCTCCCACCTCCATGAGCCAATCCTGCCTCCTTTCCCTGACTTTGCTCCCCTGTCATGCCCAGCCCAGTGTCTGTCCCAGCCCTTGAAGCCCGACCCCTCCCCCCCCCGACACACACATAAGCAGTTGGTGTGTGGGAGGCCAGTAGGGGCCTAAGGAAGCCATTGAAAAGAATACGGCAATTTTCTCTTCCTTCAGAACTGCATATTTAAAAAAATAT
>NW_011889032.1:1424334-1426195 GCF_000151845.1 Pteropus vampyrus | reverse complement strand
GCTTTATTGCTATACTTGCTCATTGTACTGATCTAGAACTGAATCCACAATATCTCTGACGCATGCCTGTCAATTGCCCCAAGGGCCACAGATTTTAAGTGATGGGACCAGGACTCCAATTCATGTCCATCTCCAAAGCTCATTTCTCCCCACCCTCAGCTATTGCTGCTGTGTTTGGCTAGACTGAAGCCTGCTTTGCTGCTGGCTGTGGGCGTGGCTACTGTTTATTGAGCACTTACTATGTTCTAGGCATTGGGTCTGGAGCTGCCCGTGCCTGGTCTCTGTTGACACCAAGAAGGCCCAGGACTGGTTTCCAGGTAAGGGGTCAGGGGAAGGCTTGTAAAAAGGCCAACACAGTTGTGGGTCAGTGTGCCCCCTCACTCCCAGGGTCAGGCTCAGTCCCAGGATCTGGAGCAGTTCAGCCAGATCCCCAGGTCCAGGGCAGACCCAAGAGGTCACCAATATCCAAAGCCCCAAACCCATAATAACCGTCTGTGTCAGGGCGCACTTACTCTGTGTGGGTGCTCCCATGCATTACCCCATTTAATCCTCCTAATGGCCTCAGAAGCTCAGAGATGGGAGGCCAACTGAGGCCACATAGCCAGGGAGCGGCAGAGCTGGGATTAGATCCCAGGCCTATCTAACACTAAAAGGCTGTTCTTAGCTCCAACCAAGGCTTAAATTCTGTCTAACGCAGGGGCAGAATCTGAGAGGGACAGCGAAGCAGCGTATCCTTCGGTGACATGAGAGTGAGGTTCAGGGCCAGAAACTCACTTCACCTGCCTAATGATTGGAAACAGTATGGTCAAGGGATCAGAGGCAACCTGAGTGGGGGCCTTGATCCACACCACCTGGGCTCCTTTCCAGTCTCTGCCACTTACTGTGTGCCTTTGGGCAAGTCGATTTACCTCTCTGTGCCTCAGTTTTCTCATCAGTAACATGGACATAATAACACTCTCTATCTCATAGGTTGCTGTATTAACATGAGTTGGGTTTGCAGAAAGGGTTGAGGACAATGGCTAAAACAAAGTGTGTGCTATCTAAGACTTCATCTTTCTGCTCCTCATTATCAAAAGTGATGGCCCTGGGGGGTGGGCTCCCTGTCTGTATGGAGCAGAGGGACTTCCCAGTTACTCAACAATGGGGGACATCAGTGGAAACAGGGAAACTAGGCTCTGTGGCCAAGCTTGGAGAATCCAAGCTGTGACAAGCCTTCATGGGGGAGAGCAGATCCCAGGGTGTGAGCAGGGTTCTCGGGGACAGGACTGGAGCCCTAGGACTCACGAGAGCTGGGTGGCAGGCTTGTGGGCATTCTCCTAGGGGTCCACCACTGGTGAACCTCAGTGAATGCATCTCCCACTCCTGGGTCTCTTGGGGGCCTCTTGTCACTTCCTGCTGCTGACTGTCCCCTCTCCCCAACCTTACCCTGGGTGTTTTTCATCTGCCCTTGGATGATTGTAGACTGCTATCTGTGCTTCCCTATATTCCTTAGAACTTACAATGTTGGTGTGTGAGGGCCACTTCCAGCTGCCAGCATTTGCATGCCTGTGTGCCTGGGGACAGTTGGTATTCTGGGGAGTTAACATCTACTAGGAGTAGCTGTCATCCAATGACTCAGGAATCCCAGTATAAGTGCCCCAGCTCCCCCACCCTCAGGTTGGAACTTTACTAAGCCTTCCTCCCCATGTTGAAAATCATGGCACCCATGGCAATGTCACCTGTGGTGCTTGCATCACCAATAAATCACCTCTGGGCCAATCTGCACGTGTGGCTGTATTATGTTCAAGAGGGTTCTTCACAGGGATATGAAAATGTCAAACACACATTCTGTTCCTTGTTAACTTCCTACTCAAACTTGTCC
>NW_011889032.1:1421483-1423668 GCF_000151845.1 Pteropus vampyrus | reverse complement strand
GCCACATATCTAATGCTGGTCAGAAGGGGACTCTGCTCCACATAGTCACTCATGGACCATAGCTGATGGAGAAAGGCTCTGCCACCTTGCAATGCACCATCTCAAGGCAATGGAAGAGAAAGTACTGGGAAGTCTGGCACCTGCAATAAAATTATTTGACCTGGAAATTATAGCTGTCACATCTGTTCAGAAACCATTGGCCAGAAGGAGTGACATGACCCTACTTAATATCAAGAAGACCCAGTGGTAACTTGCTCACTGATACACCATGATTTGGTTGACTTCCCTCACTGTCCCCCTTCCTGCTAATACTTCCTGGTATCACTTCCCAAATAAACTACCTGCACTTGAATGCTTGCTTACCTCAGAGTCTGCTTCTGGTAAAGCCCAAACTAAGACACGTTCACTCATCTTTTCATTTTTTATTCATTCATTAATTCAGACAGTCAACAAATCTTTTCTGAGCACCTGCTATGTGCCGTACCCTAGGCAGGCGCTGAGGATACAAACATGACTGAACCTTGGCCCAGCTCTCATTGATCTCATTGTTTAGACAAGCAAATGGCCCGGGACACACCGCAAGCAAAGCACTTTGAGAGCTGAAGAATCTGTCAGCTGTAAGCCCTACCAGGACAAGGACCCTGTCTGTATCACTCCCCACTGAGTTCACTGCTGACATGTAGTACATGCTCAAGATAGGGAAGTGAATGAATGAATGAATGAATGAATATAGAGAAACACCCAGGTTACTAAACAGGCCAGGTTACTGGCCTCACACCTTTCAGAAAGGATGAAGAAAAAATAAATATCAAAGGTTTTGAAAATATTGCAGTTCACACAAAAGCAATCGTAATAAATAATGGAAGAGGTACAGTTACTGAATACTTTCTGTGGGTTGGAAGATCTACTGAGGACCTCATGATTGGCTCATTTTATGAAGGGTATAATTATGAATGCTACAATATTTAAATCCCTACAAGTATGAAGGAGAAGGAAACTTCAATTTGCAAGTGAGAAAACTGAGGTAAGAGGAAGGAAATACATAGGTGAAAGCTTCGGAGTCTCGAGAGCCCTGAGTTCAAATCCTGTCTCCACCACTTCCTGGTTATATGACCTTGGACAAGTTATTTGACCCCTTTAAGCCTCAGCTTCCTTATCTGTAACAGGAGAAACCAATAATATCTATTTCAAAGACGGTTGTGAGCACTGAATTTAATGAGACAGCAGCTAGAGGGTCCTCCAGTGATCTTAGTAGGAGCTCAATTCACAAAGCCCAGCTCTACTACTTGCTGGCTGTGCAACCTTGAACCAGTTGCTTAATGTCCCTGATCTTCAACTTTCTCTTCTATAAAATGGAATGATTAATAAATGCAACATTTACCTCTTGGATTTCTTGAGAAGATCAAAAGAGAAAAGTATGGACAGTGCCTGACTCATGATGAGATCTCATACTATCTACATATTAGCATTTTTTTAAATTTATTTATTGAGACACAATCAGGTCTTGAATCCATTCGTATGTTCTGAAAATATTAATTGTGTCTCAAAAAGATATGTTGAAGTCCTAACCCCCAGGACCTCAGAATGTGCTCCTATTTGGAAATAAGGTCTTTACAGAGGCAATCAAGTTAAAATGAGGGCATTAGGGTGGACCTGCATCCAATATGGCCGGCGTCTTTATAAAAGGGGGAGATAAGGACACATCCAGAGGGAAGATGATGTGAAGGCACACAGAGAGGAGACAGCCATGTGACAAGTGATGTTTCTACAAGCCAAGAATTGTGGGCAAACTCCACCCCTAGCTATCAGGGAGAAAGCACGCCTCTGCTGACAGCCTGATTTCAGATTTTAGCCTCTAGAACTGTGAGGCGGTACATTTCAAGAGGATGTTGATGTTATTTTATTGTGGTAAAATATGCCTTACAAAATTTACCACTTTAACCATTTTAAGTGTACAGTTGAGTGGCATTCACATTGTTTTGCAACCATCACTACTACCCATTTCCAGATTTCATCTTGCAAAACTGAAACTCTGCACCCATGAAATAGTAGCTCCCCATTCCTTCTTCCTTCCAGCCCCTAGTACCCACTATGCTACTTTCTGTCTCTATAAAATTAACTACTCTAGGAATCTCATATAAATGGAATTATATGGTATTTTTCCTTTTGTCTCTGACTTATTACA
>NW_011889032.1:1418833-1421433 GCF_000151845.1 Pteropus vampyrus | reverse complement strand
TTTTATGAAGGGTATAATTATGAATGCTACAATATTTAAATCCCTACAAGTATGAAGGAGAAGGAAACTTCAATTTGCAAGTGAGAAAACTGAGGTAAGAGGAAGGAAATACATAGGTGAAAGCTTCGGAGTCTCGAGAGCCCTGAGTTCAAATCCTGTCTCCACCACTTCCTGGCTATATGACCTTGGACAAGTTATTTGACCCCTTTAAGCCTCAGCTTCCTTATCTGTAACAGGAGAAACCAATAATATCTATTTCAAAGACGGTTGTGAGCACTGAATTTAATGAGACAGCAGCTAGAGGGTCCTCCAGTGATCTTAGTAGGAGCTCAATTCACAAAGCCCAGCTCTACTACTTGCTGGCTGTGCAACCTTGAACCAGTTGCTTAATGTCCCTGATCTTCAACTTTCTCTTCTATAAAATGGAATGATTAATAAATGCAACATTTACCTCTTGGATTTCTTGAGAAGATCAAAAGAGAAAAGTATGGACAGTGCCTGACTCATGATGAGATCTCATACTATCTACATATTAGCATTTTTTTAAATTTATTTATTGAGACACAATCAGGTCTTGAATCCATTCGTATGTTCTGAAAATATTAATTGAGTCTCAAAAAGATATGTTGAAGTCCTAACCCCCAGGACCTCAGAATGTGCTCCTATTTGGAAATAAGGTCTTTACAGAGGCAATCAAGTTAAAATGAGGGCATTAGGGTGGACCTGCATCCAATATGGCCGGCGTCTTTATAAAAGGGGGAGATAAGGACACATCCAGAGGGAAGATGATGTGAAGGCACACAGAGAGGAGACAGCCATGTGACAAGTGATGTTTCTACAAGCCAAGAATTGTGGGCAAACTCCACCCCTAGCTATCAGGGAGAAAGCACGGCTCTGCTGACAGCCTGATTTCAGATTTTAGCCTCTAGAACTGTGAGGCAGTACATTTCAAGAGGATGTTGATGTTATTTTTATTGTGGCAAAATATTCCTTACAAAATTTACCACTTTAACCATTTTAAGTGTACAGTTGAGTGGCATTAAGTACATTCACATTGTTTTGCAACCATCACTACTACCCATTTCCAGATTTCATCTTGCAAAACTGAAACTCTGCACCCATGAAATAGTAGCTCCCCATTCCTTCTTCCTTCCAGCCCCTAGTACCCACTATGCTACTTTCTGTCTCTATAAAATTAACTACTCTAGGAATCTCATATAAATGGAATTATATGGTATTTTTCCTTTTGTCTCTGACTTATTACACTTAGCACAATATATTCAAGCCTCATCCATGTGGTAGCAAGTGTCAGAATTTCCTTCCTTTTTAGGGCCGAATAATATTCCATTGCATGGACATACACATTTTATTTATTCATTCATCCATTGATGGACACTTGGGAGGCTTCCCCCCGCTTTGGCTATTGCGAATAGTGTGGCTATGAACATGGGTATATAAGTATCTGCTGCTTTAATTCTCTTTGATGTATGCCCAGAAGGGGAATTGCTGGCTCACGTGGTAATTCTATGCTTAATTTTTTGAGGGTCCACCATACTGTTTTCCATACAGGCTGAACCATTTTACATTCCAAATTTCTGTTGCTTTAGCCACTCCATTTTGGTCCTCTGTTTCAGCAGCCTTAGGAAACTAATAAAAGCAACTACTATGTCAGGCACTGGGCTCTGGAGATACATACTGTGGTAAATCAGGCAGACAAGGGCTCTTCCCTCACAGTGCTCATCTTCTAATTGGAAAGACAACAAATAAAAAAGTAACATAATGTCAGGTGGTGAGAAGTGCTACAGAGAGAAACAGCTTGGCTAGGGGGCTGGAGTGTGCGTGCCTGTGTGCGTGCGTGCGTGCATGCGTGTGTGTGGGTGTTCGTGAGTGTGTGTTGGGGGCATGAAAGGCGGGGAAGAGTCAGTCTCCTCTCTTGAACTGGGTTTCCAAGCCCCAGAACTGTCCCCTCTCTTCTGCCTGATCTTGGATTTGGTCAAGACACTGGCTGCAAGGAAGCTATACACACCAGAAGAACAGAAGTAAAGGCCAAGTGCCCAAGGGTCAGCAGTAAGGATCTGAGAGGTTTCTCCTGACTTTGAGGGCCTGGGATCCTGAGAGCACCCCACTTAATAACAGTGGGTGCTAGGATAGCCCAGAGGCCTTCAAGATGAAGTTCATTTTCCTTGTGCTGTACCATCAGGTCCCTGCCTACCTCGGCCACCTAGCCCAGGCCCTTTCCTTGCTTGGAATTGTCTTCCCAACCTGGTTTCCCAGGCTAATTTCTCATCCCTGAGGACTCCATCTCTTCCTGGGAGCTGTTCTGGATGATGCAGGCTGGGGTAGGTCCCTTTCCAACTAGGTTCCATCTACTAGAACAGAGCTTGCCCCCAAGTAGATATCTGATAAACATTTGTTAAATGAATGGATGAATGGATGGATGGATGATAGATGGATGGATGCACGGATGGATGGATAGATGGATGGATGGATGGATGGATGGATGGATGGATGGATAGATGGGTGGGTAGAAGGTGAAGGATGGATAGATGGATGGATAGGTGGGTGGGTAGAAGGTGAAGGATGGATAGATGGATGGATAG
>NW_011889032.1:1413445-1418718 GCF_000151845.1 Pteropus vampyrus | reverse complement strand
GGTGGGTAGAAGGTGAAGGATGGATAGATGGATGGATAGGTGGGTGGGTAGAAGGTGAATGCTGGACCCTGCAAAACCACCCTCCTTTACTTGATTCTTTTTTCCAGGGCCACTGAGTTTTGCCTGCCTGCCTTCCCCCAGGGCTTGACTGACCACACCAGTGAACCCAGCCTGCCCCCATTCCTGGCAGCCGGATGGCTGATGCATGCAAAGCGGGCATCTCCTTGCCCAGCCGCCTGACCATCCTGGCGCGGCCGAATCTGAAAGCTAATGACATTATTGTGTGGAGACACAATGTCTGTGGGCATTTGCTGACCCGGGCTTTGGTGCGGGCTTAATCCAGCATTCTCGGCCCGCTCTCTGTGGGGACGCAGCGGTCACCCATCTTGGCACCGGCACTCCTGGGGAAGGTATAAATGCCACCTCCCAGCAACCTGGCTTCACGGGCACTCCGGGGGCCGGTGTCACTGGTAAGAATGCCTCTCTTGCTTGCCTTGTCTTTCTCTCATCCTCATCCCTGATGGAAAGTGTGGGAGACCTGGGTTCGAATCCAGATGCCACCACTTTCTGACCTTGGGCAAAGACTTCAATTCTCCAAGCCTCAGTTTTCTTTTCTGTTAAATGGGGAGAGGGGTCTTAAACCTCCTTTGTTGTGGGGCCTGGACGTAACATAGGCGAACGGTCCAGCACAGTCCCTGGCGCGGAGTTGGTACGTGGGCAATATTCTTTGTTAATATTAAACAGTCCATCAGCATCCTTGTTTTGCCAGCGACTGGGGAAGAGAATCTGAGGGTTTGCAAGAAGAAGGAATCAAACCAGCGAAGGTTCAGCATCGGTTCTAGGGCGGTGAGTCAGCTCTCTCCATATCCACAAACACTCCGGCGCCTGCTATAAGTACGGTCTCGGGGAGCACTAGGGACGAGGAAGCAGTCCCGCTTCTCTGAGAGCTCCTAGCAACAGAGCCACAAGTGCTTGGCGGAAATGACCCTAATCAGGCCATCATTGCTGCCCTGTACTAAGCCCTGAGTGTCTTCCGGGACCTCCGCCAAGTGCTAGAGTTTTCTGAATTATATAATTGAATCATCACAGCTCGCTCATGGATAGATGCCATTACTGTCCCCATTTTGCAGAACGAGTAATTGAGGCACGGAGAGGACAACCTCAATGCTGGTAAGCAGCAGAGCCAGCACCTGAGTTAGATCAATTGCGTTTAATCTTTGGTCTGAGAATGCAGATGACCAGGGAGGGACTGTACTGGCAGGACCTCTGGTACTATGATGGGCTCAAAGGGCTGGTTTCTTAAGAGAGATCAAGTTTAGCTCCCAAGCTGCTTATTTGAATTTCCTGTTTCCTGGGGACATCCTGGCCTGGCCTCCAGTGTGGAAGGGGCTTCTGGAACCTGAACGTTATCTCTGGAAAAGCAGGTCAAGTTTCCCCTTTTCACTGAGAAAACACAGGCTGGGTTCCCTGTCCTTCCCACGGGAAGGGAGAAGAGATTGACAATTTTCCAGACTCTTCTAATGTTCTCACCAGCTAAGAAATTCCTACTGCTGCCTATCACAGTGCCTGAACTTTCACCATTACACTCATGTCGTTGCTTTTGTTAGCATGAGTTACATAATAGATGGCTTATGGCGGGGAAGAAGACCAATGGCAGAGAGAAGCATTCTGGGTACTGGCGGGGGGTGGTCAAGGAGGAAGTTGGAGGTGAGAGGCAGGAGGTACAGGGGACTTTACGAGATTGCAGAGTAGGGCCACAGCACAGCCAAGCATGGTCAGTGCATGGGTTTTATTTGCCCCACACTGCTATCCTTTAATTAAGAAATTTCTAGATATACATGTATCCATTCTGTGTAGGACCTGAGTGATGGAGACCCACCTGAGACACAGCTTAAGCTCTAATTTATCATTTTATTTTCTAGTAGACCTCATTTTTCTCTCTGGAGCTGGTCTGGACACAAACAGTGAAGCTAAGGATGAACACTCGGCCAGCTGCTTGCTGACCCCACAGCCCTAGGACCACCTGAAACCAAGGAGACAAAAGACAAGGGTTGGGGCTCCAAGGGCGTGGCCCTCACTCAAGAAAGCTGAGTGCCCAGAGAGATGCTCACCGCTGCTTCCCCATGTCTTCCAGGTCATTCCTGCACGAGACAGCCCACCATGGCCTCAGACCACCAGACCCAAGCGGGCAAGCCACAGCCCCTCAACCCCAAGGTGGGTACTATGCGGGGAGGTTGTGGGGAGCAAGCAAAGCTCCTCCCTCAGACTCAGTTTCCCTTCTGTAAAGAGGGATTGGCATTTGCCTTCCCAGGCCTTCTCCACTCTATCTCTGCTCCTCTCTGGACCTCAATCTCCCCCATTTGCACACTAGGGGTTGATTCTGACGGTCCCTCCCCAGCTCGCAACTAGCATGCCAGAATTCCCAGTTCCAGCTTCCCACTTTGGAGACTTAAGTTTCTTTGCCTTACCCACCCCCCCTACACCCTACACCCTATGGCCCATAGGAGCTCCCCAATGGCAGACCCTCAGTGCCATCTAAAAGGGGGCTAGTGAATGAGAGATGGGATGTGAGTCCTGACTCCATGCCTGCTGTGTGACCCAGACAGCCACTTGACCTGAGCCTCAGTTCCCATTGTTCACAAAGTGAAGAGAATTGAATTCATAGCACAGGGTGGTCATGAAGAGGCCTGGCCTCTGGTGTGCCCACCTAATGCCAGCTAACCCTAACCTGAACCCTAACACTAACCCTAACCCTAACCCTAACCCTAACCCTAATCTTTCTTTGCTCTCTCAACTTCCTGCCCTCCTACGGGCAGTGGGTTCTTACTCCATTGTTGGAAGTTTGTCATTCCTATTCTACCCAAACTTCTACCAGCAACCGTCCACGAGCTTGCCTTCCTGTTTCCTTCTGTATCTGGGGCCCAGGGCAGGGAGTCCATCCTAGAACTGCCCTTTGTCTGCCCTGGGGCCTCCCCAGCCAGAAAAGCCTGGGCTCATGCAGCCCCTCAGCCACTCACCCCATTCTGTCCCTTGAGGGACGTATTTTTTAGAGGAAAGACAGATAAGAAACAAACCAAGAAATATATGACTTCGAGGAGTGAGAAGTGTTATGAAGAGACATAAAGTACAGCGAGTGATTCCTGGGAGTCAGAGTGGACGAGGAATGGGAGTCTTAGCTAAGGTGGTCAGGGAGGACCTCTCCGAGGAGGTGGCATTGGAGTGAAGGCCCGGGTCAAGTCACGGAGCAGCCATGTGAAAATCATGGAGTGAGGGCAGGGGAGCGCATTCTAGGCAGAGGGCACAGCAAGTGCAAAGGCCCAGGGGCCAGAACAGCTGGATGAGCCTGAGAGACAGAAAGAAGGTCGGCGTAATGTGGCTTAGAGCAGCTAAACAGACATAAAATGGGGGCCACATATGTAACTGAACATTTCCTATAGCTACGTCCCCAAACGGAAAAGAACAAATGAGATTAATTTTCATATCCTATTTTATTAAACCCAATATAGCCTAAGGTATAATCAATAAAAAAAAATATTAGAGGGGCTATTTTACATTCTTTTTTTCATACTAAATCTTTAAAATCTGATGTGTATTTTATACTTATAGCACATCTTAATTTGGACCAATTGCACTTGTTCAATAAACTTATGTAGCTAACAGCTGCTGTATTGGACTGGGCAGTTTAAAGGATTAGATAACATGTATTCATTCATTTGTTGATAGACAACAACAAGAAGAATTATAATACTGAGCTCCCGGTCTCTCTGAGGCCTTCCAAATGCATGGAGTGGCTGATCTTCCCCGCCTTCCTTGCCTTCCTCGCCCTCGCAAGCTGTTGCCTCCCAGGCCAGAGTAATAACGAACTGGTCCCTAACTTCTTAAACTTCTTAGTAACTCTGCAAAATAGGTGTTAATTCCCATTTTACAGATGAGAAAGCGGAGGCCCAGAGCAGTCAAGCTGCTTCCCAGGGCTGCACAGCTGGGTGCAGCAGAGGTGACGTCAGCGTCCGTGTCTCCTGACCATCTGTTGTCGAGTCAGTGACCATAAGGGCTGAATTGAGCCTGTGGAATTTGTCTCTGAGCCCTGGCGGGCCTCCCTTCCCTGGCTTTATGTGGCTAATCCCCGGCCTGGGAGAGAGGGACATGTTTACGCAGCCAGTGCTGACTATGTGGATTGCACAGCTATTCCTCCTGGGAGACTGCTGCCCTGAACCCCCTCTTCATCCAGAGGCAGCTCCTGGGGAAGTGTGGCTGAAACCCCTCTGTCCCCAAAGCTTTCTGGAATCATGAAAGGTGGCAGCTGGCCTCCAAGTTAGTGCTTGGCTATGAGGCCTTGGGCGGCCTCTTCACTTCTGTTTTTTTCTGATGGGGATCCTGCCGGACCCCTTCTCTGGGATGATGAGAGGACCAGGTGAGGCAAGGGGAGTGAACTCCCTTTAAGAAATATCCTGGGGGAAGGTCTGAGGGAGACCTGCTGAGCCTACAGCGGCTTAAGGAAAGGGGGCAGGTATGTGTAGTTTTACAGGTGAAATGTGGGGGTGAGAAGTGCAGATGGTGGTACCGGGCCAGCTCTAATGCAAGCAGGAGAAGCTCAAACAACGTGGTCTAGCATCTTGCTACTCCTACTGTGGTCCACAGACCAGTGGTACCAGCCTCACCCGGGAGCTCGTTGGAAATGCAGAATCTGGGTCCGCATCCTAGACCTGCTGGCTTGGAAACTGAATTTTACCGAGATCCCAAGTGCTTCCTGTGCATGTTAGAGTTTTCAAAGTGCTGCTCTTATGGAATCAGTGTCAGACAGAGTTTTAGCTCTGCCACTTACCTACTGGGGGACCTTAATTAATGTCGTTACGCCTCTCACACAAAGCCAAAACTGTGTGCTAACATTGTGCTTCTCTGAATGCTTCCAACAACCCCATGAGGTAGGTTCTGTCTTTATTTCCCATTTTACAGATGGGGAAACTGAGGCTCAGAGAGGTGAAATACTGGCTGAGTATCTCACGGCTGGTAGCCAGCAGAGCCAGGACTGTTTGACTGTATGTTTAGTTTGTGACTCCCCAGGGCAGGACCCTTCCGCATGCATCCAGGCTCCCCAAGTCCCCTCTCCACCCCCCACTGCCCTGCTCTCCTTCCTCCCCACCGTGATGGGGTCTGACTCTCTCTTCCTGTTACAGATCATCATCTTTGAGCAGGAGAACTTCCAAGGCCACTCACATGAGCTGAACGGGCCCTGCCCCAACCTGAAGGAGACGGGTGTGGAGAAGGCAGGCTCC
>NW_011889032.1:1408662-1412390 GCF_000151845.1 Pteropus vampyrus | reverse complement strand
GAAATACTGGCTGAGTATCTCACGGCTGGTAGCCAGCAGAGCCAGGACTGTTTGACTGTATGTTTAGTTTGTGACTCCCCAGGGCAGGACCCTTCCGCATGCATCCAGGCCCCCCAAGTCCCCTCCCCACCACCCACTGCCCTGCTCTCCTTCCTCCCCACCGTGATGGGGTCTGACTCTCTCTTCCTGTTACAGATCATCATCTTTGAGCAGGAGAACTTCCAAGGCCACTCACATGAGCTGAACGGGCCCTGCCCCAACCTGAAGGAGACGGGTGTGGAGAAGGCAGGCTCCGTCCTGGTGCAGGCTGGACCGTATGTACCGGGGCGCCCTCACCTGGTCAGGGGCTTCCAGGGTGAGGCAGCTGGGCTGTGGAGCTGGAAAGATCTGCCCTCACTGTGCTCTTAGACGGTGCTACTGGGGGCGGGGGGCAGGATTTGGGGCCTGGCAGCCTATCAAGAGACTATGTGCCTTAGAGTCAGATAGAGCTAGGTTCAAATCCCAGCTCCTCCACTGCTGGACTATGTAACTTTCCTCTCTGAGCCTCAGTTTCCTCTTCTGTAGGAGAAGGGCAACCATGTCCTGAAGGTGAAGAGACAGAGTTCATGTGAAAAGCATGACACTGAGGTCAGCCACTTCCTTGAGGCAGGGATGTGGTTATGGTGACTCTCATGGGCCTTTTCAGAACTGCCCATCTCTGGCTCTAGGAGTGTCCTCTCTCCTGGGAAGTTTAAAACTAGGTGTCTCAACTCTACATCCACCCCTCCCTCCCCAAATCCTGACCATACTCGGTCTTAGCAGAGTCATCTATGCATCTGGGACCCCTGACCCAAGAGAGAAGCGGCAGCGATTGGCAGGATGTGACTCTGCATTGTTCATGTCGTGTAGCTGAGCATAGCCGATGGAGGCTTCTCTTTGCGGTTCCCTGACCACTCTTTCTCCAGAAGAGACTCAGGGATCAGGGGTGGCAACCGGTCACCCCCATCCAATAAGTCAGTGAGTCTGGTGCGGCTGGGGGTCCTGGGTGACCTGCACCACATCTCAAGGTTCTCAAGGAATTTTGCAGCATTCAGTGACCCTACTCGAACCCATGTCTGCTGATGAGGAGAGCATGGCGGAGGAATGGCCCTGCCGAGGTGCTCCTGTGACACGCTCGGGGCATCTGCTGGGCCTGAGGGGGCACCTTCCAGGACAACTGAAGTTCAGTCATTTAAGTGCTGCATCTGATTTCCAGTTGTCTTTTCTCAGTATTTGGATGGGAGAATTTTTCAAATGGATTTTACACTCCTCTGCTTTCTTTTTAAAAATATAACTTTTGATTTTTAAAAATCTATTATTGTTTATTATTTAAAATGAATAATATTGTTTATTATTTAAAATGGTTTAGGGAAGAAAATCATGACTTACAACTCAGAAGTAACCATTGTTAAGATTTTGATAGAAATCTAGATTTTTTTTTGCATATTAGTATAAAATGATCTGATTTTGATTAAACATAGTTAATACGTATTTAATCAAGATCAGATCATGCTATACATACTGTTTTGTAATTCATTTTGAAAACTTTACAAGATTTCTCAAATTCTCTGCATGTCATTAAGTAATATTTTATGTCAGTGTTTTTCGGACAGGTTATTACGTTTTTTTAGGTAAATCTGCATCAGAATCATAGAAGGCAGATTCTTGGAGCCCTTCCCAGTCTCATTAAATCAAACTCTTGGTTCTGGAGCCTAGGAATCTGCATTTCAAAAACTCATCTGGTGATGTTTTTGCCAAGTTTGAGAACTCGTGTCCCACTCATTATTTTTCAGAGCTTTGTGACCTTCCATGATGGGATGTGCCGTAATTTACTTAAACGGGCCCTGACTGTTAGATTTTTGAAGTTGTTTCGATTATTCAACATTTTAAATAACACCACGACGAATATCCTTATTCACATATCATTGAGCTCTTGACGACTGTTTTTAAGGACATATAGTCTAAAGCGGAATTGCCAGATCAAGGGTGCGTCCTCTTCTAAAAGCAGCAAGGAACATGATCTCCCCATTAACGATTTCGATTATCGTTCCGAACAGCCATTATGGCATCAGGCTGCAATGTTCGCCCTGGCTCTGGATGACACCCCAAATGCTAAGCATTTTGAAGTCTGTGCTTTCTTTTGTCTATTTTCCCCTTTCCTCTATTAGCCATGCCCACCCAGAAGGCCGTTCTTCCCTTTAAGGTACTCTTTCTCTTCTGTGGATCTAAGAGTCTGTTAGAATATGTTTGTGTAGCATATGAGTCAAGAGACGGCCATCAAGAACAAAAGAGGAAGTAGATCTAAAGAGAAGGGTTGGTATGAGTAAGGTACCTGATCCTTTAGATGCAGAGGTGTTCTGGAGCCAGTTCTTCCAGGGATGAAGGCTGATTGGACACATCCCTTCCCAACTCTGTGTTTAGTGATGTTACTCTGATAGCTTGAAGTCAGCCGTGGTGGGAGCATTTACACCATGGAAATTGGCAAATGCTACAATCAGAGTTTTGTTTTCATTTTTGAGAGCTGGTTGTTAATTCCAGCTACCATTGCCTTAGTACATGGGCTCTATATATCTGTATTTATTCCCAGGCCATCCTTTCCGTTTCCTTCTTATTTCCTGATTGTGTTCCAGATGGTTGAAGTCAGCATAGCACTGGGTTCTGGATAACTGAGGAGACCCTGCTCTTGGATTTGCCGTGCTGGGATATAGATGGGGCTATTACCACTTGATGAGCTGGGCAAATACGAGCCTCTCTCCCTCTCTCTCTCTCTCTCTCTCTGTCTCTCTGTCTCTCTGTCTCCACTGCAGCTGGGTGGGCTATGAACAAGCCAACTGCAAGGGTGAGCAGTTTGTGTTCGAGAAGGGTGAGTACCCCCGCTGGGACTCATGGACCAGCAGTCGGAGGACAGACTCCCTCAGCTCCCTGAGGCCCATCAAAGTGGTGAGCCTCTTGCCCCTTGTTCTTCTTCCTCTCTTTGCCACCTTGAAGCTAGGAATCTAGGGACCAGGAAGAAATCTTTACCTCTGGTAGTGTGCCCCTTCTGATTGGCAAGGGACTTCCTGGCTGTGTGATCTTGCGAAAGTCGCTTCATCTCCCTGAGCCTCAGCTTTCTCCTCTGTAAAATGAGGATATGCATATCTACTATCCTGAGATTCCACCATGCTTAGCCTGAGAGCTGCCACATTGCCTAATCCCAGGGGGCTCCATCCACAAGACTCGAAATGCTCCAGGGGGTACTGTTTACGATTTATTCTATGTGGATGGGTTGTGTAACTGCTTTCCAGGGTTGTGTAACTGCTGTCACAGAGTAATTGCTCAGTAAGTGATAGCCATCATAAATATTAAAAGAAATTCTGGGACAGTTTTGTTTTTGTTTTTGAGAGCTGGTTGTTAATTCCAGCATACCATTGTCTTAGTACATGGGACTGAGTATAGAGGAGAAGGCAGTTTAGCTGTTGTTTCTAATTCAAGTCACTGTGACCTTTTGGTCCTTCTCTGATCCTGATTCTCATCGGCATGTGAATTCTTGGGGTGGGCATAGAGCCCAGCAACACTCGGTCGCACCCCCGAACCTTCTCAGCCCAGCCTAGGTCTCCCCAGAGCTTGATGGAAGATGAGAGAACATTAGACTTAGCCTTCCATGGTCCTGGGTTCCTACATTGGCTCTGGCACTCCCAGCTGTGTGACCTTGGGCAAGTCACTTTACCTCT
>NW_011889032.1:1403149-1407427 GCF_000151845.1 Pteropus vampyrus | reverse complement strand
GAGAGAACATTAGACTTAGCCTTCCATGGTCCTGGGTTCCTACATTGGCTCTGGCACTCCCAGCTGTGTGACCTTGGGCAAGTCACTTTACCTCTTTGAGCCTCAGTTTCTAAATAGCATGAATAGTTTAAAGAACTAAAGGAGTTAACTAAGAAGAATGTAGCAGGAATAGGAAGATGGGAAGAGACGTGGAGATCAAAGAAAGCCAAAATATCTCAAGTGTCTACTGGAGGCACCCTAAGCCCCCACCCATCTGTGTGTGTGTGTGTGTGTGTGTGTGTGTATGTGTGTGTGTAGATCATTGCTATTATCTATTTTAAAAAAGGAAGTTGAGGCTGTAGGAGGGAAAATGACATTTCATAATCAAATATTCTACAAAGTGTAGAATCTGGAGTGTCCTTACATAAAAATAGTGCAATAGGATCTCACCAAATGGCTGCTGTTCAATGGCAGTGGTCACAGGCACTCACGTGGTGGGGGTATTGGCCAGAGGGCCGTAGGTGGAGCTAACGATCCCAAGTCCAGGGCATGAGGAAGGGTGGGAAAGCTCACCCTGGACCCCCTCTCCTGCACTCACTTTCCTCCACTCCCTGTCAACAGGACAGCCAAGAGCACAAGATCATCCTCTATGAGAACCCCAACTTCACGGGGAAGAAGATGGAAATCATAGATGATGACGTGCCCAGCTTCCATGCCCATGGCTACCAGGAGAAGGTGTCATCCGTGCGTGTGCAGAGTGGCACGTGAGTGAGACCCCTCCCTGGCTTGTCCTGCCCCAGGGTCCTAAGTCCTGTGGTGCCCTCGACTCTGGTGATCCTGTACACTCCTGACCTTGGTCTTCTCAGTCGAAAATGGGCATGGAAATCGTGAGCCCACATGTGGTAGCTTTCAACCCCTGAGGTTCCGTCCAGACCTGCCTATTGGACCATACCCTACATTTGGAGGAGAGAGACTTTGGCCATAACTTCCACCCCAAAGAGCAGGACAGGAAATGTGGGTGAGGGGTATAAGGTGATGCAGAGATGGGGGTCGCAGAAGCATGGGAATGAACTGAGTGGTTTTAACAGAGCTGTGAGAGGCAAGAAGTCCAGCCCACGCTGGCCTTTTACTGCATGAGTTCCTGAGTCTGGAAAAAGGAGACATCATTTCCCACCAAATTATGTGCCTAAACTTCTTAGGCACATAAACCTTGGCCATCAACGTCGGGGAATTTCTCACCGTGAAAAATGTGAATGTCATAGGAGTCTGCAGATGGGCTTTGGGCAGTGGGGTGCTGGAGCCGGCTTGCACCAGCTTGCAAGAGCCGACTCCTAAATTTTCAGAATTTTTGTGAGCTGGTGGTTGAATTATTGGTAGCTTGAAATCAGCCATCGTGGGAGTATTGACACCATAGAGATTGGAAAATGCTACAAATAAAGACTTTGTTCCCCCGAGGAGCTGGTTTGACAACACAAACTGGCTTTCTGGGGGTTGTCAGATTCCTAAGATAATGTGCAAAGTTCCATGTTCATAGTCCCCTCACTTATTCATTCATTCATTGATCCAATTTGTCGAGTGCCACCATGTGCCAGCACTATGCTAGGTGCTCAGTATGTCAAGATAGATTAAAGAGACCTGGCTTCCACCTCATGTAACTAAAGTCTAGTTGGGGGCAACTGTTAATAATGTAAGAATCTACACAAATCTAGACTCCTTCCCTGAGGAAGGTACTCTTGACCTGAGATCTCAAGAAAGAGTAGGGATTTCAGGGGTCAAGAGGAGAACGAAGGGCATCCCAGAGGGAGAAGAGGCTAGTGAGAGTCAGGGACTCTGCAGAGACTGATGGAGCCAGAGCGTGCCAGGATATGGGGGGCTGAGACCAAGAAGCAGAGCTGCGGTGTCCACATGGGCTGGCCAGGCAGGTCTCTGTGGACTCGGGCTGTGTGCTGTTATCTGGGGAAGAGACTGTGACTTTCCTCAGGTACTCAAAAGAGTGAGTAACCTCCAAAAGGGTGATGACTTCAGATGCTGAAGGGAATATAGAATGCTCCTGGGACCTCGCCCACTTGCCTTGAGCCTTGCAGCCAGGCTTGGGGCTGGGATAAGAAGTCTCTCTTATTCTAAGCTTAAGTGAGCTTAAGATCACCCCTTCCTCTGCATTCAGCATCAGGCCTTCAGTTAAAAGTTGTTTCAGTTAAAAGTTGCTTCTCCCCATCAAGAGAAGGAATAAAGGAGAGGCTTGATCCTAGATGGGTTGTGTTGTTCCTGATAAACACTCAGGAATTGTGAAATGATTGGGAGGTTCCACCCTTCCTAATGGCTGAAGAATTCTCTCTCTCTCTCTTTCTCTCTCTCTCTCTCTCTCTCTCTCTCTCTCTCTCTCTCTCTCCTTTTTATCTGTTTCTCCTTCTCTCTTCCCCATGTCCCCTCTTCTCACCTCTGAAACTGCAGATGGGTTGGCTACCAGTACCCTGGCTACCGCGGGCTGCAGTACCTGCTGGAGAAGGGAGATTACAAGGACAGCAGTGACTTTGGGGCCCCTCATCCCCAGGTGCAATCCGTGCGTCGCATCCGTGACATGCAGTGGCACCAACGGGGCGCCTTCCACCCCTCTAACTAGTGCCCTCCCCATTTCCTCCTTCCCAGGGACCTGGTCCACTAGCCAGGATCCCCCAGACCTCTTGGCGAGTGAATAAAGTGTGAATTGCAACTGGTCTGCTGCAGTGTCTTTTATCGCCAATGGGAGCTGAGGTGCTGCATGTGTGCGTGTGCGTGTATGTGTGTGTGTGTGTGTGTGTGTGTGTGTGTATGTGTGTGTGTGAAAGAGAGACAGACAGAGAGAGAAAGAGACAGAGAGAAAGATAAAGAGAGAAAGAGAGATAGAAAGAGAGAGAGAAAGAAAACCAGAAAGTGTCTGGGCGAGGGGTAGGACAGACGGGTCCTCACTGAGTCTTATGGTTCTGCAGCTACTTAGCTGTGTGGCCTTGGGCACATAGTCCTCTCTGAGCCTCTGTTTCTTCACCTGACTCAACAACTCCTATGCTGCCCGAGTGGCCTGCTTGGCTGACCGCCTGGGCTCCCTCTTATGTGGCTGCTGAGCATGATTGCTCTCAGGGGTATGTGATAGTTGCCCCAGCCCTCATAAAATATACACACTGCCTGCCATTCCTTCATGACTGACTCATCACCTTGAACCTAGGAGTTTCCTTAGATCTGCCTGCCAGAGGAGCCAATAACTGTAATCCGCACTCCACCCCAGAGACAGGTCCCACGTCCAAATGGATTCAAATGGCTGTTCTGGAGCCCTGACCAGTGATGGGGCCTCAGGCACGTCATTCGATTTCTCAGAGCCTCCTTGTTTCCACTTAGCAAAAGAGGGGAGAAAATAATGCCTCCCTAACAGGGGACAGTGAGGATGAAATGAGATACCCAGGCGTTCTCTATGCAAATGTTAGTCATTGGTTGGTTATCCATAGTGTAAATATCCACTCCCAGTGTGTGGCTTCTTTTCATTTTGTTTTTGGTTTCTTTTGATGTACTAGTTTGAAATTTTGTTGTGGTCTAATGTCAATCTATTCCTTATGGTTTGTACTTTCCGTGTCTTCTTTAAGAAATTCTTCCTCACCCCAGGTCACAAATGTAGTCTCCAATATTTTTTTCTTAAAAGTTTTAAAGTTTAGCTTTTCATATTTAAATTCTCAGTCTTTCTGGAGTTGATTTTTGTGTATAACCATATGACAGGGATCTAATTTCTTTTCTGATTTCTTTTTTTCCACTTTGGACCACGAATAATTTATTGAGACGTTCATCTCCCCAACTGTGGTGCAATGTGACCTCTGCCACCTATCAGGTTGACACATACTCCTAGGATCTATTTATGGGCTCTTTTTTTTTCTGTTCCTTTAGTCTATTTGTGTGTCTCTGTACTCTTACTGCATTGGGTTAATAATCATTGCTTTATAATAAATTGCAAAGTGCTCTAAATTATGCTTCTTCAGAAATATTTTAGGTATCCTTACCCCGGTATACTCCCGTGTAAAATCATCCTCTCAAATTTGGAAAAATGAAAAACTGTTGAATGAGCTCAAACGGTTAAAATAATTACCATGGAGGTGGGAACTAATTATTGCTTAATAAATGTTCCATCTTCTATTCTTCGGCAAACACTTAACTGAGTGCCTATTCGGTTCCTAGAACTGGGCAGAGTAGGGAATATGAAGTGAGTAAGATAGAGCTTCCCACCCTCAGGAAGCTCTTACTCTGGGGAGATTGTAATAGCTTGAGAGTAGAACCGCAGTG
>NW_011889032.1:1401617-1402689 GCF_000151845.1 Pteropus vampyrus | reverse complement strand
TGTTCCAAGTACAGAGAGAACTTTAGGGCACAGAAACCTCAGAGAGTTGGCTAAGCACAAGGTCCTGAGACAGTAGGTCCCCGCCCCCCCACCTCCGCCCACTCTACTCCTCTCATCGTGGACAGTTTCCCTTTCTCTCAGGTCTCCTCAGGACATGCCCTGCCCCTCTTTCCCGCCCTGCAGGAGTCACTCCCCTCTCCAGCCACCAGGTGTCAGCAAAGCGTCATCCTCAGGGCTTCCGGCCCCGGGTGGCAGGGCATCTACCGGCCTCACAGCCAGTTAAAGGAGGCTTAGAGAACCAGCTGGGGCCAGACTCCGGTCTCAGTGAACTATTGATAGTGGAGGGAGAAGCTTGCTGGGAGGGGAAACAGACAACCAACCCAGCGACGATTCTTTGCAGGAGGAAATCACTTTGTCACCCGCTGTCACTGAAGCAACTAGCAAAGCCTCATGCTCCCACTCACCCTTATCACAGAGCAGCCTCTCTGTGCCTCAGTTTCCCCTGGGAGAAACCCTAGTGCCTCTTCATAGGGTTGCAGAGTGTGTGAAATCTTTAAGGCAGTGCCAGACGCACAGTGGGGACTCAATAAACCAACACAATATGACAAGGGGTAGGGGAGGCTGTGAGATTTGTGGGGTGGAGTCAGAGAAGACTCCTGGGGCTTTAAAGTGGGGTTTTGTAGGAGGCGTAGGAGTTTGCCAGGTACACAAGCATGGAAGTGCTTTCTACACATTCATTCACTAATTTGCTCATTCACTCCCATCTTCTCCCTCCCGCCTCTCTGTTCTCCTTCCCCTGTGCCTTTCTCTTCCTCTTTCCTCTCCCTTCCTCTCCTCTTCCTTAGTGCTCTGACTTCTTCTCCACTCCACGTGTTTCTTCATCCCAAACATTCTCCCCTTGCTCTTCCTTCTTTCCTTCCTCTCCCTCTCCTCACTGTCAAGTCCCTGCGGGGGTTTCAATCCCAGATGAAACAACTCAGCCAGCCTACAGCCCCACCCCAGCCCCACTCCCCGCAGCCTGGTGCCGGGAAGGGAAGCACAGCGGGAACAGGTGGGCTCGTTAAGGTGTCCG
>NW_011889032.1:1389173-1399957 GCF_000151845.1 Pteropus vampyrus | reverse complement strand
CTCCCTCCTCCTTGAATTGGTGACCATCCCCCATTGGTCCTTTCCAAAGCAGCAACTCTGGAATCTGTCCCAGGGTGAGATGTAAATCTTGACTCGTCATAGCTTTAAGTGTGCCTTAACCAACTGAGCCTCAGTGTTCTCTGAAGGCAGGGCACATGAGGCTTATTCAGCAGGAGACAGGCCTGCAAAGCGATGCGTCCAGAGCCAGGCACCTGGCTGCTGTGCAACAAACGTAACTACTCTCTTCAACTTTCGGGGCTCCCTCCTATTTTGGCCCCACCAGGATGTTCCAGCCATTTCAGTCTAGAGCATGTAAAAAAAATATATCTATTAAACACCCTCACTCTAGGGCAGGGCTTCTTACCCTCAACACTCTTGCTATGTCCTGCGGGAGCGCTCCTGTCCATGGCGAGATCGTTGAGCAGCATCTCTGGCGTCTGTCCACTAGGTGTCAGGAGCACCCCCAAGTTGTAAGAAGCAACCATATCTCCAAACACAACCCAGTATCTCCTGGGTGGGAAATCATCCCAGGATGAGAACCGTTGCTCTAGGTAGGGCATTAGGGATACTCATACGGGGGGGAAAGTATATTTTTAAAGAGGGTAGGGGATGGGGTCACAAATGATGGGACTTCAGGCAGCGTTGCAGATGGGGAGGGGAAGAATTAGAACAAATCGTACAAGGTGAGTGTTGGCCTCTACCCCCTTCATGGAGCAGACTCAGATAAACTGTCAGGGCTGGAGGGGAGCCAAGCCTCTCGTCTCACAAATGGGGCATCTGAAGTCCGGAGGCAAGCGGCGAGACTTGGGTGCCTAAAACACACACACACACACACACACACGCAATATATATATGTAGTTAATTAGAACATACATCTTAGATATATATATTTGACATATGTAACAACTCTATTAAAAATGGATATAGAGTCCCAAGTAGGGAAGGGAGTTTAGATTTTTTTCTCTGTGCATCCGTCACACACACGCGAAGCCCAGTTCTTTCTTTCTTCCTTTCTTTCGTTCTAGGAAGAGGAAGTAGAAGGAATTTGGGCACATTTGCTGCCTGAGATCTTTTGGTCTTGAAGCTTTAGTGGGAGGAGAAGAACGGGGGGTGGGGGGGGATGAGTAGGGCCAGAGGTATAGACGGAACAGGTATCCCTTTGCTTAGCCAGAGGGACACCTGTGGGCTAAGTGAGAGAACAGTGTCATTTTGTCCTTTGTTTTTATTAATTGTTTTGGTGGTATTAATTGGGTTTTGAATAAAAAGTGCTGAATTATACCCTGGATTTTAAATGTAAGTTGTTAACAAGCAAACACATGATAATGACTGCAGGAAATGATGAAAAAGAAGTGGGAAATCACCCACCTCCAACCTGTTGGCAAAGCCAGCTGGCCCTTCAGACTCTCCCCAGAAGGCTTTGAACACCGTGGTGAGGGGTTTGGCTTCCGGCATCAGAAGGGACAAAGCTGGGGACAAGGCTTTCCAGAAGAAGGTTGTCACGTGTGCAAAATTAGCAAAGTGAGAAAAACTGGATCAGGTGAGGGGAAAGGTAGGTAGCTCTGCAGGTGTGAACCGTGGCTTCTTCAGGGTGGAGGAAGCAGAATGGCGAGAGGTGAGGCTGGCCAGGTAGCAGGGCCCAGGGTGTGAAGGTAAATATTGACCGCAGAAAGGAGATGGGACTTGATTCTCGGAGCACTGGGAAGGCGTGGGAGGGTTCTGAGCAAAGGAGTGACACAGTCTTGTCAGATGGGCATTGGAAAGCACTCCGTCTGGCTGCCGTGTGGAACTGGAGAAAGGGGGAAGGGAATGGAAGCTGTTTTCTTTGAGCGACAAAGGCCGACAGCTTAACTCCTGGGGTGGGGGTATACTAAGGGATGAGGTAGGACTTCTCTAGTACACCCACTCCTTGTAAGGGGCACTTGGGAGCCTTGTGTCCACTTACAGTGCTCAATGTGGTCCAGTCGCTTATATTTTTTGTCGACATAAAAAAAGTCCAAACCTGTAAAGAATTGGATGAGTTTATTTGAGCCACAACGATGACATATGCTGGGGAGTAAGATCGCGAATGCTCCGGAGGAGGGTAGTTTTGCAGTTCCTCTTATGCATTTAGAATCAAAGGAGAAAACGTGAGGAAAGTACATGAAATTCATTGGTGATAGGTTAAGGAGGCAGGAGAAAGCAAAGTGGGACATCTCTGGGATTGGATAAAAATCAAAAAGGAGAAACACATACTTCTTGCACGTTAGTGGGTACAGGATAGTTAATAATTAACCTTTATAGCACATAGAGGTGGTATGCGGGGGACAAGGTAACAATGAGGGGTGCTGTGGTCTTGTGCTCTGGTGCCTACGGTTGTGCCTTCGAGGGGTAGGAAAAGAAAATTGCTCTGACATTTCAAAGGTATGTTACCCTAGATGTGTGAGAACAATGGATAGAGCTCGCTTAAGGTAAAGATTGACCTTTGCTAAGGAAGCTATAGGCCTGGGACATGACTACCTGCCCAGTGAGGAGTTTGTGATCAGATCATCCTATGTAGTTACTTTTGGTCAACGAGCTTGTCAGGGTTGCCATGTGACCCCCAGAGCTTATCAGGTTTATTACATAGCTCTTTTTTCATTCACGTTTCAAAGTACATTTATTCTGTTAAAAAACAATTAAACTGGGTAAATTTGTAGCTCTTATTAAACGACTCATGAATTGGGAAGCATCATATTTAGCAAGCGAAAGGGCACTCTGAGGAGTTGCTCAAAATGGAAGTTTTTTATAGGAAGAGGGATGGGGTAAGGGAGTATTAACAAAAGAAAAGATTATTTGGGGGCTGGGACATCCTTTAAGGGAAGGGTTTTTATCATATAGATGGCCTCTTTTTTCTAGGGTAAGAGTGAGGATGGAGAGGGCACATGGGACAGATTACTTCATTGGGATCGACTAGAAAATTCCAGACTGGTTGCTTAAGATTCTGTTTCTGGGAGAGGTGGAAACTGCAATTAGATCAGATATTAAATCTAGGTTTGGTATCATGAGATTTTAGCACGCGTGACGCCATTTTGGGCCTGTGGTTTTCCCTTCAACAATTTGTTTCTTGCTTCAGACATTTCTTTTATAAGAAATAAAATGTTACAGAAAAACTACTGTGTACTCCCCCACCCCCAACCATTCCCTTCCTTTTCCCTGACTTAAAGTACCACTCGTATCTTTATTTTTACTTTTACTACATTTGTGACTATCCCTAAATAATCCATAGTATTGTTTCTAGACTGAACACGGTACTCTACATTTCATTTAGTAGCTAGCTCTTTTCTTTCAACGTTATGTTTCCAGGAATTATTCATGTCGTAACATGTAGTGGATTTAGATCATTCATCTTAATTGGTGTAGAGTGGTTCATTGTTTAGACATGACGCAAGTTATTAAGCCAGGCCGGTATCGATGGACATTTATGTTGCTTCTAATTGCGTGTTGCTATGAATCATGCTACAATGGACACCCCATACGTTCATCTTGTACTTTCTCTAACCTCTCCTTGAGTCCTGACAGCAAGAACTCTGCAACTGGGCTGACTGGGTTCGAGTCGCAACTCTATCACTTGTGGACTGGGAAATGGAGCAAGTCACCTAAGGAACACTAGTTTCTCATTTATTAAAGTAGGAATAATAGCAGTACTTACTTAATAGGGTCATCGTGAGGATTCACATGTCAATGTGGGTGAAGCAATGAGAATAGAGTCGTGCGATACAAGTGTTTGAAATAAGTATCATGCTCTTATAGATCGAGCATAGGAGAAGGTGTACATGGAGTTATGTAACAGCCTCCTCTCCCAGGCTGTGACTTTGGACAAGTCACTGCACTTCTCTGGGTCTCACCATCCTCATCTGTAAAATGGGGCATTGCAGAGAGTGCGGGAGATGACGGGCGTCGTTTAGTAAACACTCAGCAAGGTGTATTTATTTTTTTGTCTCACTTCCGTTTCCTCCCCCTTGTGAGGTTGTTAGGGCACGTGGTACCCTCTAGGACAGGTGAGGAGACTGCGGCGGAGGGAGGCGGAGAAACTTTCTGCAGCTCATACGGCACATTGAGGTGAATGGACTTTTTTCAGGCGATGTCCCTGGGTCAGGTCCTTGTGGCCACTATGGCAGGTCTCCAGGGCCAGCCCGCTCCTTCCTGCAGACCCCCCTGGCCTAGACCCAAAGCTCAGCCACCCGCTGAGTTCTTGCCACAGTTCGAGGTGGAACTGATACAAACAGTCATCCACATGCCTCTCAGAAACAGCCACCAAATGTACCCGTATCGTGGCAACCGCAGAATCAAAACAAGCTCTTAATAAAGGATCAAAAAGGACAGGGAAGAAGGGACCCGCCCCCCCCAAGCCAGCCTCCCCTCTGATGATTCCTGCTCTTGAGCTTTCTGTTTATGGAGCTGATTTGGTTGGCGTTGTACATTCACATTAAAAAAAAATTTTCTTTCCCCAAGTTGTTTTCTTCTAGCAGACTGCGGCTGGAAGCCAAGAAGCGTGTTTAAAATATACAGAAGGAAACAGAGCATGGCGAGGTCTGGAGGGGAAGAGCTATTACAGAGTGGGTGTTCTGGGGGTGGCAGAGTGGAGCAGGCACTGTGCCACGTCTGGAGCTGGAGAGTGGCTTCTCCATGGCCCTTGAAGTCACAGGGGTTCTGAACGCAGCACCGTGTCCCACTGTGCCTGCTGCTCAGCTTTTAGTCAGCTCCTTGCAATGAAATCCCAAAACATAAAGCCAGGAAGGCCCCGGAAGATCCTGATCTAATGGTCTTTTTTTTTCAGGCAATGAAATTCTTTTCTGCATAATATAGCCTGAGGAACCCCGATATGCAAAGCAGATAAGAGACTGTTGGAGTGGAAGTGGGGGCAGAAATCCTGTGGTGGGGATTCTCCACATTATCCCCCACCCATGGAAGCCCTTTTCCACCGTCAGTGCCCTAAGGCAGGGGTCCCCACGATACCGGTCTGTGGCCTTTTAGGAACTGGGCCACACAGCAGGAGGTGAGTGGCGGGCCAGCGAGCCAAGTTTCCCCAGTGCTAGCATCACCGCCTCAGCTCCACCTCAGATCATCAGGCATTAGATTTTCCTAGGAGCACTTGTCCCTGGTGCCAACAAAGTTGGGGACCACTGTCCTAAGGGACTACAGGACAAATCTGGTCCCTTAATGTACAGATGAAGAAACTATTATTATGAGTAGTAATGTTAGCTACTATAATTTGTACTTTAAACATGCCAGTTGTAGGGATACGACTTTACATGTCTGATAGAATCGAATCCCCTAAACTACCTCATAAGGTAAGTGTTATAATGATCCCCACTTTGCAAGTGAGGAAACAGAAACACAGAGAGGTATAGTCATTTCCCAAAGTCACCCAGCTGCTAAGTATTGAAACCGAATTAAGAGCCCAATATGGTTGATTCTAGAGCCTGTATCATTAACCCAATGTGACCCAGGGAGTTTAAAGACTGTCTCAAGGTCACACAGGAGCTGAGCCAGCACAAAGAGGTAGCCTGGAATGGAGGGAAACTCACAGGCTGCACAGGGCTGAAGTTCTGGATCCAAGATGTGCTCTTGTCCTGCCTGTTTGATAAGAGACTGAGGGTGAGTGGCCAGTGAACATGGAAGGAGGAGGAAAGAAGCCTTGAAATCACACTGGGGAACTTGGAACTAGGGAGCTACAGCAGATACTTGAGTAAGAGAGTTATATCTTTTCCTCGACTGACTATAGTGTTGGCATAGCAGGTCCAGAGTATTCTGTTAATAATAATCACAAGTGCCAGGCATCGCTCTAAGCACTTTACTGACATGATCTTAATCGTCACAAAAACTCTAAGAGAAAGATGATATTATCTTCCCATTTTACAGATGAGGTCACCGAGGCTCAGAGAAGAGAAGTGATTTGCCCAGGGCATGCACCTGGGAAGTGGTAGAACCGACATTGGGACCCAGCATTGGCTGATTCCCAAGCCCATATACCTGTATCAGTAAGATATCACCGCTGTAATGCTGTTTAACAAACAACCATAAAAATCTCAGTGCCATAGAACTAGCGTTTATCTAGCACACATGTCTAATGCGTGTTGGCTGAGCCAGGCGGGGCTCAGCTGGGCAGCAACTCTGTTCTGCTCCATGTGTCTAACATCCTCTCTGGGGTCAGCGGGCTGCCTTGGACGTGGTCCTTTCCCAGAGATGGCAGGAGTGCAAGAAGGCCAGCAGAAACACCCAAAGCTTCTTGGGGCGTACGTTCAGATCCAGCATGCAGTCTCTCCTACCTCATCCTGTTGACTCAAGCAAGTCACAGATCCAAGCCCAACATCGAAGGGTGGGAAGCAGTATTCACCTCTTTAAGAGGAGGAACTGCAAGGTCCCTGGGGAAGAGTGGGAATCCAGGGATGAGGAAAGAATCGGGGCCAATGTTGTGCTCCACAATAGTGCCTATGCTGGTGAAAAATATGTCCACACACTCTTTGATACTCCTTGCAAAGGGTAGGGCCCTTGAGGGTGGGCTGGGCTTCTTGACTTTCTTCTTATAAACAGAACAAGATGGGAGTGGCAATGCATAACTTCCAAGGCTAGGACACTGGGACTGCCTCCTTACTGCTTTCTTGAAATCACCAGTCTGGAGAAGGGAGCTGCCATATTGTCAGGACACTCAGCAGCCTCGTGGAGAGATCCGCGTGGTGAGGGCCTGGGGACGCCAGCCAGCTGCTGTGTGAAGGACCTCTCCTGGGAGCAGACACTCCAGCCTCGGTCAAGCCTTCAGATGATTGCAGTCTGCTGACATCCTGAGGGAAACTTCATGCGAGACCCTGAGTTAGAACCACCCAGCTAAGGTACTCCTAAAATACTGACCCCACAGAAACTGAGAGACAACAAATGTTTCTTGTTCTAAGCTGCCAAGTTCTGGGGCAATTTGATATGCAGCGATAATTAACTAACGCCTAATCATTGCATCAACCCACTGCTGCCATTTCCAAGATTTGGATGGAAAATGTTTTGTCTGCTCTCTGGAGAACCAACGAAGCCCCAACAGTTTACCAATACTGGGGGCCCCAAAATACTCGTGATAAACTGTGGTTAAGAAATGTCTCTTCTTGAGCTGCCCAAATTGGGCACTTCTCAAGGGGAATGAAAAATACATCAGAGGATGAGGACGGCTGTGTGAAGACTGATGCCAACCTCCTTGGCCAACTCAGCTTGTCATTCAGGTCCCTCCTTGTACCTGAGGTGGAGAGAAGAATCTGAACTAAGGTCTGATGAGATATACTAAAAGGGCTGCCTGTAGCAAGGCACTGAGGACTCCATCCAGTGGCAACAGAGGTATTTACACTTACCGTATCTCTACTGCATGCCAGGTACCAGGTGGGCACTTAAAACCCTGCCTATGAGGACCAAGGGTTGGAGCGTTGGGACACTTTGACTTTATGAGGACTAACAGGTGAGAGGCAATATGGACTAGTGGTTAAGAGCCCAGGGACAGACCTGGGTTTGAATCCTGGCAATGATGCCTGCTAGCTCTGAGGCTTGTAAGTGGCTAGTCACGTCTATACTCGGAGCCAGCTCCCTCATCTGTAACATGGGCATAATAGCAGTGCCTACTTGGCCTGTCATCGTATGCCCAAACTTGCTTTCTGCCCCAAAGTGCAGAATATGGAGTCAGAAGCCTGGGATGCGAACCCCAAATCCTGACAATCTGAGCCTCGATTTCCTCTTCTGTGAACTGTAGATAATAGTACCTACCTCCTTGGTCAAGAAGAGGATTAAATAAGATCGTGGCTGTTGAGTGAGCAGCGCTGGGCCTGGCATAAAGAAATGCCCCTTTAGCAGGCGCTGTGTAGCCCCAGTCCTCAAGGATCCCAGCCCGCTGCTCCCTCCCCTGCCTGACCCAGTTTCTCATCCAAATTTGGCCACCAGCCCAGGCCCCGGCCTATTTTAGGTACACCTCTTTTTGTTGCAGGAAAAAGAGACCCACGCAAGTTACCTTAAAACAGGGGGTTTATTGTGGGAACAAATGGGGACAGGAATGTGAAGGAGGTGGAGACAGGAAAACCCTTGGGACTGGAACTGTTTTGATGTGGAGTCTCTTTTCTTTGCTTCTTTAAAAGGAATCATTCCACCTGTCTTTGCAGGAAAGACCCCTTCCCAGGCCTGGATAGAAACAAACCCGGGAAGGTACGGGGGCTACAGTTGTTGAAAGCGAAGACTTGTGTGGAAGGAATAAATTTTTAGCTGCTAATAGTTTGGATTCAGGTTTTCATAGTTTTCAGGACCATCAGGGCTATTGTGAGAAAGAAAGTGAGCAGGGATTTGAGAATGGAGGACTGTGTACAGTGACCTTACTTTCTCATCCAAAACAGGACACTTTGGGAAAGAAAGGGGCACCATGAATAATTACAGGAACCACAAACACATACCAAGACTGTGCAGGCAAGCCAGGACCTATGGTCACCCTAAGAAAGAGGATGAGGAAAGCAGGTGCCCAGATTGGAAAGATCATATCCGTGTGCTCAGGACACAATACACGCCAGAGCGACCCCATTCCCTCCATCTCTTCCCTTCCTGGTGACTGAGCCTCTCCCTGACTCTTTCCCTTATCTTCCCGATGGACTCCTAGCCCTGACCCTTTGCAATAATATCACCCCTTATCTCAAATCTTAGCAACCTTTTTTCGACTCCCCAGGAAGACCTCAGAAAGATCTCACTCTGGGTGAATGTGGTGGTTCTCATCCTGTGTATTACACGTGCCCCAGTTTTGCTAGGATGCGTCCGCCGACCCCCAAGTCTCTCATTCTCTGGGCTTTCAAGGAATCTGACTCCACTCCCTGGATGCCAAGGTGGAATATACGACCTAAACTAAGCCAATTAGCATATCCTGTCTTTCTGGCTACTGAGAGGTCTAGGTATGGGCCCAATCAGAATAGGTCGCATGGCTTGAGGTCCTGAGAAGAGCCTAGGGCCACTTTTCTGATGCCCTTGGAGGGATGAAAAATGAAGTGCAGTGCTGCCAACTCCATTTTTGATGAAGGATCTACACATGGACCTAACCCCAAGGAAGGAGAGCTGAGAAGTAGAGAGATGAAACTGGATCCTGGTGACACTATTTGAGCCCCTAGATCAAGCCATACCTGAAGGTCTTCCCCTGGGCTGTTCAAACACAGAAGTCAATAAATTCCCTTTTCTCAAGTCAAGTTCTCTGCTACTTGCAATCGACAGCTCTAACTGCAGATTAGATCCCAGGGCCAAGAGGATGCTCAAACCAATGGTAAATGAATTATGTTCAAACCAAAGGGATAAATGAATTATGTAGTTTCTTAGACAAGTTTTGAGCCCTACCCTCGCATAGTAAGACTTTCCAGGCTCCTGTGAAAGCTATCAGTCCTTGTCTTCCTATCTACTAACCCATGCTGTCTTATAGAATCCACTCCTGGCAACGTTGTGAAGTAGGCCAAGATTGTTTCTGAAGCCCCAATGTTTCACCTAACCTCCATCTGTGGGTCTACAGAGCCTGTTTCATGACTATGTACCCCCCGCCCCAGAACTCAATGGTCCTCTATCTCCCTCTCTGCTCAAGGTCCCCAATCCCAGTGTTGTCACCAAGGCTCTGAACAATCAGGCCCCCCAACATCTCTGTGATTTCCTGCACTGTGCTCCCCTCACCTTAGGATCCAGCCATTCTGGCGGCTTCCCAGGTTCGTGACTTTTTCTCACATTGGAACTTTGCAGATAGTGGTTCCTCTGCTTGGAATTCCCTTGTCTGTTTCTTTACCTAGAGATCTTCTCTTCATCCTTAAGTCTCCACTGAAATGTCACTTCCCCAGGGAGTCCTCTGTGACCTTTAATCTAGGTCAAGCTGACCCGTTTTATGTTCCCATGGCATCTTGTGCTTTTTCTCTCATACCTGTAACTCCATGCTCAGTCATTCTCTAGGGCCTGTCATGAAGCCTGATATATGGTAGGTTCTCAACAACATTTGGATGAATGAATTCAACAGACATCAACCCCATCAGCAGTGGAGAAAAGAGGTCCAGAGAGAGGCAGAACTTGCTCAGGGTCACATAGCAAGCCTGTGACGCTGTGGACAGTTGAAGCAGGAGTGCTATCAGATGCTCTTGAGCTCTGGGGGTGGCCACCCCTCCCTTTGTCTGCTAATGACGTCTATGTTTATATCCTCAAAGACCTTTTAAGAGCCTCTGTGGCTGTTAGCCATGTGCTGATAGCCCTGGAGGGCCCAAGCTGATGGCTGGTAACTGCCCGGAGGCAGGATATGAGCCCTGCAGGAGACATGGCTGTCCCAGGGTCTGGCAGAGACAAGTTGGGTTAATGTTTATCTCATTCCCAGAGACCTGAGTCATCAGACCAAGAGCAGGTACAAGGAGGGTGGCTGTATGGGAAACCCTTGTGCCTTGGCCCTGACGTGGCTACAAGGCCCAGAACAGATAGAGGCAGAAAATCCAAGATGGAGTGATTTTTTTCTCCTGATGCTCTGCCATGACTGGTGGACACACTGGGTTCCAATCTGAGCTCTGTCACTTGCCAGCTGTGACCTTGGGCAAGTCACCTCCCCACTCTTAGTCTCTACTTTCTATTCTGTGAAACAGGAATATTAATAGTAACAACCTCATGAAGCAGTAATGAGAATTAAATTAGAAAATAATGTGTTTATAGCAGTGCCTGACCCAGAAAAGGTGCTCAAATTGTATCCCCTGGGCAGTGGCTTAAAATGCTTATCTAAAAAGCAATTCTAATATTGTTTTGTTGACTTCGTTATT
>NW_011889032.1:1382003-1388522 GCF_000151845.1 Pteropus vampyrus | reverse complement strand
GGGAGGCAAAAAATACGAGCTATACGCATCACGTTACGTGAACTCCTTGGGGCAGACCAATAGAATAATAGCGTCCCGGCCCTCTGGCTCCACACTCCTTTGCAAACGCATTTTTGCTGCGCTTCCTAATGAGACGTGGAGTCTGTCTCTCCACTCCCTTGAATCTGTGACGAATTTGATGAACGGGATGTGGCACGAGGGATACTGCGTGTCTTTGAGGCTAGGTCTTACGAGGCACTGCAGTTTCTCTTGCCCTCTTAGAACTCTGGAACCACTAGGCTGTGCAGGAACTCAGTCTTGCCTACTAGTGGATGAGAGGCCGCATGGAGGAAATCGAAGGTGGCTCGTTAGACAGACAGCATCAACTGCCAGACCTTGAGTGGGCCATCTTGGACCCTCCAGCCCAGCCGCCCCCTTGACTCATTGCAGCTGTGTGAATGAGCCCAGGCAAAACTGGCAGAGGAAATACAGAAGCAATCCAAAGAATCATGAGACCTAAAATATTGTTTTAAGGTGCATTTTGGGGCGGTTTCTGATGTCGCAGAGGCTAGTAAAAAGCTGCTGTAGCAAACAGCCCCAAACTTCAGTGGCTCGAACTAAAGATTTATTTCTAAAGATATATTTCTAAACTAAAGATTTCTTTCTCACTCATATTCCAGTCTGGTGTGGGTGGGGACTTCTGTTTCTTGCAGTCAGAAACCTGGATCTCTTCTACACTATAGCTTTGCCATATTCTAAGTGGCTCTACTGATTTGTTGGCCAATGAGGAAAGCAAGAACATGGAGGGTGGACTGAGAGATTTAGAGGCCAAACCTGGAAGTGGCTCATATTACTTCTGCCCTATGCATTGGCCAGAATTCGATCTCATGGCCATGCCAATGGCAGGAACAGGGAAATGGTGTAGGAAACATTAGCTAGTCCCAGTCCCTCTGTGCCAGGCTCTGTGGGGGTGGGGGTTACTCAACACTCACCTACAGTTCTGCATGGTTCTCCAACTTGAGCCAGTGATGGAGAAGACAGATGTAGTTTCTGCTGTCATGGACCTTCCATACTAGTGGGAGAAGTCAGTCTGCAAATACGGAAACTAATACATAAGCACTTTCAGAGTGATACATTCTCTGAAACATGTATCAGAGTGGAGGTTTACAGTGAGACGTTGTATTTTCTAGGGTGGGCAGGGGAGCCCTCCCTGAGGAGATGACTGAACTAAGACCTAGCTGTGGAGGCTATTGGTTGCCTATTATCCATCCTCTGCTTCTACCTGAGTAACAGTCACATGCTACTGCTGGGCTCAGCAATATTCTTGGCTATATAAGCATGTTTTCTAGCCTTCCTTGCATATAGGAATATATAATGAAATGTAAATAAAAGTCGTTGGATGGGACTTCCAAGAAATTCCCTAAAAGAAACAAACTTGATGAGTAGGTGAGAGCGGTTTTGCCATTTCCTTTTTTTTCCTGCCTATGATATAAATGTGTTGTCTGGTGCTACAGCAGCCATTATGGATTATGAGACAAAAATGTTAAGAATGATAGAGCAGAAAGATGTAAGGAGCCCGAGTCTTGTGTGGAGAAGCTTTATCAGATATGAAGAAGAATATACTCATAGACCAAGGGGTTGCTGAAAAGAGCTCAAGAATCTACTTCCAAGAGCTAGCTTTTCCTTTTTCGGGGTGGGGGGCGCGGGGGCTTAAATCTAGATCTAGCTTCTGTGACCCTAACTGCTCTCAGCCGCATCTTCTTTCACGGCAAGTGGATAGATTTATCTTTCTGTCGCTGTCTTATGCTCATGTAAGACCCTTCCTATAGCAGTACCTGGTGACCTGCCCTCTCTGGACCTTCACAAGGGACATCTAAGCCAGTGTGAGCTCAGCCCCTTACAACTAGTGCCAAGTTGATCCAGGTAAAGCCAGGTTAAAAACAAACACTAGGTGATTATAGTCAATAAAACTGTATTAAATATTTGAGAGTTGCTAAGAGAGTAGGTCTTAAATGTTCTCACCACACACACACACACACACACACGAAATGGTAATTATGTGACCTGATGGAGGTATTAGCTAATGCTTTGGTGGTAATCATTTTGCAATGTATAAATGTCTTACGCATATTATATGTCAATTATATCTCAATAAAGCTGGAAGAAAAAAATACAAGGACTCCTTAAGGGAAAAAGATCTTCCCACTAGTGGCCAGGTGATATTGCAGCCGAGAGAAGGTATTGGGTGCCAGGTAATCAGACTGGATTTTGTGGGGGTTGGAGGGGAGTTATATGCATGCATGCCAGTGCCGAGATCTGTCATTCAAATCCCTCTGCCACCACATTGTGCTGCCACTCTGAATCCCTCCATTCAACTTTTTTGGCCCATGATCCTTGCACTTCCCCCAAACTGTGGGGCCTGCAGGAACTTCCCCAATTTGCCCAACCCAATGAATTTTCCTCTGAGCCAACAACAAACCCTTAGACTCAAGTACCACAGATTATATAACTCAGGACAAGACCCATCAAAGGTCAGCAGAGTTAGATGTGCGCCATTCGCATTAGATGCTTATTTAATTCCTCCGAAGTCTGCAAGACACACGCAGGATCCTGAAGTCCACTCATCTCCAGACCTTTGCCTGTGCTGATCCCTCAGCCAAGAATAATCTTCCCCCAGCTTTTTGCATGACTGGCTCTTTCTTACCCTTCAGATCTCAGGTTAAATGTCACTTCTTCAAGAAATAAAAACATGTCCACACAAAAACTAGTACAGAAATGTTTTAACAGCATTATTCATAATAGCCAAAAAGTGGAAACAACTCAAATGTCCATCAGCTGCTAAATGGCTAGATGAAATGTGCTATATCCATACAGTGGAATATTATTTGGCAATGAAAAAGTGGCATACAGATACATGCTACGATGTGGATAAATCTGGAGAACATGATGCCGAGTGAAAGAAACCATTCACAGAAGGCCATGTATCGTATGATTTCATTCACAATAAATGTGCAGCAGAGGCAAATCCCCAGAAACGGAAAGTCGATTAGTGGGTAGGAGGAAGCGGGGAATGAGGAGCGACTGCTACTAATAGGTACAAGATTTCTTTCTGGGGTGATGAAATGTTCCAAAATTTGATTGTGATGGTGACTGTACAACCTTGAAAATATGTTAAAAACCACTGAATCGTACACTTTAAATGGGTGAATGCTATGGTATGTGAATTTTATCTCCATAAATCTGTTTAACAAAAAGTCACCTCCTCAAAAGGATCTTCCATGATTCCTCTCTCTGAAGGTGGAACTCTTGATGCTTTTTAAAAAAATTCCACCCCTGCTTGATTCAGTCCCTCATCTCATTGGCTACCACCTGTGATTATGAGGTCTGTTTACATGTATATCACATGTGTGTGAGCATGCCTATCTATGGTTCTCCCTCCCTAGGATGAAGCTCCATGAAAACAGGGGCTATGTCTGCCCCATCAGAGCTATGTCTCCAGCGCTTATCATAGGACTGGTAGTTGATTGAATATTTGTTGGTCGATCAACGGAATCTTGACATTCCCAAGCTGGAAGGCAACTGATTGCTCATCTAATCCTCCTTGTTTGCAGATGTGGAGGCTAAACACAGGGAGAGAGGCTCCTTCCACATCCCAGCTTTCTGTGGCTGTGTTTAATTTTTCCCTCAGCTGCCTTCCAAAGACTTGGAAGTCCAACAAACCACAGCCCAAGCGGAATACACAGACTGTTCTTGACTTAGTGGTTAAACAACAAAGATAAATGATGTTGAGTTTCTCAATTGAGTTAATACACACAGTCCCTTCTGTGGCAATAGGTGGCGTGTGTCCTTATTGTCTAGAAATGCCACCCATGTCACCATAGGGTCCTGCGGCTGCCAAGCTGCTGTCAGATGCTACCACAGGGAACAGGGTCTTCAGCCAACTCAGGTTCTGCTCTGGGAATTGGGTGACAAGATACAGTAGCCAGGCCATGCCCCATCATGGCAAATTGCTCCTCCGTGAGCCAGCTGGCTCCCAGCCTATGGAGCAGTGGGGTCCTTTGTGCCTTGAAGTAATTAATTATGCCATATGGCAAGGAAACAAAACAAGATTTATAGCAGAGTCAGCGACAGATGGCCCTGAGAGAAAAACACAGATCTGAGCAGAGATGTCAAAATGCCTGCGTTTTAGACTGTAGGATTATGATGATGATGATGATGGTGTGTGTGTGTGTGTGTGTGCTTGCGTGCACATATGTGCACACCAGGGGAACAAGGAGAGAAAGGACACTTGGCTGGGATCTGAGGCTCTGTCACTTCCTAGAGACAGTCAGAAAGCAGATACCTTCCCCGCCCCGCTCCTGTGGAATTTTTTATTCATTCTCCTCCCAGTATAGGGGAAGAATTGGGCTCTGATTTGTAGGATGTTTTTGTGAGAAGAGAGAAAGAAATGTCAATAGAGAGATACAAAAAAGAGTGAGGAAATCCTGGAGAGGATGGGATTGCTTTCCCACAGTTCCTCTTCCGGCTTCAGCACTGAAGTCTCCTTCTGCATTTTAATCTGATGAGTGATCCACCCCCATATGATGTCCCAGCAGCATCTTAAACTCAACATACCCAAAACAGAGAATGATGCCGTTCTCCCTCACCCAGCTCTGATTCTGGCCTCTCCCCGACTCAGTATCCTAAGTCTTACTTCTAGAATGAAAATCTGACCGAGCACCTCCATTCTGCTTAATACCCTCCTCCAGCCTCTTCCCAGCCACCCCCCACCCAGCCTAAAGTTGAACTTCTCTGCAAGGCACCTAAGTTCCTCAATAACCCCTAGCTCCTAGGTTCATCTCCCACCATTCCTGGCTTTCGTCTATACCATATCTGCCATATTATGTACTCAACATCCTATTTCAAGACTCCATGCCTTTATAGATGTTCCTTCTCTCTGGAATGCCTTTCCTCTCCTTGCTTGCCAGAAAATTCCCCATTCACGCCAACTCACACAGTTCTTTTCTATGGCCCCTTCTCTGATGGACTTGAACAGAGTTAATCATATTCTCCTTTGGGTTGCCACCAAATTTTGAGCATTTCTCATTCATGGTGCTTCTCACTTTGTTTTTACACGTGTGACTCTCCCATTAGACTTGAGGGTGGGATGCCTGCTTATATTTTTTTATCTCTTAACATAACACATGCCTGGGGCATAGTGAACACCCTTAGGCGTCTCCCTAATTGTGGGTCCTGCATAATCAATATTTGTGCACTACAAAGATAAAAGAGTAGATAAGGGGCTGGAGATGGTAGTCAAAGGTAGAACTTAATGGAATTTCTTCCTTGATGTTGGTTATGGCTTGATTACATTAATGACCCAATTCATGGTTTCGCTGTATATCCCCAGCCCTTGCAGCAAGACTTTGAAGCCCCTCACATCAAGAGATGGAGTCTATTTTCCTACTCTTTGAATCTGGGCTGCCCTTGTGACTTGCTATGGACAATAGAAATTGGCAGAAGTAATGGTGCACAAGTTCTAACCCCAGACCTCAAGACATATTTCATTCTCCTACAACCCTGACTAGCTGCCATGTGAATAAGCTCAAGCTAGGCTACCAGATAATGAGAGACATGTGGAGCAGAGACACCCTGTCCCTGTCCCATTCCAGAACAGCCAAATCTACTACCTAAGTTTAACCAATATGGGATACAAACCATCGAGCAGACCCACAGACTCGTGAGCTGAATAAATCCTTGTTGGTCTGAAACGGTGATTTTTCAGAATGTTTTGTTACGCAGCAATAACGAAGTAATATATTTGCCAGCGTGAGCAGAAATACAACATGTTGTTACTTATAAGTAAACTGTGAAGATTGCTTGGAAAAAAGTTCAGAATAGCATTTACTTTTCTTGCTGGGGAAACTGGAAGTCAAGAGAGAGATACAAAGAGAATACACAGCCTTTATTGATCTTGCCCATTCAACCAAGTTATGGGTGTATGGGTTAGCTAGAACTCTGAACACCAAGTTGTCCAGTTTCTCAAACTTTGTTTCACAAGACATTAGTCCTAAGGGATGTTGGTAGATGTTACAGTGTTTGGAAAACACTAATGTAATGGAAACTACACAGGCTCTTTGATTGAATGCCTTGTTGATATCTTTAATATGCTCATCGTATGTTGTAAGTTTGAAAGGGAGGACTTTGGTATCCAGTGTCTCCCAAGCAGATTTGACCGTTTTTCATTAGAGGTCTACAGAAAAGCCGAACTAGTAAGTACCCCTCTGGTGTGACATTCTAGAAAAGTGATCAGTCAGCCTTGACCCACAGCTAAGAAGTGTCTATTTAGACAAGTGGTGGGACCTTCATCCTTGTAGTGACAGCCGGATTCCCTAAGATTACCTACAGAACATATTTGTTCTTTGGCCCTACAGAACATATTTAATCTTTTCGTATAAGTGTCATCTCTTTCAAGATCTGAAGTAATTGTCATTATCTCCCTTCCTTCCAGGTCCCAAGCTTCTCTCTTTTAAGCAAAACTTTCCACATTTCTTTAACTAC
>NW_011889032.1:1377961-1381953 GCF_000151845.1 Pteropus vampyrus | reverse complement strand
CGTGTGACTCTCCCATTAGACTTGAGGGTGGGATGCCTGCTTATATTTTTTTATCTCTTAACATAACACATGCCTGGGGCATAGTGAACACCCTTAGGCGTCTCCCTAATTGTGGGTCCTGCATAATCAATATTTGTGCACTACAAAGATAAAAGAGTAGATAAGGGGCTGGAGATGGTAGTCAAAGGTAGAACTTAATGGAATTTCTTCCTTGATGTTGGTTATGGCTTGATTACATTAATGACCCAATTCATGGCTTCGCTGTATATCCCCAGCCCTTGCAGCAAGACTTTGAAGCCCCTCACATCAAGAGATGGAGTCTATTTTCCTACTCCTTGAATCTGGGCTGCCCTTGTGACTTGCTATGGACAATAGAAATTGGCAGAAGTAATGGTGCACAAGTTCTAACCCCAGACCTCAAGACATATTTCATTCTCCTACAACCCTGACTAGCTGCCATGTGAATAAGCTCAAGCTAGGCTACCAGATAATGAGAGACATGTGGAGCAGAGACACCCTGTCCCTGTCCCATTCCAGAACAGCCAAATCTACTACCTAAGTTTAACCAATATGGGATACAAACCATCGAGCAGACCCACAGACTCGTGAGCTGAATAAATCCTTGTTGGTCTGAAACGGTGATTTTTCAGAATGTTTTGTTACGCAGCAATAACGAAGTAATATATTTGCCAGCGTGAGCAGAAATACAACATGTTGTTACTTATAAGTAAACTGTGAAGATTGCTTGGAAAAAAGTTCAGAATAGCATTTACTTTTCTTGCTGGGGAAACTGGAAGTCAAGAGAGAGATACAAAGAGAATACACAGCCTTTATTGATCTTGCCCATTCAACCAAGTTATGGGTGTATGGGTTAGCTAGAACTCTGAACACCAAGTTGTCCAGTTTCTCAAACTTTGTTTCACAAGACATTAGTCCTAAGGGATGTTGGTAGATGTTACAGTGTTTGGAAAACACTAATGTAATGGAAACTACACAGGCTCTTTGATTGAATGCCTTGTTGATATCTTTAATATGCTCATCGTATGTTGTAAGTTTGAAAGGGAGGACTTTGGTATCCAGTGTCTCCCAAGCAGATTTGACCATTTTTCATTAGAGGTCTACAGAAAAGCCGAACTAGTAAGTACCCCTCTGGTGTGCAGAACCAAGCTATGACATTCTAGAAAAGTGATCAGTCAGCCTTGACCCACAGCTAAGAAGTGTCTATTTAGACAAGTGGTGGGACCTTCATCCTTGTAGTGACAGCCGGATTCCCTAAGATTACCTACAGAACATATTTGTTCTTTGGCCCTACAGAACATATTTAATCTTTTCGTATAAGTGTCATCTCTTTCAAGATCTGAAGTAATTGTCATTATCTCCCTTCCTTCCAGGTCCCAAGCTTCTCTCTTTTAAGCAAAACTTTCCACATTTCTTTAACTACATCTCACAAGGCTGGTTTCAAACTCCCTTCATCTACCTAGACACTCTCTTTTACTGTCCTTTATAATTTGAAGTGAATTAGAACAAAGTTCAGTATTACAAGTATGCATCATCACCTCCCTCATTTAGACCTAATACTTCTGTTAACGTGGCCTAAAAAAGCTTTCAGTTTTATGTCCTTGACAATGCACTCTTGACTTTCATTGAGTTTGGTCTGAACAACGTATATATTTTACTCATAGGAACTTTTGCAAAATGTGTCTTGGACTTGTGTAATATTTGAGAACAAAGTATGAAGTTTTATATTTATCCCTTATAAATGTCATATTTTAAGATTTGCCTCCTAACTTCTTTTTGGATCCTGCTTCTGAAATCCTTCATATTTTTAGTCTCTTGTAAACCATGTGCCTACATCACATGGTTTAGCATATGACCCTTGTAATGGGTATGTGATATTCTTGCTACCCAGCAACTCTTCTACTTACAGCACCATGCTTTTTCTCCTGGAAATCCCTTCCATATTCCTCATGTAAGAACTTCCGGTAGAGTTGACTCCACCTTCATTCCAGGGTGAGCATGTGACTGAGGTCTGGCCAGTCAGAGTGTGGTATCCATCCCCATCACTAATTGGTAATGAAGGGCCCACATGATGAACATTAATGAATGCTTATTCCTCAGCTTAGGCTGGAGAGACTGGGAAAGGGAAGAGAAATGCCTCGTTTTCCACATGACAGCTGTCTGGCCATCTCATGGGGACCTAACTGAAGGTGAAGCCAACACAGCTTGGAAGAGAGACAAAAATAGGGAGCAAGTCAGGACATCAAGACATCCTTGGACCAGTGAATGCTCAGAGTAGGCAGTATAACCACATAGGGAGCATTTGAAAAGTTGTCCAATGTTGTTGGTGGTCTCAAGGATGTGGACCAACTAGAACTCTTTGGAAAGCCGTCTGGTACTTTCTTTTAAAGCTGAACATTTACACCTACCCTATGCTCCAGAAATTCTGTTCCAACATATATACCCAACAGTAATGCCTACATATGTTCACCAAAGACCTGCACAAGAATGTTCACAGCAGCTCTATTCTCTAATAGATAAAAGATAGAAATATATCACAGGTCCCTCAGTGGTAGAATGAGTCATAAAATTATGGTCTTATCAGGCAATTAAATACTACATAAACGTACAAATGAAGAAACTGCTGCTTCACATACAACATACTTGAATCTCACAAACGTTTCTCTGGCTGCTTTCAAACTTCCTTCCTTTCCTTTAGTTTTTAGAAATTTAATGCTGATGTGTCTTTTGTTCACTCAGCTTCTTGAATCTGGATGTTTATGTGTTTTGACAAATTTGGGAAGTTTTCAGCCGTTATTTCTTTGAGTATATTTTCAACTTCGCCCTCTTTTTCCTCTCCTCTAGGACGCTGATGACACAAAATTAGATAATTTATTATAGTCCCATAGGTCCTGGTGTCTGTTTATTTTATTTTTTCAATCTCTTGTCTCTCTGTTGCTCAGACTGGATCCTTTCTATTGTGTGCCTATATTTCAGTTCATCGATCCTCTATCCCCTGCATTTGTGCTGTTAGCTGATCCACTGAGCTTTTTATTTCAGTTATTATATTTTTTAGTTCTGAAATTTCCATCTGTTTCTTCTTTTTATCTTCTGTTTCTTTGCCTAGATGTCCTATTTTTTTACTGAGCATTTCTATTTCTTTACTTGGTTCAGCACGTTCGAAATTGCTTGTTGAAGCATTTTTATCATGGTTTTTTTAAGTCATTGTGAGATAATTCTAACATCTCTGTTATCTGGGCATTGACGTCTATTAATTGTCTTCTTTCATTTGGTTTGAGATCTTTCTAGTTCTTGCTATGACGGATGATTTTTTTTTTTTTGAAACCTGAACATTTTCGTATTATGTTATAAGACTCTGAATTGTATTTAAACCTTTGGTTTTAGCTGGCTTTTTCTGACACTGCTCTGGTGAGGCAAGTAGTAGGAACTCCACCTAGCTACTGCCAGAAGGACGTAAAAGTCCGGATTTCCCACCACTGACACCCAAAGGGGTGGGGTTCTTATTAGTACTAAGTGGGCAGTCCCAGCTCCCCACATGGTCTCCCCTGACACTGACATGAGGCAGCCTCATCACCACTGGGCAGTGGTAAAATTCCTGACTCTTCATAGACTGTCTCTGACATTATTCCAATGAAGAGTGGGAGGGACTCCTCATCACCGTCAACTGGAGGTGGAAGTCCAGGAAGGGATCCTTACTGATTGGTGGGGGTGAAAGTGCTGGCTCCCTACCTGGACCTCCCTGACACCATCCCAGCAGGAGTACTGGGACACCTCGTTACAGCTTCATGAAGGTAGAAGTCTAGGCTTCACCCTCTGTCTTGGCTGGTATAAGCGCGCATGGGGCTATTGATTTTTCTGAGTTTGGATGCAATAGAGCAGTTATTGTCTAAAAGTCTGTCCTACTAAGCTGCCTCTTTCCTGGTCCTTTGCTTAGAAAGAGCAGTCTTTTGTTGTTAGTTTTTTGTCTTTTTGTT
>NW_011889032.1:1377431-1377911 GCF_000151845.1 Pteropus vampyrus | reverse complement strand
TTTATCCCTTATAAATGTCATATTTTAAGATTTGCCTCCTAACTTCTTTTTGGATCCTGCTTCTGAAATCCTTCATATTTTTAGTCTCTTGTAAAACTCTGCCTACATCACAGGGTTTAGCATATGACCCTTGTAATGGGTATGTGATATTCTTGCTACCCAGCAACTCTTCTACTTACAGCACCAGGCTTTTTCTCCTGGAAATCCCTTCCATATTCCTCATGTAAGAACTTCTGGTAGAGTTGACTCCACCTTCATTCCAGGGTGAGCATGTGACTGAGGTCTGGCCAGTCAGAGTGTGGTATCCGTCCCCATCACTAATCGGTAATGAAGGGCCCACATGATGAACATTAATGAATGCTTATTCCTCAACTTAGGCTGGAGGGACTGGGAAAGGGAAGAGAAATGCCTCGTTTTCCACATGACAGCTGTCTGGCCATCTCATGGGGACCTAACTGAAGGTGAAGCCAACACAGCTTG
>NW_011889032.1:1374986-1377211 GCF_000151845.1 Pteropus vampyrus | reverse complement strand
AAGTTTTAGTTTGCATTATTTTAAAATAGGAAAATTATAGTGCATTAGGTATCAACCCCAAGTTCCCAACCAGTTTCCTAAAATATAACTAGAACACAGTAAAATTGCTATTGACAGACTCTCATTTAGGATATAAAATGCCTACAACATTGTCACATAATCAATGTCCATGTAGCAAACAATTGCTTTGGTTCAGTAGCTGCCTGGGGCTGAGAGTAGAGAAAGGAATGGACTGCGAAGGGACACAAGAAAATTCAAGAGTACTAGATGTGTTCTTTACTTTAATTGTGGTTTCCCAGGTATGTAGCTCTGTCAAAAATTGTGGTTTCCCAGGTATGTGGCTCTGTCAAAAATGATTGAAATTCTACCTTTAAATGGATGCAGGCTATAGTATATAGATTATATTTCCATAAAGGTGCTGGAAAAGAAAATAAATAGTAGTTTTATTCATGGCAACATGGCTTCTCTTAGCAGTTGTGACACAGACTCACTTATCTTTTGCAGACACTGGGCATGCTTTTCAAAGTGATCTTGATGTTCCACCGATTGTATTTAGCGTGTAGCATCAGGGAGGTACAGCAATTAATTTAAAATGTTGCATTGAATTTTGGAGACATAGATACAATTTTTTCCTATATAAACATCAACGTACATTGTTGAGGTACATCCTTTCCATGAAGTCTGGGTATGAAAAACCAAGAGGCCTTCTATCGGGAAATGATAATTAGGAACTTTCTATGGGATAGACTTGTATGTATGCACGTACTCATGTAGCCATTATTCTAATATGTTAAATCTAAAGTAAATCCTCCTGGGAACTGCAATGTGTACTAAATATCCATCTTTAAGTAGATGGTGTTTCCTGGTTTTGGTTTTTGTTTTCAAAGTTCCTTAGTTTTGTTATAATCTGACACTAAGATGCCGGTCTGATAATCTGATACTAAGATGCAGTTCTGAATTAGGCAGTTCTGAAATGGTCCACTAGAGATCATGGGGGAGAAAAGATTCTGGCCACTGAGGGGAAAAGGAGACGGCTCTGATCCACCAGCCATTTGACTCCATTCTAGCTTGATTCTGGTGGTCACAGGCCGCAGTGGCTCCTGTACCTGTTTCCAGTCTGGGTTTGAATCTGACTCCTCCACTTACTAACGGGTTGAATTTGGCCAAGTGACTACCTCCTTGAGCCTCAATTTCCCCTTGAGATAGAAAAGGCAAATGAAGAGATGGGCTGCTTTCTGAGACTACTGTCAACTTTGTGCCCAGGTGCCACCCTCACGTGGTGTAGCCCCTCCCCAGTTCCCTCAGCCCTGCCAGTCCTGCAGTTTCCTCATCTTTCAGGCATCAGCCAGAATCTCCATAGAGGACATACCTGGGCATGTGCTACCTGTGTTCTGTGGAGGGGGGTTGTAAGTTTCTGGAAACATTTAGGGGAACAGGTCTCCTGGCTCTGGATCACTCATTGCCCTGCATGCTATAGGTGCTCAATAAATGTCATTTTTCAGGTGACTTGTTAGACGATGAGATGAATTCTAAGAATGTTAACCATGGTCATTACAGTAATGATCCGATGATAGCTAATTACTAAGTCCCAGGTACTGCATTAGGCTCTGTCTATAGTCTAATGATCTCTGGGGTAGGAACTGTTGTTATAGATTCATCTGGAAAAAGAAGAAACTGAACTCCAGAGAAGTCATATAGCTAATGAGATGGAACTTGATCCAAATTCTTAACCACAGTATTGGCCTGAGCCTCTGAGACTGATTGTAAAAAAGAAGGGAAATAGAATTCTGACTATGAAGCCAATACATTTTCACCCGACATTGAAAATCACAACCCTTTCAAATCCCTCCACCTGGAGATAACTGCTGTTAACACGTGGAAACTGATCTTTCCAATATATTGTATAATTAGAATAATTCAATATAGTATTTAGAGATACATGTATCATGCACATATATTTATATGTTTTTGTGTTGTGTGATAAAGAAGTGGGCTGGCCTTTGTCCCAGGTTCCTGAAAGGAAGTCTCTATACCCTTGGAACTTCCCAAGTGATTGGAGGTTCTTGGTTGTTCTTAGACATGGTGGTTTAAAGAACAGAAATTGACTCCTCACAGTTGTGGAGGCTGGAAGTCTGAGATAAGGTGTCAGTAGGTTTGGTTTCTCCTGAAGTCTCTCTTGATTTACAGATGGCCTCCTTCTCCCTGTGTCCTCACAGCATCTTTTC
>NW_011889032.1:1370273-1372721 GCF_000151845.1 Pteropus vampyrus | reverse complement strand
TAAGTGATATCATGTGGTTTTCAACTTTTTCTGTCTGGCTTATTTCACTTAGCATGATTATCTCGAGGTCCATCCATGTTGCCACAGATGGCAGTATTTCATCTCTTCTTATGACTGAGTAATATTCCATCATCTATCATAGGACACTTCAATTGCTTCCATGTCCTAGCCACCGTGAATTATGCAAGCATGAAGTTTTAAAGGAGCAGTTCAGAAATCATTCAGTACCATCTTTTCATTTTATAGATACAAAAACTGAGGTATAGAGAAGGGAAGTTAATTATCCAAGCACGCACAGAAAATTTTCTCATAGAGATGCCTTGCTTCCCTCCTCCTTGCAGAATCACCTGGGAGCTGGCTTAGGCCCAGTAGTGTTGACCATATTAACTCATCAAAACAAGACTCCAAGGTAAAAGCTATTATCATGTTCATTTCACAATAAAGGAAACCAAAGCACAGAGAAGATAAATAACTTGCCCCAGGCTGCACAACAAGTGGGTGGTAGAACTGGGGTTCACACCCAGCCAGAAGCTCAGAAGCCCACATTCTCAACCACCACACTGTGTTGCTCATCTCGGCAGCTCATTTTACTTCAAGGCATGTTGTCCTTATTATGCAATAAGATTACAGAAGCACAGAGAGGTTAAGTAACAGCCTTATAATGCACAGCAAATAAGTGTTGCATCTGGGATCCAAACTAGAGCTGTATCCCAGACATTGACAAACAAGGGATGAATCGAAACACGGAAGGGCAGAGGACATTAATAAGAGGCAGAGGGGAGAAAAAGCCCTTCCAATTCCTCCTGAGAAATCCCTTCTCCAGTCCTGGTGTAGCCTGGGGTCTGGCATGCAAATCCACACGCCCTTTGCCCTTTCTCACTCGCCTGTCACCTCACTGATCACCGTTTGAATTCTACTCTCCTTGAAAACATCAGGTCATCTTGGCAATCGGGAATACTGCCAGCTGGACTCCATTCAAGCTCAGTTGCGTCTCCCTGACGGGGCAGAAACCATCCATCCATGCTGAAATTCTCTACCGATAACAGCCGAGGGGATGAGGCCAGCACAGGAAAATGAATTGTTAACAGATTGGCTTGCTTGGCCTCCAATTCAGATAATATATGAGTGGTGACGTAAAACAAATGGAACCTTGGCTGGGTCATTTTACATTCTCCTGGGGGCCTTGCTCCTTCTACCAAGGGGCCTTCAGGCTGTTTACTTCACAACCTGTAGGTCAAAAGAAAAAAAACGACCCATATAAATTGTGTGTATTCACAAATTTTAAGAATTTGTGCATACAAATTTATTAACGTCCTGGGACATGTTAACATGATTTTCACGACTGAGGTGTTGAATATATTTATTTATACAGGAACCAACCCAGCCTAATATTTTTAATTTTTTATGTCTCTTGCAAAACATTGATTGAGTCATTTATATTTATTTCAGAGGTAGAGATAAATTTCTTTCCACTAGAGAGATAAATGGGTAAGTTATAAAGTGTAAGAGGAGGAAAATTTTAAAAAATGATTCCCCATACTTTAATAATTCCTCTTCCTATTTTTCCTCCCTCTCTCCTTTCCCTCCTCCTCCTCCTTCCTTTTCATCTCATGATGATTTTGAGAATGTCCTAAGACCATCACCCAGACCTATTCTCAGAATTCTTGTAGCGTATTCTGTCTAAACCCCTTAAAGTTTAAAGCTGAAATAAATATTTGCATTCTAAGAGGCCAGGAGGGACAGTAAAAACTCATTGAACTCAAGTTCTGGAACCTGGGATTGCACTGAGAATGGGGAAGATTTTCAAGTAGATCTGTGGCTCGTAATACTTTTGGGGTCCCTGACTCTTGAGATTTTGTCAAAAGGTATATGTACTCTCTCTCCATAAAATGGGCCCGCAATATAAAAATAAACACACAACATAGGATATATATTTTAATAGCTGAAATTATGCTGAATAACAAATCATCCCTCAACTTAATGGCCGACAAGTACCTATTTTTCTTGCCTATGTGTGTATGGTGGCTTTGATGTTTCTGTTTCAGATTATGGATTAGCTGTGCTTGGCTCTAGGTTTTGGGACCATTTGGTTCTGTTCTATGTGTGATTCTGTAGCCCATGCTAAAGGGACAACCATTCTTTTTGTAGTGATGGTTAAAAGCTTGAGAGACAAGGCATACTATACAAACATGGTTCAAGATTCTATCACATCTTATCTGTTCACATTCCATTGGCTGAAGTAAGTCAAATGATCTTGTTCAAAATCAGTGGGGCAGAAAAGTCTACACTGCCTCAAAGAGGAGAGGAGAGGGAGGGGAAATGTGGTGAGCAATATTCCAGTTTATTATCAATAGGTTTATGGACTCTTGGAAAGCTCTCCATGGATCACAGTTTAAGAAGCGGACTAGAACCTGAGTCTCATATGGTGATTCACAAACCTCAGCAAAC
>NW_011889032.1:1366130-1370223 GCF_000151845.1 Pteropus vampyrus | reverse complement strand
TTGCCTATGTGTGTATGGTGGCTTTGATGTTTCTGTTTCAGATTATGGATTAGCTGTGCTTGGCTCTAGGTTTTGGGACCATTTGGTTCTGTTCTATGTGTGATTCTGTAGCCCATGCTAAAGGGACAACCATTCTTTTTGTAGTGATGGTTAAAAGCTTGAGAGACAAGGCATACTATACAAACATGGTTCAAGATTCTATCACATCCTATCTGTTCACATTCCATTGGCTGAAGTAAGTCAAATGATCTTGTTCAAAATCAGTGGGGCAGAAAAGTCTACACTGCCTCAAAGAGGAGAGGAGAGGGAGGGGAAATGTGGTGAGCAATATTCCAGTTTATTATCAATAGGTTTATGGACTCTTGGAAAGCTCTCCATGGATCACAGTTTAAGAAGCGGACTAGAACCTGAGTCTCATATGGTGATTCACAAACCTCAGCAAACATAGAAGGCATCTGGGGGAATCTTGTTAAAAATGCTATCCTCCCCCAAAGATTTAGGTTTAGTCCATCTGAGTGGGGCTTGAAGATCTACATTTTAAATGGCCACTCCCTGGGGTGATTCCCATCCTGATGGCACAGGGTCCATACTTAGAGAACCACTGGCTTAATAGTTCTGAACATGCGCTCAAGGCTCAGAGAAATGGGTTCTAATCTCGGCTTCACCCTAGCTTTGACCTTGAGTAAGTGGCTTTGCTTTTCAGAGCCTCGGTTTTTTTCCTCTGTGGAATGGAGATAATGGAGGAGAGTTATTGGAGAGTTGTTGGGAGGACTCAGAGATGAGGTTGATAAAACAACTAGCACAGTACCTGGAATACAGTAAACCAATAAACATTAATTTGCTGCTCTGACATCATCATCCCGTATCACCATCATCGTTGTCATCATCATCATCATTTGGTTTCTTCTAGCTCTGATGGTCTGTGATTCCACAGCACTTTACATGATAATTCTTTAACTGTAAGTCTTACCTCCTCAGACTAGTAAGCTCCTTTCATTCTTTTCCTGAATACCCATGTTGGAAGACTTTCTGCTTATGAGCTGGTTCTATGTCCAAGTTTAATTTTACTCACTCATTCAGACAATGTTCTAGATTTCAATGGCAAGTCAGAGATTAATTCCTCCCATTTAGAACCAAGTAGTCTGAATAGTCTCTGAATGCTTAAGGACTTATTAGTGTGGCTTAAGAACTGTGAACAATGGTTGACCGATATTGTAAAGGGGAACAAAGAAAGATAATTATTTGTTATGAATCTTACAGCTCAAACTTCCATGTATCTTTTTAATTTTCTGACTTTCTCTCTTATTCTTCTTCTTTTCTCTCTACTTCTTTATCTCTATATGTTTCCCTCCTGCTGGTTTTTACTTTGCCTCTGCTTGTTTCTCTCTCTTTCTCGTTTCTTTTCTCCCTCCTCTATATCTTTCTCACTTTTCTATATACTCTGTTCTCCTTAACAGTCTCTGATCCCAGATCCTTCCCCACTCAGTGGTATGTCTGATGCCTAATACATAGTGGATGTTGATAAATGTATGAGGGAAAGATAGAGTGAATGAGAGAAAAGCCTTCCCCATCTGAAATTCAGCTTCCCTTCTTTGAACTACAGCATGTTCCATTGCTGGGCTTCTTCTCCTGGTGAATGAGGCTTTGATTAGCTGAGTGAATAGCAACAACACCCCCTTCAAACTCAGCCCAGGATCTGATCCAATCCCTTGCCTTTTAGAAGTGCCATCTACTGCCCAGAATAACTTCTCACAGCTTGCTTTACCTTCACATCTGAAGTTGTCTTGCTGGAGCTGAGTCTATTTTTTTTTTTTCAGTCCAAATATTGAACCCATTTTCCTTTTATCTACCTACCTACTAAAAATGCCATAGCTAACCTCCCTGACCCTGCTAAAGCCCCCACATGCCTTGCTGTCTCCAGTATTCCCCATTGATTCTAATTGCTTTTCCGCCCCTTTGCATTTCTAGTCCAGAAGTTGGCAAACTTTTCCTGTAAAGGGCCAGATAGCAAATAGTTCAGGTTCTGTGGGCCATCGATCTCTAACTACTCAACTCTGCCAATGTGGCAAGAAGCAGCCATAAACAGCATGTACATGATGAGCACAGCTCTGTTTTTTTTTTTTAAACTTTATTTGTTAAAACAGGAGGTGGACCCTGGTTTGCTAACCCCTGTTGAGTCTATAGCACATTTAGGATTTAAACCTTAGCTCTGCCACTTTCTAGCTCCATGAACTTGGCCCAGTCAATCATATATTGAACCTTAGTTAATCTCCTACAAAATGGGTTTGGACAGATTTATGGATGAATAGCTGTAACAGATGCTTCACATGGAGTTAGGCAAATAACTACTTAATAAGTGCTATTCGTTCCTAAAATTTGACTCCTATTTATTAACTAAACCAACCTTTACTGAGCAACTACTAAGTTGTAGACTGCTTTCCGTAGAGATTTAGACTGTTAGGAATGGAAAGATTTTAGCGGTCATATAGTCCAGAGGTTAAAAACTGGCATTGTGTTCCCAGATCTTACCCACGGAGGATTCTTTTTCATTTATCAGCTGTGTGGCTCTGGGCAAGTTACTGAACATCTCTCTGCCTCAGCTTTTTCATTTACAAAGTGGAGATGGAACCTACCTCATGGGGGGTTATGAGAAACATACAAGTTAATACACGTGCAATACTTGTATGAGAAACATACAAGTTAATACACAAGGGGAGTGCCTGTAATGATAAGTGTTCGATCATGTTAACTAGTATTACTATTATTTGCGTTATCATTGATATTGTTACCAGTTTCAGGTGGGGCCCTCACTCTGTTTTCCCTAAGTACTTAGTTCCACTCTCTGAACTCATTGACTGCGTCTGCCTTGCCTCTGAAGTCACTCGATTTTCCCACCACCCCGGTTAAGCCCATCCACCACGTTTCACAGGAAATTTGAGGTCCGGATCAGAATAGGAGTGACTTGGCTAAATCCCCACAGCAAATCAAAGACAGAAGTCATTTAGATTCCTGGTATTCACTCTCTAACTGTAGGGTGCACACAGCACTTCTCAGCCACAAGCCATTCACCTCTCAAACTGAAATCCTCTTCCTTGAACGTTTCCATGCTAGTTACAGAGGAACTGGAGACTACTGCCCTCTGAAACAATCTAACCCAAAAGCTGAAAGCTGTAAACGAGGCTTCCAGCCAGCCCCACGGGCTGAGAGAGAATCTAGGAGATGTGGATTTCTACACACATGTACCTAATTGGGGTTCAATGAGTTTAATGGAAAATAATTTAAGGGGTGGGAAGTCAGGCTACAAGGAAAATTCATGTTGCTCAATTGTAATATCAGTAAGGATCCAGAAAGAGCCTGGCTTATTACTAAACTATTTCTGCCAGAAAGTAATTGAATGTCTGGGGTTGAGTAAGTCAGTCACTTGTGGAGTGAGTGAGGAGGGCATCGCTGTGGTCACAGGAAAACCAATGAACTCAGCTCGGTTCAGTGTTAGTAAGTGGCAGAGGCATGAGTTGCCTTGACATGACAGGGATCATTAAAAAAAATCACTGTTCCAGGCATTCGATGGATCTCAATAAAGGCATGTTGCTTTATTGTCTCCTGGGGAAAGCAGGTATATTAGAAAATCGGAAGTGTTCTAAGGGAGATATTTATAGGGGACTAGGGTTAAATCAGCCTAAAAAATAAGAGGTCTCTTTTGTGCATTTCCAAGTCCTTCATCTCATTAGATGCCTTGGAGAACCCCGAGAAGTTGAAAGTATTGCCTTATTTCACAGATGCAGTAACACTGTAGTAATAATAGGCTCAGAGAAGTGAAGGCACAGCGGCCAGCCCCTCCACTCCACTTGGAAGGTATCAGACACAACCAAGGCATCTTTGCAATTGCAGTCCTCATGGCTGAGACCTCAGCCTTGCCCACTGCAAAAGTCCAAATGTTTCTAAGCGGGTCTGATAAACAGCAACATGGCCTCTGGGTGCAGCCAGGAATCTGGACACAAGGGACAGAGGGACTGAGGGACAGGAATCCAGTAGGGCAAGCTTGGCTCAAATCCTATGTTTCAGAGCAAGGGGCAGAAGTGATTCCTAGTGAAGC
>NW_011889032.1:1361676-1366080 GCF_000151845.1 Pteropus vampyrus | reverse complement strand
CACCCCGGTTAAGCCCATCCACCACGTTTCACAGGAAATTTGAGGTCCGGATCAGAATAGGAGTGACTTGGCTAAATCCCCACAGCAAATCAAAGACAGAAGTCATTTAGATTCCTGGTATTCACTCTCTAACTGTAGGGTGCACACAGCACTTCTCAGCCACAAGCCATACACCTCTCAAACTGAAATCCTCTTCCTTGAACGTTTCCATGCTAGTTACAGAGGAACTGGAGACTACTGCCCTCTGAAACAATCTAACCCAAAAGCTGAAAGCTGTAAACGAGGCTTCCAGCCAGCCCCACGGGCTGAGAGAGAATCTAGGAGATGTGGATTTCTACACACATGTACCTAATTGGGGTTCAATGAGTTTAATGGAAAATAATTTAAGGGGTGGGAAGTCAGGCTACAAGGAAAATTCATGTTGCTCAATTGTAATATCAGTAAGGATCCAGAAAGAGCCTGGCTTATTACTAAACTATTTCTGCCAGAAAGTAATTGAATGTCTGGGGTTGAGTAAGTCAGTCACTTGTGGAGTGAGTGAGGAGGGCATCGCTGTGGTCACAGGAAAACCAATGAACTCAGCTCGGTTCAGTGTTAGTAAGTGGCAGAGGCATGAGTTGCCTTGACATGACAGGGATCATTAAAAAAAATCACTGTTCCAGGCATTCGATGGATCTCAATAAAGGCATGTTGCTTTATTGTCTCCTGGGGAAAGCAGGTATATTAGAAAATCGGAAGTGTTCTAAGGGAGATATTTATAGGGGACTAGGGTTAAATCAGCCTAAAAAATAAGAGGTCTCTTTTGTGCATTTCCAAGTCCTTCATCTCATTAGATGCCTTGGAGAACCCCGAGAAGTTGAAAGTATTGCCTTATTTCACAGATGCAGTAACACTGTAGTAATAATAGGCTCAGAGAAGTGAAGGCACAGCGGCCAGCCCCTCCACTCCACTTGGAAGGTATCAGACACAACCAAGGCATCTTTGCAATTGCAGTCCTCATGGCTGAGACCTCAGCCTTGCCCACTGCAAAAGTCCAAATGTTTCTAAGCGGGTCTGATAAACAGCAACATGGCCTCTGGGTGCAGCCAGGAATCTGGACACAAGGGACAGAGGGACTGAGGGACAGGAATCCAGTAGGGCAAGCTTGGCTCAAATCCTATGTTTCAGAGCAAGGGGCAGAAGTGATTCCTAGTGAAGCGTGATGATCAGCTCTGGTCTCTAACCTCAGCCCAGTACACAGACTAGTGTAAGGGCCCAGAGAAGAGAGGGAAGCAAGTAAAAGTTGATGGGGGCTCCACATAGACTTCTGTGATACACTGGGGCCTGAGCGGCAGTACCACAAGACCCGCCAACCACCGGGCGGTAAGAGAGGAAGGAGTGTGTGTGTCCCCAACTCTGCCACTTGGAGAGATTCAGGATCTCCATGGAGATACAAAGATCAGGTCTTCAGGTCCGCACAAGACGTGAAACTTGGTAAGATAGCGATACCCACCACTCCACAGGGAGCACACAGGGGACAAATTTGATAAACCCATCTGAAGACAGCCCCTGAGGTAGGCATGAACACTTGGCTGCAGAGGAAATTATAAGAACTGAAGTCTTGTGAAGCCAATGGGAGAGAGAGGCAGTAAAATGTGGGATTTATTTATTTGACTATGAATAGGGGCCCCATTGAAACCCACAGACTGCTGAGGCCTGGGTGGAGTGAGTGCAAGAGTTTGATGAGAAAGGAGGACAACCAACCATGTGCTTTAAAAATCCAATTCACATTTACTGAGAGTACCAACTATGTACTAGGCTTTGGGGTTACAGAGAGAAAGAATGTAATCACCATCTATTGGAAGCCAGTGAGAAAACCAAGATTGCAGTTCAGTGTAGTAAGAATAGTAATGATTGTGATAATCCCTGAACCGATTGGTTTGGCCAGCAGTGGGAGTGAGATCACAACTGATCCAATCAGGGTGAGTCTCAGAGCTTTTTGCTGGAACGAGAGCCTGTTCTCTTGTTCTGGGTGACGGAGTGTGGATAAGAGGCATGGAGCTCTGGGGCCATGTTGTTGCCAGATAAGAAACTGTTCTAAGACTGAGAAAAGCAACAGAAGAAGGAAGAACTGCAGGAGGAGAGAACTGGAGCTGAGTCCTAGTGATAGAGTAACCCCCTGGATCAAACTGTGCCTGAAGCCCACATTCCTGCTTAGCTCTCCATTTATATAAACCAACATTCTTTCTTTAGTGCTTAAGGCAGTTTGAGTTGGGTTTGCTACCACTTGCATCTTTTAACACAACAAAGAGATGGTGGAAGGTTCGGGTCCTCAAGGAATGCCTTGGACACTAGGTTCAGGAATTATAACTCTTACTTCAAACTTGTGGGGGGAATTCAAAATGAAAATGGATGATTAGATTCTTATATCCTAAATACCTTGCAGACCCCAGAGTGGAGGCTAGATTGGAATAAGGCAATAATGAAAGCAAGGGGGCAGTTAAGTTGACAGAGTGAAAGTTGTTACAATTGTCCAGGTGATAAGTGGTGACAGCTAAGACAGGATATGAATTTTAAGGGGACATAAACATTCAGTCTGTAACACACACCCTGTAGTGTACCTCCACAAAATAAATACGTTGAGTATCTTTTGTGGGTATCTTCAGTAGTAAACTTCCTCTGAGCTTCCAGACCAGGTCCTTGAATGATCTAAGTCACTCCTGCTTCAGGGTCGTCCATGAAGTCAGTGAAAAATGCAGACTCTCAGGCCCTACCCCAGACATTCTAAGTTAGGGTCTCTGGGACTGGGCCTAAAAAATCTTCATTTTAAACCAGGTCTTTTCTCCTCCACCTGCCTGCCCGGAGGATTCTAATAGCTTCAAAATCTTGAGAATCGCTGCGAGAGGTTTCTGCATCCTCTGGAGATTTTTGGAACCTGCTATTTCTCCTAAAAGCCGATGTTTCTATAATGACATGAGAACTAAAGCTGTGTGATATAACAAAGCCTGAGCAGGGTGTGGGATGTACTTGTCTTTTTCTTTTTTTTTCTGGCTTTATTGAGGTATAATTGACAAGTAAAATTATAAGATATCTAAAGTGTATATCACGATGATTTGACATGCGTATACATTGTGAAAGATTCCTCCCACCTAGTAAATGAACACATCCATCACCTCATGTATATATAGATATCTATATATTGTGAGAACACTTAAGTTCTACTCTCTTAGCAAATGTCAATTATGCAATACAGTGTTATCAACTCTAGTCACCATGTTATACATTAGATCCTCAGACCTTATTCATGTTATAGCTGAAAATTTGTACCCCTTTACCAACCTCACCCTATTTCCCACACCACCTCCAGCTCCTGGTAACTACTTTTTTACTCTCTGTTTCTATGAATTTGACTTTTTAAAAATTCCACATATAAGTGATACCATGCAGTACTTCTCTGTCTCTGTCAGGTTTATTTCACTTAGCATAATGCCCTCAAGGTCCATCTATATTGTTGCTAATGGCATGATATCCTTCTTTCTTATGGCTGAATAATTCCACTTTGTATCATCACATCTTTATCCATTCATCCACCGATGGATGTTTAGGTTGTTTCCATATCTTGGCCATTGAGAATAATGCTGCAATGAACATGGGAGTGCAGATATCTCTTTATGATCCTATTTTCATTTCTGAAATGTGCCTCCTGACAGCAGCAGCATTTGGAGCACGGATTTAATGAGCTACTACTTCAGTTAGTGGAGGAATGTAGAGGAAAAAGGAATATAATCCAATTAGACCAGGATTTTTTTAAATTGTGTTTCCGTTTGAAAACGGAGGGAGAGAGACATTGCTTCGCTGAAAACCAGAGGCCATTTTAAATCAAATACATGACTTCCAGTGTCTTCATGTTTGGTGACAACTTACTGTTTTCTGCTGAAGTTGATGCTGCCTGTTTGTGAAATAAGGTTGATATAACTTCTGGAAGGAACTCTTTAATATTTTAATGTTGATATTAATTATCATTATTAATAATTCAGGGTTAACATTTTAATATCTCAAGTGCTACACTTTTCAACTATTTGGCACCCGTTTTCCTTTTTAAAATTTTATACTAACAGTGTTACATAAATGCTCAACTCAGATTTTAGCATCCCTTGTTCTTAAATATTTGTGGTTCTGTCAATTCTTGCCAAAGAGCAGATGTGTAGGATATGTAACCTTTATATTTTGTTATTCGAACTATGGAAAATGTCACATTTCGTGATGTCATCTATTTAACCGGGAAGGACCAAGCAAGAGCCAAGACCAATTATTTACCATCATCATTCCGTTTATGGAGCATTTGCTATGTATGTGCCAGGCACCGACCCAAGCATTGTACATCGTCATGGCCTTTGGTACTCTCAGCCACTCCATGGCATGTGT
>NW_011889032.1:1336396-1360091 GCF_000151845.1 Pteropus vampyrus | reverse complement strand
AAAAAAAAAAAAAACCCAGCCACCATCTGTTCTTCCATTTGTTCCTAGCCCCAGCCCAAGGATCTCATTGAAGTATCTGCCTGACAAAACCAAGGCTTTTTCTACAGGGTAATTCACCTATTGAGAAACTATTTCCTCCATATTGTTATTTCCTCCATGTTGTTATTGCTGTGTTCTAGAAATACACAAGGTATGCTCTTGTGCTGGCCTCTCATCTTTGCAGCCACTCTCACAAGCAAGAGGACAAATCTTTCTTTCTTAAGGGACACCTGAGCCATGCTAAACTCCAACTCCCGCCCTGGGGGAATTTGGAGGAAAGAAATCACAGTGATGTCTGAATGTTGTAGACTTACCTTCTGAGGGATGTAAGCATAAGTATCAAGGGGTGATGCTTTTGGAACCTATTTCTCTAAAACCTCACCTGGTGAAAAATGACTCTTATATTCCAGAACCTGATATCAGAGTTCCAAAAATGCCATTTGTGTATGTAAATCTATGGACATGAATATTGCTGTATTTCTGATGAAATGCTGTTACATTTATGATCAGCCTGCCAAGGAAGCTCTACTGTACTTCTTTTCTAATAGCAGTTAGAGAGAAGATAAAATCATTCTTGAGAATATCAGAAATCGCGGCATGGAGCAGGCATAAATATGAAGCAGAGTGAGATGTCGAGAAATCATATTGTTTGACACCCAAGGACTATTCTAACTTTCTGGAAAAGAATCACAAAGAACCCAAATTCTCGCTTAGAAAATGATGGCATACATTACATGGTTAAATTGTTATGATGATAATCAGTGAGAATTCTGAGTAATTAATACATGAGTTTTACAGCCACAATGACAAGAAACCATCCTTTCCTCCCTCCCAGCTTCTCCCCCCGTCCCCTAAAAGATCTTCCCTGATTGATTTTTATAAGCATTTTAAACTATCTTAGGGCTCAAAATGCTTTGAAATTAGACAAGGTCCTCCAGTTTAGACACATCTGTATTTATCCTTTAAATGGTTCGTGAACAAAGAATCTTCTATTGATGCTCACCGTGTGCCAGGCATTGTGATCTATGCTAAGAGAATAAAGGTGGATGAGATATAGGCACTTTCATCTTATAATAAGAAGTAGAAATATAGTTTTCTTTTCTTGTCATGTCTTTGCCTGGCTTTGGTATCTGGGTAACGCTGGCCTCAGATGAATTAGGAAGTGTTCCCTCCTCCTCTATTTGTTAGAAGAGTTTGGGTAGGAATGGCGTTAATTCTTCTTTAAATGTTTGTAGAATTCACCAGTGAAGTCATCTGGTCCCTTTCTTTGTTGAAAACTTGTTGATTACTGATTCCATCTCTTACCTTGTTATGGGTCTATTTAGATATTCTATTTTGTCTTGAGTCAGTTTTGGTAGTCTGTGTGTTTTTAGGAATTTGTCTATTTCATATAGCTTATCTTATTGGTTGACTTATGATTGTTCATAGTAAAAGGTAGGTGTATAAACCCTTCCTAGCAATGAAAAATAAAATACTAAAATAAAGCTTGACAATAGTTTAACAGAAGCATGAAAGAGGGAAGGGTTAGTTTGGGTTCGAAGGTGGGGAGGTGAAATTCACAAGAGAAATGACCCTTAAACTAACTGGGTGCTACAGGATGAGTAGGAGTTGATTAGGTGAAGATACGTAGGAAGGGCATTCCGGGTAAGGAAACAATCTGAGCCAAGGCATAGAAAGAATAAAAATTCATACATGCTCTGAGATCATGAGGTGGGGAAAGTAGAGAGGGGATTCTGTGGATCAGCAAAATGTAACATTAGGACAAGATTGTGAAAAGTGTTAATACCTTGCTAAGGATTTTCAATTTTGTTTCTTGATTGATGAGAAGCTATCAACAATTTTTAAGTGGGACTTTAAGATTTTCTAGAAAGATTGTTTTGGTGGCTGTAACTGGAAGGGAAGGACTGGTGTCAGGGGAACTAGACTGTTGCTATCCTCCATCATGAAAAATGCTACCAGAGGAATGGGAAAAGATAGAAAGGAAAAGGAGGCTGGATCCATAAGACTCTGCGTTGGGGAATCAATAGGGCAGAGAGACAATTAGCAACGAGGAAGAGAGCGGGAGAGCCCTCGACAATGAGGTCAAGGCTTCAAGCTGGGATTGCGCCAGTCCTCTAGGAGGACAATGAGCAAATTCACTCTTGGACTCTTAGGACATTATGTTTGTGTATCTATAGAAGAAAGTTATAGACATGGCTAAGTTTGTGCTGTCACGTTAATTATAAAAGCTTACAGGGGGGAAAAAAATCCCAAAGAGAATAAAGATTTTCTGAAAAGCATTCTTGTCTAAATGAAGCTGCATGCAAATGGAAAAACCTTGACATTTAATTGATTTCAGTAATCGTGATGACACTGTTTTCATTCAGGCTGTGCTTTGGGGCTTTGAAACCATGGGAAATTGACAGACAGATCCTTGTTAGGAGAAACAAAAATGATTCCAAGGTGCAAGGTTGAATATTTTTCTTTTTACTTTTCACAGGGAAAAGAAATACTCCATCATTTATAATAATCTGAATGACATCTGGCATTATTTCTTTCCTTTTGTAGCTATAATCTAAGATTTTTCAGGTAAAGAAGCAGTCTGAGAAAAGTAAGTGACACATTACAAAATACTAATATCTGAAATATCTTGTTCTGTAGATTTGGCTTGGAAACCATGTAAATTTCTTTTAAAATTATAAAAAGTCAAAATGAAAATGAAAATCATTCTTTAAAATCAGAAGCAAAATGAAACAATGAAACTAACTGTGGTTGAGTTGGTGACTTATCTACACATAAGTGACTTTAAAACTCAGCAGTGTAGAGGGAAATACCTCAAAGACAAAAAAGAACTAACACAAAACAAACAAGAAAAACAGAAAAACTTAAACATTCTCATTAACCGTACTATTAGTAATAATACCATTGATGTTATTATTTCAAAACTATATTCTTATATTAATATTGCTAGGAAAAATGATTTTCAGGTCAAGAGAAAAGATATAACAATACCAAACCAACCAAGTGAATATGGCCTTGTAATCCTAAATTTGAACTGAAAAAGTATATTTTCTTCTTAAATTTTCTTGTACTTCTCAGCTTTGGTCACTGTAAATACCTAGAAACAATGACCAACCCAAGAGTAATAACCCAGATCGTGATCTCTAAGAACAATTTCCTGGTGAAAGGAACCAGTGCTCCTTGGAGAAATAGCTAATCCCAGAACTGGGACGAGAACTGTATAAGATGATTGTAGGACACCTTGTTACATCAGAAAGCAAAGAAGCCATCAGAGACTATGGTGGTAGTGTCTAAAGGACTCAGGCACCAACCCACTGGCTCCCACTGAATAATGGTGGGACTCCTTGAGAATCTAAAAGAATACTTACTGCAATACATTGATACACCTAATATTTTAAAGTCTATAATAAGTTCATGATGATACTAAAAACAATACAAAACAAACAAACAAACTGCCCAAAAACTCATTAACTCCCTTCGGAGGATGTTAAAAAAAATCATAATTCTGAAAATTGGTAAATAAAAGAATCAAGCAGTTATCTTTCCTTTCCTGTGGGAACTGCATCTTAGTTCAAGTAGTCAATGAAGAAAAGCTTTCTCTATAAAAGTAGTCATAATAAATGAAGAAGGAGTAATAGAATTAGAATAGCACCATTTTGCAAATACCCAAGTCAGTAAATGGATCTGTGCAATGTCCATCATTGGCTGCTAACATCCCCCCTCACCGCCCCCGAAAGACACCACATACTTTCTGATGGAATAATTCAACTACCTAGGAAATATTCTTGCCCCAAATTCTAACCTGAGTCAGATCAAAACTCTAAATCTAATGACTAATTTACAGAAAATACAAAAGATAGAGGAACGTATTAAAAGATGCCACATGGATACGATCCACAAAATCCAGATTGTGAGAAACTACAGAGCTAATGATCCAGGTTTTTCAATAAACAAATTGCAAGGAAAATAGAGAGAGAGAAGCTACAGATAAAGGAAACTAAAGAGACATATCGACCAAATGCAAATATGCGGACCTTGTTTAAATCCTAACTCAATCAAACAAGCTGTACAAAAATTTAGAAATTAGACAACCAGGGAAATTTAAACATTAACTGAGTTTTTGATAACATTGATGAGTATTATCAATAACAATGATAATATTGTTAAGTTTTTAGGAGTAATAATGATATTGTGGTTATATTTTTTAAAAAAGAGAGAGAATCCCTACCTGTTAGAGATGTATACTAAAAATATACGTGGATGGAATGACATAATGTCTGGAATTTGGTCCAAATAATACAGTCTGGGGGAGAGAAGTAGGTAGGTATCAATGAAATAAGAATGACCATGAATGATGGTTGTCGAATCTCCATGATAGATATATGGGAGTATTACTTTTTCTGCTTTTATATTTGAAATTTTCCATAATGAAACACTTAGGAATAAGAAACATCAGCATGGTGGTTCTCATTTAGTGATGTGTCCTAGGACAGATATATCAGGATTCCCCTTTAAATTTTAGACACCAAACCTGCATGAGCCATTTCAAACACATCAGTGGTGAACTTTTTCTAAGAAATCAGGACTCAGACATGGACCTAATTTGAATGGAGCCATTCTTCTCTGAATAGAAGCTGACAGAGATTTGCACTTGAAACTGCTCCATCCAATTGTCTCTAGACCTCTTCTCTTGAACGTCTCACAGATATCTACCTATAACTCAACCTATCTAAAACTGAGTTCACCATCTCCCTCTCAAAGAGACAGACACATCAATTCCTCCTCTGGTGTCCCTTAAGAAAATGATACCACCAGTCACCCAGTTTCCTGAGCAGAAATCTGGAGTCAACTTTATTTCTTTTTTTTCTTAGCCTCTCCATCCCCCCACCATGACCCAGACCTGTTGATTTTACCTCCCAATCCCTTTCACCCAGTTCAGGTCATCATCACATTTTTCCTGGACTCTTACGATAGGCTTCTTACCGGCCCCTCGTAGCTTAAAACTTTTCTGTGGATCACTGTGATTTCAGAACAAAACTCAAACTCCTTACCATGGCATCTCCTGCACATGACACATCTGGCATGTAATAGATGCTCAATAAACAGTTGCTGTTAGACTAGGTGGGATCTTAGGGATCCCCGAGAAGTCTTCTTATCCAAAAGTATCTCTCTTACTAAACTGACAGCATCTCTATACTCATCATTAGTTATTCGTTTCTGACCCCAGGCCTTAGTTCCAGGTGTCCACTTTAAAAATAGTTGTAATACAGGAAAAGAAAAAAAAAAAAAGACCATGGAAACCCCATATATATGCTTGGGTCTGAAGGCTGCTACCGACCAGCTGTGTGATTTAATTAAGCTTTTTTTTTGTTCCCTTTGTAAATTGGGGACAATAAAATAATTTTAGAAGGGGATTGTGATATGTAGAGATTATTTTTGTGTCTGCTTTGTTTAACACGTAATGGCTACTCTGAATAGCTACAGTTTAGATGGTAATAGCTATGAAGAAAAATAATAAGTAAAATAAATGAGAAACAGAGGTATTAATAAAGAACCAAAACACTGTGACGGAAATTCTTGAGCCTCCCAAGGCATAAATTTTGTATGTAAGATCAATTTTTTTTCCACTATGGTAGTCTACCGCTTACTTATATGAATGGCCCCAAATACTTCTGTAATAATCCCCTTGTGGTCAGCTATGGTTGTGATAACACTGCACAGCTACCCCTAAATCTCAGTGGTTTACAACAGACAACATTTATTTCTCTCTTTCCCATGGATCTGGGTATCAGCCAGGGTTCACTGGGCTTGGATTCAGGGCAGTTGCATGTGTCTCTCACGCTGGGGCCAGGATGAAGGAGCAGTGGCTACCTGGAGCGAGGCCAAGTCATAGCATACAAGTATATTTAAAGCCTCAGCTTGCGTCACCTTTCCTCACAGGCCATCGGCCAAAGCAAATCACAGGGTAATGCCTCAAGTCAATGAAGTTGGGAGTCTACTCTGCCTACACTAAAGCTATTGCAAGAGCAGGAAGGAAGGAAGACTTGCAAAGAAATAATCCTGTCTACCACTCCACCATAGCTTGCATGTCCATACATTTATCTCAACGATTATTAAAATTATTTTGTATTTTCAGCACGCACAACCTATCGGAGGTAATAATTCTCTTATTATTGGTTAAGAAAATAGAATTTCCCTGATTTATTTTTCCTACTGAAGAACAGAGATTCATTACTTCTGGCACATTTATCATACTAATGTAAGACATTATTAATGTGAATAATGGGAAACTGGGTGGTATATTAGAACTGCCTGTACTATCCTTACAATACATCTATCAATATAAATCTGTTCTCAGATATAAAGTTTATTTAAAAAATAATAGAACCTAATTTGAAAAGATATATGCATGCTTATGTTCATGGCAGCATTACTAGTAATAACCAAGATGTGGAAGCAACCTAGATGTCCATCAGTAGATGGGTGGATAAAGAATATCTGGTACATATATGTTTGTGTGTGTATATGTATATAATATTCTATATTCTATATTATTCAGCAATAAACAAGAATGAAATCTTGCCATTTGTGACAATGTGGATGGACCTAGAGGGCATTATGCTAAGTGAAGTAAGTCACACAGAGAAAGACAAATAGTGTATGATTTCATTTATACGTGGAATCTAAAGTAACAAAACAAATGTGCAAATAAAAACAAAATAGAAGCAGATCTGTAGATACAGAGAACAAGCTACTGGTTGCCAAAGGGGAAGGGGGTAGGGATGTGGATTAAAAAAGAAAATTTAGCTAATGAAAAACCAAGCCATAAAAAAAAATTTTCATTAAAAAAAAAAAAATAGAACCAGGGTCATCCCTTGAGGATAAAAGAGGAAGTTTAAGCATAGATTTTTGTCACATTGCCTCACATTTATTAGTTGTATGACCCTGGGGAAGTCACTTAATTTCCCAGCATTTCAACTTCCTCATCTATGAAATGTAATTACCATGGTTTCTTTCTCATGGGTTGGGGAAAAAATGTAAAGGAGATGACATACCAAAGCCATGGGACATACAGCAAACCCTCAATTATAATGATTGTCATTGTTATTTATTAAATGATTTATATCATTATGTATGTCCAAACTATTCTCAATGGATTCAGCATTAACACTTTTACAATCAAATCAAAAACTTTTAAATCAGAAAGTACAAAACGATATTAAAATAGATGATCTTCAGACACCTAGTTCTAAAATTTCGAGTATATGAGGTCCAGTATGAATTCCTAACTTAAAGTGTTTATAGTAGTCTTTACATATAAATATCTGTTTATCTTGATAACCAAAGAGAGTATCATTATTCGGAGACTTTAGGCAAAAGGATGATAAATAGTCTGTAAAAGAAATACAGACCTTCCTACACATGACCAAACCCCTCGTGCGAGCCCATCTCTCTTAACAGGTTCTGGAAGACTCTGTATGACCTGGCCCCTGCCCACTTCTCTGACCTTTATCGACTGCACTTCCATCCATTCTCCTCGGCTCACTAAACTTTAAATTCTCAGAGCTTGTTCCTACCCCAGGACCTTTGCACTTGCGATTCCCTTTGCCTAGAGTGCTCTTCTCTTGGCTTCTCCTCCTCTTAGCATCTATGCAGATCTCATTTCCTCTTCAGAGAGACCTTCCCTGACTACCCAGCTAAAGGGAGTCTCCCTCTCTGGCAGTCTTTCCAAATCCCCGCTTACAATCTAACGGTATCTGGTTCATTTATATACCTGCTATGTCCATCTCCTGTTAGAATAAAAGTTCTTTGAGAGCAGAGCCCTTGCCCATCCCAACGTCTCCAGTACCTGGTACGGTACCTTACACAGGCTGGCAAATTAGTCAGAAACTTAGAAACCAAATGGAGGCAGCGGTGTCTTTTGGAGACAGGTGGGGAAAGAAAGGGACTTTTGATATCAGGGTGGGGGATTAGAAGAGGACAAGGTGAAAGGGAGCAGGGGCCGGATGCTGCTTGGGAATTGTTACTTGAGTTTATTCATAGAATATTTCTAAAAGGAACGTGAGTGTGAGTGTGTGTGTGTGTGTGTGTGTTAGAGAGAGAGAGAAATGGAGAGATGAAAGAAAAGAAGCATCTTTATTCAAAAAAAAATAATAGAACGAATGACATGGACGCTTCATCATACACATCACAACTTCTGCTTGGTATTTCGGGGTCTATGCTCTCTCAGAGTCTTTATGAGCCATAGGAACATCTCTTCCACGTTGCAATCTGAGAGGATCCACTTGAAGGAACAAAAGGACAGTCGGGCCAATGCAGTTTAGTATTATCATTTTTTTCCACTTCCCTTGTTATGAGCTGGGAATAAAGATAGTTCCCTTAATTTCAGAAGAAATGAAAATAATTTTGGGGGAGCTGTTGGGTAACTTCCCCTCCCCTTCTCACTGCGGCCAGCTCAGATCCACATGCCCTGATTTTGGGGGGACCCTTCTCAATCAAAATGTCTTATTGAATGTAAATCTCGAAGCAGAAATTCGAAAGAATGACACTCAAGGCAGCTGTATCTTTTTCTTTTGAAGTGAAACCAGAACGTACTGTCAAAACCTACCTTTCTCTTCCTCATTTTTCTCTTTTCCTGGCAGAGAAGGAAAAATGGAGGTGCTTCTTTTAGGACTTAATTCTCAGAAAGATAATGTCATATTGAGACATAGCCTCAGAAAACTGCTCTGGAAATTGGTGTGCACAGAGCCTGTTCTTGCAGTGAGAATGTTGAAATGGAGTTGAAATGGCAGTGGTTGGATGGCAAGAGAGACCAGAATTTTCTTTTCCTTTTATTTTTTTCAATGTTCATTTTTTGAACATTTTCTTATTGTTGCTAATGAACCAGCCTCTACAAATTTGGTTCCTGGGGCCGCCATGTGGCTATTGTTTAGAGTGCCCCCTCTTGTCTATCATCTCAGGCCTACTCATCCATCTTTTTCTGGTTCATTTTGTTGACCTGATCCGTGTTGTCACTATTTCAGGGAGTTCTCAAGTTCTGGATCCTGGATGGAAAAAGAAGTAATTATTCACATTTCATTGAGGAGCCGTGGCCCAGAAGCAGTAAATATTTACTTGACAAGTGATTTATTACCTTTTGTGCCACGATTAAAGTTTAACCTTCATTGAACAACTGCTCTATCTATAGAGATAAAAATAAATACTTGGGGACTTGTGTGACAGTCTTTTCACTGGTCTCCCTATTGTCTGGCTCTCCACTAGTCCATTCTCTTCACTTTCGTTTTGAGTTGAAAACAAAAATATCGTTATGCCACATGCCTGTGTAATGCATTCAATGGCTCCCTAGTGTCCTCAGGATACAGCCCATGCTCCTCATCCAGCTTTAAGGTCCTGCAGGGTCAGCCTCTTCATTGACAGCTCCAACTCTGTGTCTTTCAGGCCAGGGGACCCAGAGCCTGGGTGTATCACTGAGGGGCCACTAACAGAAACAGAATCGCATGGTAATGTGGACTAAGGACTCTGTTATATGAATCAGAACATGCACATTTGTGGAAGAATCTGAGGAAAGAAAGGTCCATGAAGGGGAGCTGATGAGGAAGAGAATTCATTAACAAATGCTGGTACAAGTGCTGGTAAATGAGCCTGAGCTTATAGGGAAATCTGGAAGCTTAGTGTGCCCAGCTGATACGGGGGCCCATGAAAGGGGCTGGTATAGAAGTCTGTAGAAGTTTATGGCTGCTGCCTGTTTGAATTCATGGGTAAGTATCTAGTGGTGGGCTTGACATCACTGTTGGCCAGCAGGACCAGGGAGACATGGATACGGTGCTGAGAGGAACGAGGACAAACTAGGAGCTGCCAGCAGCTCTTTGTCTGTCTGCCTCTCTCTGCTTCTTGCCAAGGATGACCTTCCCTGGTCCCACACAGCGTCACTTTTAGGCAACTTGAACCCAGAACCGTACAGAGAGACGCAGTCTGGGAAATGTAGTTCCCAGCGTAACCAATTTGCCATCAGAATCATCCAGCAGAGTGGGGTGGGGTGAAGAATAAGAAAGACACGGTCCATTTACCCAAGGAACGGGGCGAAAGAGCAGAGAGGTCTCGGGAGAATGTCTGGGCAGTTTTGCTGTGTGATGGGTGATGTAATTCCCTTCTCCATATCTCACCCACATCTTTAGTGAGATCCACACCCCTTGGCCATATGTTCAAGTTGGCTTTGCTTCTTTCCTTTCCTTTCCTCCCTCCCTCCCTCCTTTTCATCTTTCTTCCTTATAGTTGTCTTGAATCTGGTCTGAAGTTGGCCTGGAAACAGCAAAGTCTGCAGAGGTGGTCCGAGCACATATAGTTTTCATTTTATTCAAAGGGGACATGAATTTCCAACGTTGAGAAATCACAGCTAGCTCGACTGTCTCCTTTTATGTTAGCTTTAAATCTTGAATTTTAAAGTTACAAAAGCAACACCTCCTTATTGGAAATCAAGCAACACAGAAGCTTAAAAAAGAAAAAAGTAAAGATTATGTCTCCCCTTCTTTCTCCAACCCCTACTTTCTTCTTGTTTCATCATCGAAAATGTGAAAGCCCGTAGAGGTTAAGTGCTTTGCCCCAGATCACACAGCACTCATTTTGGCCTTATAAAGGAGCTTCTTGTGAGTGACCCATCTCTTAAAAGGCCATGCTCGCAAAGCCTGTTCTCTTAAGTGCTGATTGTCCACCCAAGAGATCTGAGAGCCTCTCTACCTAAAACAATTTGAATTGATCATTGTGGTTGCAATTTTCCATTTCTGCATTAAAGTGGGCAGAGTGAGGGTGATTATCGGGCACTGCAGGTTTCCCTTGAGGTGGTTGTATCTTGGTGGGAGCAACCATGAATCAGGGACTGGCCTCTGTTTTAGGGACTCAACTTTAGAGTTCACTTTAGTAAAGTCGATTTATTAATTTACCTTGGTGGTGACCAGAATGCTTGTGGATACATTACCTGGCTGAGGGACTTTCAAAGTCTTTGATTATGGCGCATAGTAAGAAGTACATTTTATAAAGGAGCCCAGTAGACAAGCCCTCCCCCCACCCCCACACAAACACATACATGCTCATACCTCTGGAACAAACCTTTCACAAAGCAAGGCTTAAAACAGACTGTGTGGCTCATTCTCTGATTTTTGTTCTGTTCTATTTTACTTTATTATTTGAAAACGTTGCTTGCATCCATCTAAATGTATTTCGTGACCTACCAGTTGGCCTTGAGTGGAAGCTTACAAATGCTGATCTAGGGGATTTCTTCTTGTAATCAAGGAATCTCAAAAGGACACTAAATTAATCATCAGAACATACCTTGTCATACCTTGAATCGGAGTTGAGACCATCTGCACATTTTGAGGCCAAGCTCAGCAAGACTGCCAGAGGTCTGCCTGGGTTACTTCTGCTCCACCATGGAGCTTACTTCTCTAGTGACCGTAATGCTCATGTTTGCCAGCGAGTGATAACCGCTCCTATTTGCGGAGTGCTTACAGTGTGCTAAGTGATGGGGAGTAAAAATAAATAAATAAAAGAGGTGTAATAATATGGTAGAAATGATTAGATAAATGTAAGTGAAGGAAAGCAGTCCTCTGCCAACAGTCCTGCCCAGGGAGAAGAATATTGGAAACTGAATTGTTTTAACACCTGCTGGCATCAGTGAGACATGGAAGGGAGAACATCTGCTACTGACATCATTGTGGTCACAGAGCATGATACGGTTTGCAGCAATAGGGTTTATACTAAGAAGCGAAAAAACAGCAAGAAGGGCTGCTCGGGTTCTAAATTTGAGGGCTCGGGGCACCAAATCTCCCAAGTATTATCATCAAAAGATAATGAGAAGAAGCAGACACATAGACCTCAGAGGGTCCCAAGTGGAATGTTGTGGGCAGAATCCTCCACAGTGGGAAGAGAGATAGCTGAAGAGAGGGATTTTATTTTGTTTTGCATTTGAGAACTCCAGGCAGGATGTGGGCTGCACATCTCCATCTGCCTCTGATCAAGTTCATGTAGATAGTTAATCACGTGATTGCATGCCCGTGTTGCTTCATTGGTCAACATCAGTGTATGGAAGAAACCTTGAGCTAAGGAAAGATAGATGTCCTCTTTCCTGATGCTCAGGATGGGACAATCAAGGCAGTCTCTGTCCTCTAACTGAGAAGAGTTAGAGATTACCACCAAGGATAAACACCAAATACTTCATTTGTATTTACTTAGATCAAATAAATAACAACTAGATAAACATATAAAACATTTTCAGGCCCCAGGAGGCTCTCTCTCGCTCTCCCTAACCACAACCCTGACTGCTATCAGCATTGATTAGTTTTGCCTGTTTTTCAGCTGCATATAAGTGGTCTCATACCATATATATTTTTTTTGTCTGGCTTCTATAACTCAACAGCTTGTTTATATGATTTATCCATGTTATTGCTTGCCACAGTGGTTTATGCTTTTTCATTACTGTGTACTACTCCATTGAATGACCATGTGACACTGGTCTATCTATCTGATAGTTGATGGATATCTGGGTTGTTTCTATTTTGGCTATGAATAAAGCTGCTGTGAACGTTTGGGTACAAGTTTTCTAGAATATATATTCTGTTTATATATTCTGTATATATTCTTGTAGTAAAATTCCTTAGTCATACGATAAACATATATTTGGCATTAGTGGATATTTATTGCCAAACAATTTTCCAAAAATGGCTAAATTTACACTCACACCAACAGTGTATAAGAGCTCCATTTGCTTTTTATATCCTTGCCAACATTTGGTTTTGTTTGAATTTTTTTATTTTAGCCATTCTAACATATGACACTATTCTATACATCATCATATGTTACATGGATTATCTCAAATCCTCATGACAGGCCTATTATTATCCCCACTTTCTGAGTAAATAACCAGAGGCCCTGGGAAGTCAAGCCACTTGCCTAATGTTCCTTGGCCAGTATACAGTAAAGCCAAGATTCAAACTGTACCTAGTACTCTAGGTTCCTGGTTCCTGCTGGATATACTGTACTGTGATCAATTCTCACTCTGTCACCTACCAAGTCAGTGTTTAGGGGACTACTCCCCAGAGACCTCATTCCCATATGTGATTTTATTATTTCATTAAGCATCACCTCTGGGTCTGGGTGTGCTCCTTCACTTGATCCTATACTTCTCTCTGTGTTAGAACTTGTTCTTTTTTATTATTCAAAGTATACATTTTAGCCAAACCACACAATTTTTACAACATAAATAGCAAGTTTCTTGAACCAGCGACCAAGGATTTCATTCTCCTCAATGGACGAAAGATTCCAAAGTTGCAGTGGACAAACTCTAGGTGGGCCTCCTGTGATCCTGCTTCCTGGTGTTCACTCCCCTGGAGTGTGGGTAGGACTCGCCACTGACTTCGAACAAGTGCAGTATGCAAAGGGGATGGGATGTGTAAGATTATAGTGCCCCACTTTGATGAAGGAAGGGGCCATGTTGGTAAGGCCCACATGGCTAGGATCTGAGTGCAGCCTCTGATCAACAATCAGCAAGAATCCGAGGTTCTAAATCCAATAGGCCACGAGGAACTAAATGTTGGCAGTGTCCACATAACTTTGGAAGCAGACCCTTCCCCAGTCGAACCTCAGATGAGACTGCAGCTCTGGCTGACATTCAACTGCAACCTTGTGAGACCCTGAACTGGGGACCCCATTAAGCCATACTCAGACTCCCGACCCATAGGAACTTTGAGATGCTAAATATGTGGGTTTTTTTAAGCTGCTAAGTTTGTTGTCAGATTGCTTACACAGCAATAACTAACACAAAAGCCATGTCTCTGCACAGAGATGCAGAATGCAATCAAGAAATCTGATTTCAATTGGGGGTGGGGGGAACCATTTTACGAACTATATAGATGTCTAACCAATGTACTGTATACTTGAAACTAATTAAAATGAATTAAAAAAAAAAAGAAATCTGATTTGATCAACCAAGAGATCTCAGCCAATTAAAGTTTTAGTCATAGACGACACCCCACTTCCATATGGAAGAAAACTCCCTGCGGAGCTGCCTAAGGTCTATAATGCATGACCAACAGATGATGGCTTTTGAAGCTAAGCATGCCATGATGTTTAGACTGTATCCCCACAGTCTTGAGAAATCACTTTCTCTCTTGCACATTTGTTGGGTCTTAGTGTAATCAGAATAGTTCTAAGGACTCCCAAGTGGGTTGCTTCTTGTGGCAATATCTCTTGGGCAAGGGTTCAGCTGAAGGAATTTCAGCTGGGTGTCCACATGGATGGTAACTAGACTGATGGGGCAACAAAGATGGTTATTATCCTCATAATGCACATAGGGGAGAGGTCAGATGCTGTCAAATATAGCCCTAACATCCAGATCCTAGGGTGACCTTGAAGAACCTTTGTCTCCAGCCAATTAGCCCAACAAGTTACTGTCCGCTTGTGCCACCTATTTGCATAGTACACATTAGTCCCTGGCACTTCTCAGGAAGAGGCAAAAGAAACATTTCTTTTCGAGGTCTCATAGGTAAAAACACTTCGGCCTGATGTTGCTTCTCATTCTTGTTTGTTTAGAAAAATGAAACCTGGATGGACAGAGCTAAAATTTGTTTGCTTCCTCTCATTCCTATTTAAGACAGTTTATAAGGAAAGTCCTTCAGGAAAATTCACACATTCCCACATACCCTTTGCCCCCACCCATGCCTTTTTTTTTTTTTTTTTTTTTTGGTAATTTTTCTTCCAGCTTACTATGTTTTGTTTTTTTTTTTTTTGATGAGGTTAAAGGGAGGGGAAGGTCATTATTCAGAGAGCTGCCAGAGCTCTTGTTCACAAGGCCAATCAGATCATGTCATGTGTCCGCTTAACGCCATCCATGGCTCTCCAGTGCTCTCAGGACAAAAGCCTAGCTTTTAATACGGGCTCCATGGCCCTGCAGTGCCTGACTTCTGCCTTGTCTCAGACCTTACCTCACAGCCTGTCCCTTTATGCTCTGTCCATGCTACCGCTCAAGGCTTTTTCTCAGTCCATATCCTCTACCAGGAAGCCATTTTTCTTCCCTTTTCTACTCCTCCTTCAGTTCTCAGCTTAAATGTCACCTTCCCAGAGAGGCCCTCCTAGATCCACACCTGATTGGGAGGTCTCCTGTTACAGACACTCTCAGACATCTATATCTTTTTGGCACATAGCGCAATTTTAATTAAATGGTCAATTGACTGCCAATGAAGTCTCCCTGCCAGGATGTTATTCTACAAGGATGTTATTCTGGCTCCCACTGTCATCCCAGTACCTGGTACACAGTAGGGCCACAATAAATATTTGCTAAATAAATGATCGATGGAATGAAGGAATCTGTGAATGAATGAATGATTGGAGATCAACATAATTATTTAATCTGAGACCTTACTTGACCCCTGGAGAGACAAGAAAGAAAGCTCTCCTCATTGTTCCATAATTGTAACTTTAATTTTCAAGTTTATGAGGCTGGATTACGATTCCCTCTAGGGGACTGACGTCTGCTTTCAGAGAGGTCAGGTTTGGTGACGCTCTTGGACTCCATGAATGTTGTAAGGCTGGCATGGCAGGGGTGACATGGGCTGGTCACCGTGACAGGAAGGAGAGCTTCGGGACTAGAGTGGTTCCAGTCCCCCATTAATCTTTAAATGCTTCAAAATTGGCCTCAGGAATGTGAAAGGAGAGCATTCTAGACTTCAGAGTGGCCAGGATTCCAGGACTTTTTGTGGTCTCTGGCCAAATTCCATACTCAGTTTTTCCAGAAATAATTATGTGTAGTAGGGATACTGGGAGCGAGTATGTGTGTCAGCGAGTCTAGGCACAGAGTTAATCAGGCCTGACTGCACCGATGAGGACATCACCAATTCAAGTCCACTGAGCCTTTATTGTGTGCTTTCTCATCTCATTTGCAATTATTAACCACCCTCAGTTACTGAAGAGACAATTGAGATTAGTCTAAGTTGCTTAGTCTAAGATCATACAGGTGACGTTTAAAATGAGATTCACAACGCAAAGTACTAACCACTACACGATCACAGCGTACCACTTGGAAGGCGGCAGAAAATGAGATTCAAACTGAGCCTACATTAACATTCATTTTCTTTCCTCTTAACTATACCACAACACAAATTGCTCTAGCCCAATGAAATCAGCTGAATGATTCCTGAGGTTGAAACAGCTGCTGCCCCTAACACATCCCACGTACGTACACAAAGAATCCTGGTGAATGAAATGCTTGTAAGAAGGCAAAAGCCTACTGTTTTATAATCAAGCACATGGTTTAAAATTCAGACATTTCTGGGAAAGTTGACCTAGCAACACATTCACATTAAGGTGTGAATGACTGATCTTTTCATGAGAGCCACTTTTGATGAAGGAAGAAGGCACAGAAAGGAGAGGGACATTGGCGCCTGAAGGGCTAAATGCAGAGAGAGGAAGAGCAAAAAATGCAAGAAAAGAAAAAAGGGAAATGGAGGGAGCCCCAGAAAAGAATCCTTTGCAGCTTTGTATTCTTGCTTGGGGTAGCGTTTGAGCAGAGATTTGAATGGTGAGAGTCCAGGAAAAGACCTTGAACAGGAGCAGTCCAGGCAAAGGGACTGGCGAGGGTGGGGATGGGGAGTGGGAAGCCTCCAAAGTTAGAATCAATTTGGCCAGTGTGACCCGGGGCCCATGCAAGGACTTGTGAATAGCAGGAGTTAAGTTGGAAAGAGCATTTTAATGGGACCTTACAGCTTGTTGCCCTCTAGAGCATGTACCATGCTATCTTGTTTGACCCAGCAGCCCCATGGAACATTAAGAAGACAGAAATTAGGGGAACAAACTCTTGGCTCAGACTGCCTCTGTTCAAGTCCTAATAATTTAGTTATTGTACTGGCTTTGCAAGTAACTTGATATTTGTTTCCTGTTTAAAGTGAGGCCAACCATCTCCATCATGGGCATTTGGGGAATATTTAATGTGATAGTCACACAAAGTGTTTAACGTCATAGTTGGCACACAGTAAGCACTTAATACATGTTACATATTAGTATTATTTCTATTTTATACAGCCGAAGTGGCTTATTTAGAAGAGCATATCAGTATAACTCTAAATCTCCTGGGATTGATTCTCTCTTGACAGATGAGTGATTTCTTTTTAGTGCCTGCCACATTGATGGTACTCAGTAAATATTCGTTGAATGAATAAAAGCATAAATTAATATGGCGCAGATTAGGCAGAAATAGAAGGTAGAGCAGAAAAGGGTGGGCAGAGGAGTTTGAAGATAATTTGGTAGGCGGTAGAGAGCTACTGAAGGTTCTTGAGCAGGAGCAGGACAGTGTTGATGGATTAAAAGACAGAGGATTTGGAAGCAGGATGAACAGTTGGCAAGCTGTGGGCATCTTCTGGACAAAGAATGAGAGACTTGTTCTGGAGGTTCCAGGTTGGAGAGAAGGAAGGCTTTTCTTTCATAAGAGGCCTATGAATCACCCTGGGCAACTCCCCTCTATCTTGGCACACCTAGTGTGTGATGTGCTGTTCTACCTACTGCAGCCACCTTCATCCACACCTCCTGGATTGCTACCCTCAACTTCTCTAGGGTCCACCCTCATTCATGGGTTTTGTCTAAATCTCCAGCCAGCAGAGCTTTACAAAAAACAAACAAACAAACAAAAAAACAACCCACGTCTGATGTCATCGCTCTTCTCTTTAAAACCTGCTGCTGGCTTCCCACTGCTCCCAAGATCACTTCAATTCTCCTCTGTGGCTCCCAGACCCTGCATAATCTCATCCCACTGACCTCTAACTTATCTCTCCCACTTCCTCTCCTTTCTCTTGGGGCTACTCATTTGGGCCCAGCTGATCTGATTCATTTCTAATCTGGAATCCTCTCATGTGACACCTGCTCGAACGATTTGAAGGCCTGAACTAAAAGATCCAGGGTGACCTAGAGCAGGGCTTCTCAGTTTAATGTACCTGGAAATTGCGTGGACATCTCGTTACAGTGCAAATCCTGCTTCCATAGGCTGGGAGTGGGGCCTGTTTCAGCGGAGGTATCACCTGGGAGCTTGTGAGGAATGCAGAAGCGCAGGCCCCGCCCCGGACCTCTGAGTCTGAATCTGAATCTGTACATTGGCAATTTATGCAAATAACTGGGAGTGCTGGTTGAGAGCAGTGGTCCCCAACCTTTTTGGCACCAGGGGCCGGTGCACTTAAGAGAATCTAATGTCTGATGATCTGAGGTGGAGCTGAGGTGGTGATGCTAGCACTGGGGAGAGCTGCAAATACAGATGAAGCTTCACTCCCTCGCCTGCTGCTCACCTCTTGCTGTGCAGCTCCGTTCCCAACAGGCCACAGACTGGTACCTGAGAGCACCTCTTAGAGGCATCTGATCACCTTTCTGGTGGCTCCCAGAGACCTCTTGATTCAGGGTTACACTAGGCCTGGGCCAGGCACCATGATTTTGTTACTCTGTCTGGCCTTTGGAGTCTATACCCATGAGCCCTGACAGAATAAGTCCAGTTCAGAAGCTATTACCCCCAACCAGGAGAAAAGAAACAGAACTGGCTGAGATGGGAACCAGAGATGGGTGCCGAAGGGTAGATTCACTAAACACGTATAGCCATTGGCCTGCGTGGCATGCCGCCAAATGACTTGTGCTGGTAAAGTGCGACATGAGAAATCCATAGGACTTTTCTTAGTGGACTGGGGGCTATGGTGGCCTTTCTTGGGTTGATCTTGATATAATTTCCCAGCTGAGAGGCATACACCCTTTCAGACAGAATCTTGAAGGGAAGGACACCACGGTAAGGGTAACTTCGCAATGCGGAAAAGTTCTGGCCTTTTGTGACTTATATATCCAGAGGTCATCTTTTCATTCCTTGTGAGGGAGATAAGATGGACTTTCCAGTCCCATGGAAAAGCCAAGACCTGCCCTGGGTGTCTGAGCATTCGGGGGAGCCTACTTTTCCAGTGTCATTGATGGCCCTGATTCCTGCCTTTGCTGAGTTCTTGTTCTCTAGGTCTCATAGAGCTGTTCCTTTATCGTCGGTGTAGGTCCCAGTGTGGCCCTGGCTCCCCACCTCCTTTGCAACCCATCACCAAAGCACGCACAAATACAAGCCATTAAGTCGTAAAGTTCACCAGAAAGGCATTTGTGTGCAGATCAGCAAACTTAAATGGCACAGAAGACAGAATAACAGACTTCTTATTCCTGAAAGTTCTCTGGACTGCCCTACCTCTGGGGAAAGGCCATCCATTCCATGGAGCACCTGGCCGTGGGCCATCTCATTGCTCTCTCTTACTTCCTCCAAGACTTCTATTAGGCCAAGGAATTTTGCTCTCTCCATTCTGAGGCCTAAAGCTCCCAGACCCTCCCTTTGCATAGCCCAAGTGCATCAAGGTTCTCAGCTGCTGGAGTATTTTCTAGACCATTAGTGGTAGCGAGGACCAGCAGGGACCTGGTGGTTAGAGCTCATCCTTTACCAGGATGCACCCTCTTTAGTGGACACTTGTGGTTTTCAATAGAACTTCTTTTCTCTCTTTAGGTTATCTTCCAATGAAGACTGAGTCTTTGAGGCAAACGGTCTATAATCTTTTATGTCATTCATTCATTCATTCACTTATTCATTCAACACATATTTATTGATCAAGGTCAGTGTGCTGAGTGCAGATGCTGGAGGAACAAATACAAATCTCTTTGTTTCTAGAAACCTGCTGATGGATTCCTCACTTCACCTGTGACAGTGGCGACCGAAAATTATTAATACTCTAGATATCGCCTCATACAGTAAAAAACTGAAACTCACAAGCTGTTATTGAGGAGTGTAACTATTCTTCACCTTGCAAAGGGATTCACTGCAAGATTAAATAAAGCCAGAGAATTTTAGAATTTGAAGGGACCTCAGGGACCAGCACATTCAATCCCTTCATTAGGCCGTGGTGGAAAGGGAGATTAAAAAAGCTCAAGAGACTTGCTTCCAGTTATTCGGCAATGCCAGAGCCAGCTGGTCACCCACCACACTGCTTTTTCATTCCCAGGATTGGTCTCTTTCCATCATGCCTTGCATCATGTAGAGATACTCCAAAGACGATGAGGATGGTAACGACAATAATAATATTTTTTGAGTGCCTCCTATGTCCCAGACACTATTCTAAGTGTTTTCATATGTTACCACATTATTCTCACAGCAATCCCATTAATACCACTGAGAGAGTGCTGCAGCACAGAGAGATTAAGTAACTTGTCTAATGTCACACAGCTTAGAAGTACTGGCATTGGGGTTCTAATTCAGGCCATCTGGTTCCTGAGTCCACGGTCTGAAGCACAACTCTCCAGTTTCTCTTTAGAGGGGGACTCCCTGACCAGGAGCTTCTGTAGAGAAATGCCTTTCCACCCACATATTTAAAGGAAGGTACTTCTGTACTGAAGATAATTTCAGTACTATGTCAACCATTCTTACATTTTGGCAGATCTTAAAGTATTGAGTTGCTATTTATAGAGCTGCCTTTAAAGTTTGTAAAGCTTTGCTGCTAAAATAGCATAAAAGCAGTTCATATGATGCATGTGGCAATAAGCAGAATTGTGATCAAAGATATAGGTGAAATGAGACAGTGGCCCTAGTCTGTCAGAAATACCTGCAGACTTTTACAGAGTGAGATGTTTGAAAATGAACTCATTCAAATCCCAGTTATGTGTGGTTTTTTTGAGAAGTGACTACATTTAGGGGACTGCTTACCCCCAAATCAAGAGTCTCATAGCAGGGATTGGATTAAATAATGTGATATTAATGAATTAGGGTCAAGCATGTTCTCCTGGTCTCAAAAATCTTCTAATTGGAGTCTCAGAGTTGACTTTTTTCCTGTGTGCTCGATTAATTTCCCAAAACAATATCCCTCCTCTCTCTCCCTCAGCTTTGATAGTCCAGGGATTCTCACTGTGAGTAGGAAGTCCCAGTAAAACCCAGAATCTACAACAAATAAGACCAGTGAGTTCTCTAGTTAGTTTTTCTTTTGAAGCTGTTATAAAAATTAACCCTGGAGAGTATAAACTTTAATGCATCCATCTCAGCAACACCTCCCCTAATCACAGGAAGTCCTAGGAAAGAGAAAAAGAGATTAAAACTCTGGAGTTTTATCTATTATCGCAAGCAGCGTGAGCTCAAAGTCATTTAAATCATCTGGAGTAGTGGGTGAGAAGAAAACGGAATTACTTGCAAGGGAGCATTATTGGTTGAGTACAAATGGGTTGCTATTTTTTTTCCCTTCGTTGTAATGATTACAGGCTGGCGGTGGTGTTTAGCAACGGGATCTAGCAGGTCAGTTATGACAACTTCATCACTGTCATTAGTGCCTTTTGTTTGCAGCCAACGCAAAACTGTTTAACATTAAGAGAGTCCATGGAAAGAGAGGAGGGGAGTGGAGAAAGCGAGAGAGTGAAGGAGAGAGCCAGGGAACAGAGGGTGGCACACTATTAATACCAAGGAAGGATACCCCTGGGGGATCCAGTCAGCTGACCTCAGAGGTGGAGGAGACCCAGTTTTGGACTCCTCGTTCTTTCTTCTAGAAGAGCAATTGCTTATGTTTCTAAAAGCTAATCGTTTCTGCCCATGTGGGTTCCCAGAAATGCCCCAGGGAGATGTTATTTTTGGTAAGGGGTCTTCCTGCTTCAAGTGTAATGGCTGCGAATAAGTAGTTTCAGTATCTACTCTGATATACTAGGGTAAAATGAAGCAAAAGAAACAGAAAAAGTGCAGTAACCTTTGTTAGGGACCTACTGGATGTCAGGCAAGGTGCATGTTTATGTGTTTTATCTCTTTTGTCTTCTCAACAACCCTGGAGTCAGTGGCCTTATTCCCACTGTAGTAACTAGAACAGTAAAACACTGGGAGGTAATATGTTGCCTCTAAGATAACCCAGCTAGTCAGAACAGGGCAGGGATTTAAATTCAGGTATGTCTCTTGTTTCAAGCTCACTATACCATGCTGAAAAAAACAAAACAAAACAAAACAAACCAAACAAATGACCACCCCCCTAATTCCCAGCAAAACAAAACCGAAAAAAATCCTCGCCACCACCAAAAAAATTCTTAAACGAAATCAGAGACAAGGTTAAAAAAATCTCAATGTTTGGAAGACCATGAAAATGTAGGGAGAAGTATGTATTTGATGATCTGATCATGAGAAAGCTCGAATGATAAAAAAGACGTATTGAAAGAAATTGTATGAATTAAGTCATAAAAATGTGTTAGGTTCTTTTGGGACTTTACCCCTCCTCCTGAGGTGACCCTTGACAAGACATTCTGTGTTCCTGTTTTCAGGCAAAAAAAAAAAAAGTGGGTGGAAGATGAAAATTTGATATTTGGCTCATGCAAATCTTGGTCTCATTTGTGTATTTGTGTGCTCATTGGTCATTTCAGGCTCCTGTTGCCCTACCAACCTCCTTTGACTGGTGTTCCTACTTCTTACACCCCTCTTGTCCTTTTCTGGATAACTTTACAAATACCCTGCCGTGAATTTTGAGAAATGTCTGGTAAAAGTGGCCAATTGTGATGGCAGGCATACAGGGAACAGATGCGGGGGTGGGGTGAGGGGGTTGGTGTGGTGAGAGAGGGAGAGAGCAAACAAAACAGGGCAGGGTTCTTGAGATGACCAAATCAGGCTGCTTCAGCTGTGACATTATATTTAATGTCCAAAATGACAGTAAATATTTGACCTTAACCATTTTCTGGTGAACTGTGTAAGCTATTGACAGAACATTTACTCAAATCTCAGTAAAATCTAGGCTCATAGTGCTATGTGACCAATGTGAATGAATTAAAGGGTTTTTTTTTTTTTTGGATTAATTCCAGGCTCGGGTCTTCTGACTTCTGGGTGTCCCTTAACACCACTCCAGTGTGCCACATGGGTTCTGAACGTGGACTTGTGCGTACCACTGTGGAAAAGACAGACTCAAATGAAACCCCCCGGCCCACGTAGGGAGTGGTGACCAGACGCCGAGACTGAGGATCAGGAAGCTGGAAATTCCCTCCTGCCTTGGTGTTTTGGCTTCTAGCTGTTCCACTTCCCTATCACCCTTGTGGTAGGTCTGCGTGCACAGGAGGCGCTCCCCAACTGTCTCTTGAACTGATGGTAAAACCATAAGAGCCAAAATACCAGTTCTAGTTCTGAGACCGTTTTAACACCCAAACTCAAACCTCTCTCCTGAGTGCAAAGGAGCAGTGCCACCTTGAGCAAGCTCCTCCATCAGTGGGCTCTCTAAGGGCAGCTCGGTTGGGGGGGTGGGGCGGTTGGTCTCACCCCACTTTGCCCTGCTTGGTAGGGGATAAGCAGCTTTCTCCAGTTGTTAGGTTTCTCTTTGTTGAATTTTAAGGGGGGATGTTCGGGGTCAGAGGGGGTTGGGGGGCCGACCGACTGGGTGCGGTTCAAGGGTAGCCGGACTAAGGCTTGTAGCACCTGCGGGGACAGGTGGGCCGCGAACACTGCTGGGGCCACCCAAGATCTCCCATCAGAAGTGCTGATTGATACCGTCAGGTTTGAAAACTAACATGTCCACAGAGACCTCCTCGCAGCCACTAAGGTAGTGGGCGCCGGGACAGAAGCAAGCCCGACCTGCAGGGGTCGTGGGGAAGGGGGCGTGAGAGCGCGAGAAGCCGAGGGAGGGAA
>NW_011889032.1:1314816-1335751 GCF_000151845.1 Pteropus vampyrus | reverse complement strand
CCGCCGCCCTCCGCGGCCGCCAGCGACCCCCTGCGTCCTGGAGGGTCGGGCGCTCAGCGGCTGCTGCCCCTCGGCCGGCGACCTAGGGGAGCCGGCGCTGCGGGGCTGGCGTCGCGGTTCCCATCTCTGAAATGGGGCAGCGGAGGGCTGTTTGGGGGAACTCGGGGAGAGAGCGCCGCAAAGTGCCCGGCGCGCATCGAGCGCCCCAGCAAGGGGCTGTTAGGATGTGGTTGTGACTTCGCTGGACCAGCTCCATACCTTTCGCCCCTTTCTGTCCCATCCCTGTCCATCCTTTTGGCCTCATCTCTATGTTGCTCCTAGTTCCATCGCTGTGGTTCCCTCCTGCCCCATCCCTGTCTCTTCGTCCAGCCCGATTCCTGTCCCTCTTGCCCCTCCCCTTCTGCCCCATCTTTATGGTCCCCCTCTGCCCTATGCCTGTCATTCCCATGTGCTCCATCCTGGACGTCCCTCCCCTGGTTCCTGCTGTCCCCCTTTCCAACTCCGTTCTCTCTTCAGCTCCCTCTGGGAGCCTTAGCTGGGGCATATTGCCTTTTGTCCCAGGTACTGAAACTGCAGTTGTCAGTGCTTGCTCCGCTTACGATCCATTAGCCTAGTCAGCTTCCTACCCTCCTTTCCTTTCCCCTTTGTGTCCCAGTAATAAGTGGATTGTGACCCACTCATTTTTCTTTTTAGTGCTGAGCGTGTCACCTGAGCTGCTTGCCTCAACTTAAAAATCTCCTGGTGGCACTTTGTTAAAAGATTGAAATAAGATTCGCTTAAAAATGCACATTGAATGGATCGTTTCAGACAGGAATTTGTTGTTTAAATGAATTGGCAAGGGACATACCAGGTTGTAATTTTATCTTGAAAATGATTTATTTTTGCTGAGCTAGTGAAAGACTTCACTAGTTCATATCCTTAGCACAACCCCAGAAAAGATCATTCATCAGGTTAATAGTGAGTTTCTAATAGTGTATCTAAGCATTAGGGTTGGATTTCCCCCCAGCTTCTTTCCTAATTAACACCGTTATGAGTTGTACAGCGAATGTGTCTCGACAGTAAAAAGCTCTTGGTGGAATTGGTGATAAATAGAGGCATCTACTTTATGGTGAATTTGAAGCGATGCAATTTTGTAAAATATTGAAGTCAACACCAAAACTGTTCTCCATTAGAAAGCATCAGTCCTTCAAGCTTTAGACACTCAAGATTGCTTCAGTGTTACCTCGGCACAAGAAAAAATTCTTTTGATGCTAAGTGATCTCCAGATTATTTTTACAAGTCCATTTACAAGTCCATTTCTACGATATAGAAAATATCAGCCCCCTTGAGTTATTTGTTGTGAAAAGCCAAACGTGTCAATGAATACGTGCTTGCTAGATATTGTTGGCTTGCTGGCCCTTCTTAGCCCATGCATCTTGTTGGTTGGGAGTGCTCTTTGATAAGCAGTGCCAAGCAGTGAAAATCGGGAAGAGTGCATACCCTTTTGGAGTATTGTGAAATTGACACTCCTGTTCCAGACTTTAACATGTTTGAAGCTCATTGAAAAATCAGTGCTGTTTAAAATTTCTGGCGAGTGGGAAACTAAAACAAGAACCCCCAAATCAAACCTGAATGTCATTAAAAAAACCCCAAAACCCTGCATTTCTCTAAATGTGGTATAAAATGCTTAATTCCTTTATCTCCTGTTTTTCCTACTCTTCTTAAAGGGCAGGGATCCCTAAATATTTAGAGTTTCTATATATAAAATCAACAAATCTTAACTCATGTGGAGGTATTTTTGGGGGGGGGCAGGGGTGCGATATATGATATTACTAAAATTGGGAACTTCTGTTCTTTTTTTTTCTTGGTGTTTCGAACTTAATGTGACTTCTGCTTTTTTAGTGTTCTCTTAAGAACGTACTTATATGCTTGGAGTATTTACTTCCTTGTATAAATGCCTTTGTTTTCCTTGATATTCTTTAGTAATACTTTTTTCTTTTGAGGCAGAATTAGTGTCTGTGAGCATATTTCTTATGACATTTTAGAAATGAGAAATATCAACAGGAGAGTAATTTTAGGAAACAGCGCTTTGGTAATTGTTATTCTGTGTTGCTATTTTTTTATTTTTTAAATCCACTCTCGAATTAGGCCATTGGAACCTCCCCCAGGGATTTTAATTTGTTTTGTATTTATCTCCCCTGGCTTTGGCTTTAGTTTTGTAATGTGGCCATTTACGTAGTAACAGCCACTCCTTGTCCTGTATTAGGATTCTGTTACATTGAGATTATCAGATAAAACATCTTGCAATTTTTTTCTACTATTGGATGACAGTTAGTGGCCTACCTGCTCGATTTTGGGGCGGGGATGGAAGGTTAGGGGATTTCTAGATAGGGTATGAAAGTTAATTTCATGTTAAAATGGCTCATCATAGTGACTCAAAAAGACTAGTGTGATTTCACTCTTTTGGTAAAGGTTACTGGCCAAATGTTTCCTGATGAGAATTTCTATTTCAACTTTATTTTAGAGTGATCCATGTGATCACCAATCTTTGATATTCTTGAAAAAGATGTTTAGATTTGTATTTTTAGTATAGAAATGAGAAGCATAAACTTTGCCACTGGCTTACCTCTAATGACTTTTTATTTCCGGCTAATTATTTGAAGTCACTAGGGTGTTCCGTGTGCTTCCTTATTTTAGTTACTTTGCCTTTTCCATGGTTTTACACAGAAAAGCAACAGAACTAAACATTATCTAGCTAATTTAAATGAAACGATGGGGCTGCAGTCCCCTTCCATTAGGGGAGAATCTCGGAAAATGGAACATTCTGCCCAGGGGAGATGTTACTTCTCTGAGATAGCAAGAGGCAACCATTTTGTTATGTTGACACATTATTCAATTAATGAACGAATGAGTGTAAATCCTGTAAAAGCTGACTGTTTGTTCACATTATATAGCTGCTTTAGTTTACTGAAACATTTGTTGAGCTAATGAAGCTGATAATGGGATCTATTGGGAAGAGTAAACTGATCCAAGGACTCACTGTGCAGACCCAGTTAAAAACACGAGCATTCAGACATGCATGCAGTTGTTTTGTGCCATGTTAGAAAAGAAATATTTTTATTTAATAGGGTCTGATTCATAAGCCAAGGCCTACAGAGGGTCAACATCTTAAGTAAGGCCTGGAATGATCAAGACGGCTTTTACTTTAGGCTCACTACTTTAAACTTTTTCAAACAGAATTAAATTTGGTTGACTTGAGCTCACACATGGTTGAAAGAAGCTGAGTAACATGAAACTCATCTTTCCCCTGGAGTGTCATTTCTGCTTAGTGGACATTGAGAATTTTGGGTCATCAGTTACAAAGCTTGTCCTTTCAAAGTATTCACAAAATTGATAGGAAGTTCTGAAAATGACATTTTAAAGATGTATTTTTTTTACTTCCCAGGAGCATTTAGACAGCCCTTAAGGACGTTTGCGATATCGTTTATTACATTAATTCACTAAATGGTTGTAAAGCCATTTCTCTGAGCCAGGCATAAGGATGCTGTGATGAACCTGACCACAGCCCTTTCCTTCAAGGGGCTTACAGTTTAGTGGGAAAAACATGAGGAGTTGGGCCAAGAAAGATGTTTACTTTTAAGCACAGTTGTTTGAAGATTTTGTTTAACCATGGTGAAGCATTTGGATGGCTTTTATTCTGTATCGAGAGAACACATTATTTTTGCTAATTGTTTTACATTAATTTGTTAATTATTCCCTTCGAAGAGCTGTCTAGCCAGAATATATACGGTAATGTGGTAGTTTGCTCTTCCTGTTTGTAAAACTGTATATGTAAATTATCTTGAAAAGTAGCTCAGTATTCTTTCATGAAAATGGAATTTCTTCAGTAATTTCCCAAACTCCCATCAGTGAATGAGTGATTGGTGGATAACTTGAAATATTTTCTCTGTTTTGTTTGTATGGTATTCTGTGACTGCAGTCTCTGTGCCCCAGCCTAACTTTTTGAACTGAAAAGTCAATGTTGAAAGAAAGAATAAACTTCAGGAAAAAAGTATTTTTTTTTTTATTGTTTATGAGAGTATTTTTATGTATACAGTGACGGTGTTCTTGCTTCTTTTTCACTGAAGTACAGATTCAAAATGTAATTAGTTCTGACCTTTCAGTTATTATTTCATTCTCGATTAAAGTAATTTACGCCAGTGACTTGAAGATGTAAGTGTTGAATGTAGGTGTCAATTCTTAGAAATAGCTGTTCTAGTGCAATCAATTTTGGACCTAGAATCTGCCCAAGTCAAGCATGGTGCAGTGCTTTGAATTGCCAGCCCATTAAATCTCTGAGGTACAGGCAGTCCCATCTTTTATACGCAGTGTGTTCTGAGAGACAGCCTCTTGAAAGTGCCTCCTCATCACACTGAATTTGGCCTTGCCAAACATCTGTTTGGACAAGGCTGGGAACTTTTGGATCAGGTGCCAAGGCTTGCTTGCAGAAGGGAAATCTAGGTCTTCATCAGTCGGTGGGTGGCCAGCAGAGTTGAAAATGCAGAATTGTGGGGAACAGGACGCCTGGGGTCCCCATAGCCCTGACAGGGGAAAGAGACCTTTAACTTCCATGAAGTGCAATACGATAACTACCACTGAGAGCTTTCTTTCTGCCAGGCAGTGTGCAGAATTAGTGCACTTGATCTCCAGTGTTGTCACGTAAGTAGCATCAGCCTCATTTAACTGAAGGAGCAGGTGCTCAGGGAGGTTAAGGAACTCTGCCCAGGTGACAGCTGAACTTGGCCGAGGTTTCTCTGAATCTTGCTTCTTTCCACCTTGTTGTGCCCTCTCACCAAAATGAATAATGAACACCCTCATTTCTTATTTTGCAAGGAATGGAAGAAGTAGCAATACTTTTTTGTTTGGGGGAAATTTTTCAGGCCGTCTCAATCTGCTGCTGCCAGTGCAGCATATGAAAAGTCAGGACTGCCCATAGAGACTGATAGAGAGCAGCTGATCCTCTGGGACCTGTGATAACGGTAATTATGACTAAGTGGATATGCAGTTTGTTCCTTATTTCCCACGAGGAGCTTGAGGGTTAAATGCCTGTTCCGTTTAACACAAGAAGCACAATCTTGCTGCTGCTAATGAGAAATTGTATAACAGACCGCCTCACCCTGCTAGCCTTCAAACAATATTTTTACCACTTAGAGAAAAAGGGCGGCTGAGGTTACCCCCCAGAAATCTCCATTTCTGGGAAGAAGATAGCAGGGGCAAAACAATGTTTTTTGGCTTTGTTTGCAATAAAAATCACTCTCCATTCAGATAACCTTCCTTTGTTAATAAAACTATGTATCTGAAGGCTGCTTTTAGGTGAAAATGTATTCTGTGCACATGATGGTCTTGTCTGGCCTTATCCTTCTCTGGGCATTGGCAGTGGGGAAATGGAAATGATTAACTTGGCAACTTTTACTTTATTATTGTTGAATCATTTGTAATTTGCATGCTAATGAGGCTAGATGCCCGGGACCTGCCTCTGCTTCTCTTATTTCTCACTTCTTTATTTTTCTCTATTTTTATCATTGATTAGAAGTTAGAACCCCTGGGCCTTTTTTGATTGCTAGCGGAGTCTAAAATGCAGGAGAAGTATTTTGGCTCCTCATATCCTATAAATGTTTATTCTAATTTGGGAAGTCTTCTTTTGGGTCATTTATGCTTCAGCTTCAGTATGGAGCATTAGCATATTGCAATGCTCTCTATATAGGACATTATAGGAAAAGCCCATTGGAGATACAGAGACAATATTTTTCATATATTTTGTGATTGGTGGTTTGTAACAGTCAGCCTTGCCCCACCCTTGGGCCTGTACTCTTGTTTGCTACCATTTCCTTCTTTCAGGGTCTCGGGAGTAGGAAAAGGTGATTATATGAAAGTAGCCAGGCCAGACCTTCATCCTTAGTGAACCTGAAAGTCAGCTGTCATCGCTGGCTCCTTATTTTCCTATGCCCTCCCTGCTATACTATGCCATACTGGAATAAAAAAGAAAGTTCTAGTTTAGGAAGCAGGATATATGGACCTGAAACCACTGGCTACTTGTAAGTCCTCAGTAAGTCACTTAAATTCTCTGTATTCAATTTCCTCATCTGATAGCTATTCATTTCTGATCCTAAAATGTCTCAATAAAAATTTCGGACTCTCGCGAGCATTTTCTATCCATGCAATATATAACAGGAGAGAACACTAATTTCAAATACAGGTAACTCAAGAGAAAGTGATTGGAAGAAATAGTAAAAGACGATTTTTCTTTTAATTACACCATGGGTGGTGGTTGTTGGGATTATATGCAGTACCAGATGTAATACCTTTAGAAAGTACAAAATAGTAGCAGATATAAAGCACTATTTCATGGAGACCCTTGTGCCATGTTCTCTGAGGGGCAGGTTCTGGAGGCAGGACTTCTGAAAAGTTGAATTGTTGACGGAGAAGTGAACAAATATTGACCCTTAGACCCATAAGCAGGTGAATTTCTGGGATTTACTGTTTTCTTCTTCTAGCTCTGTCGTGGCTATGTGTCTAGAACCTTCTACATATGGTGCCTCACTTGGTTTTATTCTTTCTTTCTTCCCTCCCCCCATTTCTGCCTGCCTGCCTTCCTTCATTCCAGCTATCATCCACTTGTCATCCATCCATCCATCTGTCCATCTGGCTCTGGGCTTTGTTGACTTCGGTACATAAGAGTTCACAAGTATGCTACTCTTACATATAGAGAACTAAGCAATTAGGAGTGTCGACTCATTCTTTGGAGGTTTGTTGCTTCAGTAAGTTGAATGAAAAATCATAATCTAAAAGCAGCTGGCTTCAGTGTGTTGAGCATACATAAGGTGATTCATTTTTGCCTTCCTTAGACATTAACAGATTATGTATTACTAACATGGCATTGTAGTATCTCATGTTTGAAAAGGTCTTGGAGGGTGTCCAGTCTAGTCATGCATTAGATGGGTGACTTTCCTCTCTAACATCCAGCCAGGGTCTTCTTTGAGGAGCATCTTTGGAAGCTCTGTGGTGTTTGAAAGCTCTCTTGTAAATCACTCTGTGCATCGATCTCTTACTATTGTTTTGTAGTCAAGCAAAACAAGTTTAATCCCTCTGCAAAGCGACAGGTTTTCAAATATTTGAAGGCAGCCAGCCTAGCCCATAATGGCTTTCATAGAGAGCCATCCCCAGGTCCTTTAGTCATTCCTCATCCTACCAAAGCCTGCATTCTGCTCTGTGGAATCTACGCTCATCAGCCTGAATGTGACCTGTTACGTCAGAATATTAAAATTCATGAAGACTAAAAAGATATCTTTAAAATTACTATAGTTAATTTAGTGATGGCAAAATTAGTAATAGATTCTATTTCGAGTGTGTGATCAAGTCCCTCTGAAGTTCCATTATAGGGAGAAACTTTTTGGTTCCTCAAATGATTTAGAATTTGTTTACAGAAGTTTGATTAGTGTGTCCATTAGTGAGAATCTGGAGTCTAGGCATGTATAGATGATGCTAGCGACTGCCATTTGCTGAGGGCTAAGTTGGTGCTAGGCTCTGTATCATTTTTAGATAATTATGGGCTAAAATATTTTAGGAAGAACGTAAACTTCAGTTGTGCTGGAAAAGTTTCTTGTGAGAATTTTAGGGTTTATGTTTCATATATTCAAAAATTTATAGCTTCGTTAACTAGGGAAGGCAGCAAGTTTCTTTATTTTAAGCAACACAGCTTTCCTGAATAACATGCTCTCTGTATTTGTGCTTTGTGTAATTAAGTCAGTCCATTGCTCTTTATTATCTTATCTAGAAAGATAACTTTGGTTATGTTTTGAGGTTATTTCTTCTAAATTTTCTGTATCTGTATTGCTGTAAGGGTTTAAGTTAAAAATGAACTATCAGTTATATGAGAAGGCATTTACACAGCAGTTAAATACTGCAGACTTCGTTTTGCATTGTGAATGCCTAAGGCTGTGATGACATTTTAAGCGTATCTTCTTTTAAAAACATGAGGCTTTTGATTTTTAGTGGTGGGGGTTGGAGGGCCATCCTCCAGTTAGAAATGGAACTAATCCCAACGGATAAGGTCATGGAACTTTAATACATATCTTTAATGGATCCTACTTTTTTCAACTACATTTGCTATTTCTTATATTACAATGATGCCTTAACTGGGAATGGAATTATGCAGCGACTCTTGTCATGACAGCATTAAGTAGAGAATCAAGTTTTTGGGCTCTTTGTTTTCAGTTTAGGACTTGCTTCCTTCTTTTTTGTTTTTAGCAGCAGTGGAAGAAAGCTTATGATTTATGCAAAATATTCCCATCTAGAATTGGTCTAGAAGGGAAAGGTGTTTTCTGCATAAGAGCAGTTTAAAAGAGCAGTTTCTACGTAATGAATGAGAGTATACTTATGGCAGTGACCCCCTCAAAACAAAACAAAACAAAACAACTGAGAGTTTTGTGGTTAGGGAATTCTTAGAGTTTAATCATTTGGTTCATTGTTTATTTTATTTATTTTATTTTATTCTATGTGGAAAATAACTAGTATCTCTGTGTTTCTGTACTTTAAATAAAGTGAACTGCTTTATGGGGGCAGGGTGTTGGTGTTTCAAATTATTTTTTTAAAAAATTCATGATACTCTATAAGAAAAGCTTATTTTCCTTTGGCCATCTCATCCTGGGAAGGTTTAATGAGGTAGATATGGCAGTTTCTTCATAAGAAAGTAGAGTTTCAGGTTAAGAATTATGGCTTATAGTTATCTCATGACTTTGTGGGGTATGATATACGATGGCAGCACAGACAGGAAAAGCAAGACACTTTTGAAGTGTCTCAGTGGTTCTTCTCTGTTAAAATGCCCTTTTCTTCCACCCGTAGGGAACTCTCTAGAACTGGGGTATAACTTGGATCAGTATTGAAATGACCATGATGGGAGATCAATGTCTTGGACATCTGGATATACCTATTTCATATTTCTGCCATAGATTTGAATTTAGAGCAAAAAATCCCCCACTAGTACTTTTATATAATACTTTATAGATTTATATGTATTAACAATTTTTAGTTTTTGCAATTGTCCTCTGTAGTAGGTAGACATTTAAAAAGGAAGAAATGTTACTGCAGACATGTCCATATGGAGATGCTGAGAGGTATATTTTGCCTATTTAGGGGGAAAACAGGCTCTCTCCTTAGACACTGGTGTCTCCTCTGTGCTCCTGGGGTGACCCTCCGCCCTTCAGCCTCAGAAACTATATTTTCTCACTGTACCTAGCATCTCTCTGTCTCTTATTGTGAAATCAATGTCAGTTTTCTTAGATGCTTAGATTCACATTTGTCTTCTTAGATGCTTCTTATTTTAAAATTAAAGACCCTTTGAAAATCCATGAAGCTAGAAACTCCCACTCCCTAAACCTCATTAACTCACATAGGAGATTATCTGGAAAACCAAACTGTAACTAGAATGTCAAATTTGCTACTTTACACTCAACACTAACTCTCCCAGGAGCTAGCTGCCCAAAGTCTAGGTAACCAGAGCATTCTATACTGTGAGTTGTCCCCTGGAAGTAGAGTGGCCCGCAGAAGGTGACACAACTGGCACAGGCCCATAATTGGGTGGGTCAGAAGGGTCTGGCCTCTGGGTGGTCTGCTCCAGTATCTGGGATCAAGTCCTTGCTCCATGGAGTGGCTTTATGCTGCATGTGGGATACTTGAATTCCCTGACAGTGAGTGGCTCCTGGGCTGACTTGTCCTTCCGTATTTCCATGGTTCCTGCTCTCACTGGTGGCCGTGGCAGGGCCTCCACTGGATTTGATGAAACTGAAGCCACAGCCAAGGCTAGCCTGCCCTAGAGCCTTTGACATTTTTCTGGCCTTTGTGTTATGTATTGATTTAAATTTTTTTTCTCAGGGCAAATTTTTTTCTTATTTTCAGATTCTTGGAAACAGCTCTATAATACTTATCAGAAAGAGGAAGTTTAGGTTCAGAGAGAAGCTTATTGCTCAAGGTCATATTGATATCAAAGGGCACAGTTGAGCCTCAGTCCACATTCTGAGCATTTTAATAGACACCTACAGACTGTCTTTGCCATGTAAATCATCTTAGAGAAGATTCTTAGATTTGGATAGAGGAACATTGTCAATTTCAGACATTTTCAAATTCAAACAGAGTTTGAAAATTCATTGTCTTCATTCAGTAAAGGTTATCCACTGCAGGGATCTGATGATGTGTTCCAGTAGCTTACATATAATTTCACTGGAGACACTGGTAAATATGTGGATAATTCCTTAAAAGATCAGATGTCATAAATTTCATGTTCGATAATAGAATAGTTGTCAATAATGATGGCAAAGTTATAAATTGAGAAAAGCTACATGTCAAAGGTTCTTAATATTTTCTTACCCCAAACATCTTTTTGTAATTTCACATGCACCCTTATCATCTTAAAAAACACAATTAAAATTCTTCTCTCTCCCTGTCACTAAGTAAATGGGTCTCCTTGGCTTGAACATACTTGTCTCTACATACAAAAAGGATTTTTTATGTTAAACTTGATAATGTTGTTAGTGGTAAATTCTAAGTTGTGATAGAAAATTAATGAAACAGTTTACATATTTAACCTTTACACGGAAAGATGATTGAGATCATTGGGGTGGAGTTCAGTTTGACAGGAACATATGAACGAGCTTATTTACCACTCTCCTTCTTCACCTCGTGGTATGTGTTCGGCTTTGCCTTGCTAGTGATGTATCGATGAATCTCAGTTATTTGAACTGCTGCATGATATGCCATAAAACTGTTATATACCTAACCCTGTGTTTATAATCACAAGTGCTATTGTACCTGTGTATCTGTGTCTGTGTGTATCTTTCTATGGAATAGATCTTAGAAGTAATTAAAAAAGGGACATTTTATATTTTGCTAGATGATGCCAAATTGTCCTCTATATTTTGAAGGATAAATAGAGCTGCATTCAGAAGTCCTAATGTTCTTGTTAGTTTAAAATTATTTCATATAGACCATTTAGGTACAGCTGGATAATAAGAATTAAGATTTGACATAAATGAAGAGATACATAAGTATAAGACAAAAGCTAAGTTAAAAACTCTGTAAGGTGAAATTTGAATTGGAAAGTCATTTTAAATTCATGATTTTTTTTTTCTTTTCAAATATATGTATTTATTAGCTCCAACCATGGAAAAGCCTGAGAAATAACTGTAGTTCCATTGCAGCAACGACATCTGACTCTAGGTGTGTGCAGGGGCTGGGCGAGATAAGCCTAGAACCTTTGTTCTCTGCTGTGTTGGAAAGCAAAGGAGCTATCCAAGAGCTGGGGTGGGCACCATACTTACAAATACAGAGGCTGGAAGAAGAAGTTCCCCTGGCTAAAGGCAGGACAATTTGAGCATCAAAAGAATATGGCTGCAATTGACTAAAGTACTCTGAATCTGTTCAAACCCTTGTGGTAGGCAGAGTAATGGCCCCCTAAAATGTCCATGCCCTAATCTCTAGAACTTGTGAATATGTTGTTACATGGCAAGAGGGTATTAAGGTTGCAGATGGAATTAAGGCAGCTAACATGATGACTTTAAGAGATGATCCTGGGTTATCTGGATGGGCCCAGTATATTGCAAGGAAGGCAGGAGAGCCAGTGTCAGAGTGACACAGCATAAGGAGTCGACCTGCCAGCACTGGCTTTGAGGATAGAATGGGGGCCATGGGCCAAGGAATGTGGGCGACTTCTAGAAGCTTGCAAGGGTAAGGAGATGGAGTCTCCCCAGAGCCTCCCCTAGGAACACAGCCCTGCTGGCACTTTGATCTTAGTCCATCCAGACCCACTTCAGGCTTCTGGCCTACACATCTGTAAGATAATACATTTCTGTTTCAAGCCTCCACGTTTGCAGTAAAATGTTATAGCTGCAATAGGAAACTAATGTACCCATGCTATCCATAAAAGAGGACCCCGAACAAACAGAGGAAAACGAAACTTCTTTTTGATCACCATACCAACTCTGTCTCTGAATAGTGGCAATCAAAAAGGTAAAGAATTCAGCACTTTTCTTGCCTTTCCTGTAATAACTACCTTTTAGGGTAACCAAAAAGGCCTAGTTGATAGGGGATAATTCTTTTCAGAAGACAGCGAATGAATGTGGAAGGAATGATGGAATTATATAAGTGATTTTGCAACTCAATTGGTTTAGGCAAAGATCATCAGTGTGTGAAACCACTAAATGACATGTTTATGGGGGAATTTTAAAAGGAGAGATCAGCCTATCTCCAACTGAATTTTCTAAGTAATTTTCACATCAGTAGGAAGAAATAACTATGTGCCTCCTTAGGTGAGGCATTGTAGAGTACCAAGACCATCTAGTGTTTCTGGCCCCAAAAGAAATCAAGTCTTTAGAGGTCACTTTCCGCTCACAGGAAATATGGAGATAGAGGAACAAACAAGGAAGCAGATAAATCTGGAATGGGAGACATCCTTTGAGACTGCTGTCTTGGTTTCCTTAGTTAGTTGCTGGTCTGAAGATAAAAAGCTGGTAGTGGTGAGCGCTCTAGATTAAAGCAGATTTAAGGATGTAGCAATCTGATGACTATGTGATCTCGATCAGATCCTGATTCAAACCCACCAGCTGTACAAAATAAGATAATAGGAACTGGGTATTAGATCTTCAGAAATTACTATTATTTCCAGCGGTGTGTTGAGAAGTGGCAGTGGAAGGAAAATGTAAGGAAAATGTCCACAATTTTTAGAAATGCAAACGGAAGTAAGTAGTAAGGGTAAAATGACATGCAGTTCGAGATTTGCTTTGAAAATGCTTTTAAACATGGAAGAAAAGTAGGGGAAAGGATAAAAGTAGCAAACTAAAATCTTGACAACTGCTATGAGATGCTGAATGATAGTTATAGGGGTTTATTATGCTGTGGTCTTTTGCATGTCTAAAAATTTTTATAACCATTTTTAAAAACAATAGAGTAGTTGGTAGGCGTGAGGGTCACAACTATATTCTTGCAGGGCTGATGAAAACCTCAGTTGTCCCAATGTCATATGTAAGAGCACTGGTGACTTAGAATACAAATTCCTGTGACAGCTTTGTACACAAATGCAAAACGTATTGCAGCTCAAATAACTTGACCGAAGGGAGGAGGATATGTACTTTTGGAAACTGCATCAGATGACTCAAAAATAGACACCGATTAAAAAGATGGAGGTAGAGTTTTTATTTGCAACCAGTGAGTCCTGACTAATCTAAGTAGTGTAAACAGATTTACAACCTCTTGCCCTGAACGCTTATCATAGAAAGTTGAAGAAAAAACAAAAGATGCAAGAAAACTGTACAAGAGAAAAAGCGTAGTAAGACATGAAACTTTAGAAAATTATATGCATTTACTCCGAGTACAAAAGACTTCACTGAACCTCACTCAGTCATGGATATCTATTAAATCATAGCTCTGTCGTTTAAATTTAGCAGAAAAAAAGAATAACGCATGCTATTTAAGATGACTTATCCTCTGAACATACTTTCCATGCAATGTAAGTCTCACTAAATTATTCTAACAACTTTCTATTTTTAAATTATTTGATTATTAATTTGCCAAAACATTTCAGAATAATTTCTTTAAAATAAGTGTTTTCTAATGTGTTGCTCTAAACCAGAGCTTGCTAACTAATTACCAACTAGACCAGTATGAAGAAAAACAACACTTCATTAAGAGAAATCAAAGAAAACCTGGATACAGGGAGAGCTACAAGGTATTTCTAGATAGGAAGACTCAGTACTGGGAGGATGTCAGTTCTCTTCAAATTAATCCATAAATCCAAGGCAACCCCAATCAGGAACCAAACGTGAATTTTAAAGAACCTGGCAAGCTGATCCTCCATCTAGAAGAGAAAAATGGGCAAATATAATCATTAAGATTTTAAAGAAGTAAAATAATGGGTATCTTCTCTACCAAATATAAAACATTGCTGTAGCAGTTAAAACAGTGAGGTGTTGGTACAGGCATAGAGAGACACATAGTGGCACAGCATGCAAAGTCATGTGCATATGTCTATATTCATAAATAAAATTTGAATTTGGTTTGTGAATAAAGGTGGCATTTTAAGTCTGGGGGGAAAGGATGGTGTGCGATAGCCGGCCATCAAATAAAGTCGCAGTCCCTCCACATTGTATACAGAAATAAACTCCAGAGTGTTTAATGAGATAATTATAAAATATTACAAATAGAAAAACATGAGAGTATATTTTTTATTATTCTGGCCTCTCCCAAGCAAACCCAAAACCTGGAAACCATAAAGAAGATTAATAGGTATATGACACAAATGAAAAGTTTTATGTGACAAAAGATAATATATATCAACTTAAAAGACAAATCGTAGGAAAATTTCATTGGACAATATTGTATGGTGCATATTTTAGTTTGTAAATCTGTTTGCCTAGACAGTGCTCATTTACTGAGTTTCCGACTGGTTCATGTTGTCTTAGGGAGGAGTTGGGGGCAAGAGGCCTGTACTCTGGTGTGGGGAGGAAGTATGGCGATTTGCATCCAATGAGTCAGCATTTTTGCCCGTTGTAGAAAGAAAATCTCATCTGTCTGTCATTGGAAAGGAAATGTTTGCTTTAAGTAGGCCTTGACAAGCTGGATATTAATCTTGTGGGTAGTAATTTAGTCTTTCTACAGAGTTAGAGATAGGTGAGTCCAAAGGTGTAGATTATTTGTGGGCTGTCATTCTTCTCTGTTTAAAAAAAAATTCTGCTGTCTTTTGTCCATTTTGTTCTGTTATTTGGCACAGGCCGGCATGACTTACAAGAGCCTTCATGAGTGGGCCCATTGCTTTCTCTCTCACTTCATCTTTGCTGATGGCCCCTCAGGTTCTGCAGTTCAGCCACATTGAATGGGACACTATAGCCCCCTGCAGTTACCCCTGTTGAAGCATCCTTGTCACATTGTATTGAGGTTTCCTGTTTACCGTCACCCCTCTAGACATGGGCTTCTTCAGGGCAGAGACTGGATAAGACTTGCTGTGTATTCCTAGTGTCATGCACAGTGTCTGGTTCATAGAAAGAACGCAGTATATATTTTGAATGAATGATTAAATGTTTTCAGGTTTCAGATATTTATTAATCAGTGTAAACCCCAACCCAGTACACCAACATGATTTTGTGCTTTTAGACGGGAAGTACTTCTTGGTTAAGTAGAAAATTGTGCGGGTGGTTGGCTTCTAGAAGACCTTCATTCTGTGCAGCTTTATACTGAAACTTTTCACTTAGAAGTGGACTTTCTTTCTTCCTTTTTCTGTAATTTACGGTCACTGAGTAAAACTGGTATTGATCATTGGGACCCAGTTCATTCCAGGGTTCTGGGTTATTCTTTCCGTCCCAACTGACATCTGATATATATATACATACGATATACATTTATGTGTATAGTACATATATAAATGTATATATATATACATACATACACATATACACACACACACTATGTGTTTGTGTGTGTGTGTGTGTGTGTATATGTATATAAAATATGTGTATTTACAATGTATTGTGGGAAATGATAGGACAGTATATTTGACATGGAGTAGAACCTGAAGTGAGAGGACTTAACCTCTGTAAGAGCTGGGGAAGGCATCCTAGTGTTGGTGACCCTGACGTGGATCCTGAATGATGTGTAGGAGTTTTTCATGTAAAAGGAGGTGCTAGAGGGAATAGCATTTACAGAATTATTGAGCAGTGAAAAAATCAAGTGTGGCTCCTATGTGAGAAAGTTGGTGGCAGGATGTGGTTGACGAGGTGGGTTGGGGCCCCTTTGGACATGCTCCCTATAACATGCTAAAGAGTTTGGATGTGGGGCCAAATGAGATACCGTTGGAATCTCTAAAATGAGATAATTACATGAAAAATTGCTCTTGGAAACCAGGAGGTTAGATGCTCCAGGTCGTCGTCGCTCCCTCCCCTAGTGCTTATTTCACGCAGACAACCTAGTGGTAGAACGAAGCTGCTTACGTATCATTGCTGATTCAAAAGTATTTTGATAAAAAGTTGAGTGGATTCTAAAATGATCACGGCAGCCAGTTTGAAGGGAAGGTTTAGATCACGAAGTTTTAGTAGCTTTGATTAGATAACCTGATGAGCCCATAAATTCGTTCATCCTTCAGATTGCATCTATTTGGGGATGACTTTCGTGTGTGACGATGATTATTTTTGGCCAGTGAAATTTAAGTACGTTTAATGCTATTTGAATATCAGGTAATATATTGCAAAGAAAAAGGCATTAAAAACATGATGTGGATTGTCAAAATATTGTAGGAAAAACACAGAGGAATTCATGTTTTGATTAATTGGGTTGTGATCTTCTGAATGTAGGTTGTCTCATGCTGAATTGCTTAATGCTATGCAAATTACATGCAAGACATTTCTGCCAAAGATCTGGTGAACCCAGGAAACTTCAGAAGAGTTGACATTAAATTGTACCAAATACTTTTATAGACCTCTTCAGAGTCTACCTGGCAGAGTTTGGTGATTTTGAACCTACTGGTAAAGTTTTTATTGAGACTTTAGATAATGTAGTTCTATTATGCGTGTCTGGTGAATAGTGATTCTTTTTATTGTAAAGGATACAACTGAGGAACTTGGAAATGGTTGTTACACAGGGCCAGGTCTGTGGGGAAGGAGCACCGAGCTTCCTTCCTCTGTCCAGGAGCATCCCCTTCTTAGTACATCGTTGGGCTCACCAACATGGAAATTCTTCAGACCTCATTGTTCTAGAATCTTTATCACAGTTTCATTTTATAGGCATGATTGATTAAATCATTGACTATTGGTGATTGAACTCAATCTCCAGCCTCCCTGAGGTGGTGGGGCTGAAAGTTCTAACCTTTCAATCACATGGTGGTTCCTCTGGTAACCAGCCTTATCTTGAAGCTGTCTAGGGGCCCAGGAGTCACCTCATTAGCATAAACTCAGGTATGGTTGAAAAAGGCTCCTTGTGAATAAAACGCTCCTACGACTAAGAAAATTCCAAGAGTTTTAAGAGCTCTATGCCAAGAACCAAGACAAAGACCAAATATAGATAGATATTTTTTATTCACCACATATATCATCTCCCAGAGTTTGCTACTGCCTCTTTGGAATCAAACACTATGCCCCGCCGCCCCACTGCCTCTGGCTTGTTTACTTAGAAAAATGATTTTGAAGTCCATTCGGCAACTTAGAAATGTACAAATTTCTTAAAATATACAAGTTATCAAAACTAATACAAGAAGAAATAGAAAGTATGAATAGCCCTATATCTATGAAAGAAATGGCATTTGTAATATAAAACCTTCCCACAAAGAAAATTCTAGGCTCAGATGGCTTCACCAGTGAGTTTTAGCAAACATTTAAGGAAGAATTAATACTGTCTTACACCAACTCTTTCAGAAAATAAAGGGAGGAGAAAGGAATAATTCCCATATGATTTTATGAATCAGTTATCCTCATACCAAAACCAGAGAAAAACTATTACAAGAAAAAGACAGGACTTTTATACTGAAAGCTACAAAATATTGATAAGAGAAATTAAGGGAGACCTAGATAAATGGAGAAATATGTAATATTTATGTATTGTATACCTTAGGGGTCCCCAGCCCTTGGGCCGCAGACTGGAACTGGTCCTTGTCCTGTTAGGAACCGGGTCACACAGCAGGAGGTGAGCTGCAGGCAAGCGAGCAAAGCTTCATCTGTATTTGTAGCTGCTCCCCAGCACTAGCATCACCACCTCAGCTCCACCTCGAATCATCAAGCATTAGATTCTCATAGGGGCACCTTTCCCTGGTGCCAAAAAAGTTGGGGACTGCTGGTATACTTAATATTTTTACGAGGTTAATTTTCTCAAAATTGATGTATAGATTCAACACAATCCCAATCAAAGCCCCAGCAGACTTTTTCTGGAATGAAATTTCCATGCCGATTTAAAAAATCGACATGGAAATGCAGAGAATCTAGGATAGCCAAAGAACAAAAACAAAAGCAACAAAATGAAGTTGGAAGACTTAGGTTACCTGATTTCAAGACTTACTATAAACCTATGGCAATCAAGACAATATGGTATTATGTAAGGATAGGCATATAGATCAGTGCAGTGGGACAGTCTAAAGATAGACCTACCCATGTTTAGTGTTGAATCAACAAAGATGTCAAGATAATTCAATGGAGAAAGGATTGTTTTGTTTTGTTTTGTTTTTTTTTTCAACAAATGCTATTGGAACAATTGGATATTACCAGGAAAAAAAGAACCTTGAGCTTACCTTGTATCATGCACAAAAATTAACCTGAAATGGATCTTAGACCTAAATAAATAAAGAAGCTAAAACTTTAAAATTTCTAAAGGAAAATACAGGTTAAAATCTTCATGGCCTTGGGATGTAAAAGATTTCTTAGCACAGGCTGTCCACCAGAAAGAGAAATCAGTCAATTGGAACCATCAACTAAATACTTCTGCTCTTAGAAAGACTTTATGAAGAAAATGAAGACACGAAGTGCAGACTGGGAGTAAATATTATTATCACATATTCTGACATAGGACTTGTTTCCAGGCTATTAAAGAAATTTTATAACTGAGTAATAAGACAACTCAATCGAAAGGTAGGCAAAAGATTTCATGGCACGCCTTACAAAAGAAGATGTACACATTCCAATAATCATGTCCAAACATGCTCAACATCATTATTCATTAGGGAAATGCACATTCATATACAAGTCAATACGAGATGCCACTACACTCCCAAGAGAGTGGCTAAAAACTAAAAAGACCAATAACCAAAGCCTTGGCAAGGGATGCGGAGCACGTGGAACTTCATCCATTGTTGGTGGGAATGTAACATTGTACAGCCAGTTTGGGATGTAGTTCAGTACTTTTTCATAATGTTAAATATAATTTTCCATATGGCCAACAATTCCACTTCTAGATATTTACCCATGAAAAATGAAAACACGTGTCCATAAAAAGACTTTCACACAAATATTTAAAGTGGCTTTATTCATAATAGCCCCAAACTGGAAACAACCCATATGTCTATCAACAGATGAATGGATAAACAAATAGTAGAATACAATGACATACAATGGCAATAAAGAGCTAAATACTTATGCACACAACAATATGGATGGAGCTTGGTTTTGCTGAGTTAAAAAAGCCAGACGCAAAGGACATTGTAGTGTATGTTTTTTATTTACATAAAATTCTAGAACTGGAGCAAGTAATCTGAATTAAGAGAAAGAAGATCAATAGTTGCCTGGAGATTAATTGCAATTGAGGTGATAGAAATTTTTGATATCTTGATCAGGATAGTAGTTATATGTGAAAAATTCATTTAACAATACACTTAAATATGTATTTAATTCTACATAAATTATACCTCGATTAATTAGTTTTATTATAATATAAGTTTTAAAAAAGGGTAATGCCAAATTGTGGCTCGTCAATGGATGATAGATTCAATTTCTACTTTTTTCATTTGGATAATCACTTTTGGGGTTCACTTATTGAATAATCCCTCCTAGATTTTTCTATCTTGCTACTTCTATTATATATCAACGTTCCATGAATGTATGGGTCAGCATATGTGCTCTGTATTCCATTTCATCGATCAATTTGTAATTTTCCCTGTAAAGTTCCCATGCATATTTTGAAAGATTTATTTCAAGGCATTTAATGTTTTTTATTTTATTGTAAATGAAATCTTCCTTCTAATTATGTTTTCTTGTAATTTATTATTAATGTGTAGAAATCTGATTTTTAAAAAATATTAATTATATATCCAGGGAGCTTTAGCTTTTGTTTTAGAAAGAAGCTCATTAACCGATGAGCAGAATTTGTCGTGTGTGTGCATGCACGCTTGTGCATATTTTGGAAAGCGGTGTTAAGGGTGAACTTTCCCCAAGTTTTTAAGTTATTTTTTGTAGGCGAGTCTCTACATGAAAGGTCAGCCCTGAACTGCAGGAGAGAATAATGGCTAGAGCTGTGATGTTCCCAGCTTTCAGTCAGACTAGCCATTCGTGCAGTCATGGATGTCTTAAGAGGGTGGTCTCTTGTCAAACCAATACCCTTGAGTTAAGACATCCATGTATTTTCCATTCTAAAGGTGGTTCTCATGGCACAGGCTGTAATTGTTAAAAACGTGTCACTCTTCTCTTTTAGTATCCGGAGTGTGATGCAGAAGTATCTTGAGGAGAGGAATGAAATAACCTTTGACAAGATTTTCAGTCAGAAAATTGGTAAGTCATGCTTCTTCATTTGGCATACTGTAACTTTGTGACATTGGGTGACAGTACAGTAATGTATAAATGTGGCTCCAATGTTTTATAAGCTTTATAGCTCAAGCTGGGAATGAAGGAGATTTCGTGTAATTAATCAGATGCTTAATAATTACTTATATTCTTAGAGATACATCATGTTAATAAGCCAGTGGGGAACAGACTAGTTTGATTAGAGGTTTTAAGGCAGTTTGGGAGGTTGCCAGAATCAAAGGATTAGAAAGAAGCTGTCTCTGAGTTCCTCAGCCTCTGAGATCCTCAGCTTCTCTCACTGCTGTCGTACCTTCCATGATCACAGAGAACTGGCCTTGTCTTCATAAACCTTATCCAGCTCCTGTGGTTGTTCATCTCCTTCCAAAGTTCGGGGCTGGATTACTTGCTTTGGGGTGTTCTGGGTTTATGGGTTTTGTATGCCGTTCATTAGTGTCAGTTCCACATCACTTACTCTCATTCTTATGGCCCCATTCAGAGTCTTTACCTAGCAGGTCACCAGGACTCCCCCACTGTGTACACAGAAGTCAAGGACCCACCTCTCACTGGCAATGCCCACCCTGGGCCAGTGCTGGTCCTGGCCAGTGCAGACGTGTGGTTCTGAAGGAGTGCGCTGAGGCCACCACAGTCAGTGCTAGAGAAATTAGGGCTGAACAGGAGTTGCTTTG